>NC_090926.1:490373716-490687287 GCF_040938575.1 Ambystoma mexicanum | reverse complement strand
TCTTCTTCGTGTTGCTGTTCATTGTGCAACATTGTTTTGTACTGTGTAAGGTTTACATCAGTTATAGTGCTTTCATTTGCTTTGAAAGCATCCTCATATGAGTCATAGTTATCTAGTAATTGTTCTTCTTTTCTCCATGGTTTGAAGAGTTGTAGCAGGGACATGTAATATACTTCTTTATGTTGAGGAGTTTTTAATGACAATTTGATATGATTAATTAAATTTGGTTTAGTAAGTTTAACTAAGCTGCCTTCACAGTTTGTCACTCTATATTTACCTTTTTTTTCATCAGGTTTCATATTATTTTTGTATGTGTAGTTTTGGGCTATGTGGTATAGACACATGTTTTCCAAAGTATTACTTCTGTTAGGGTAGTATGTGTCCAATAAATTGTTTTTAAAATGTCTTGGCTGTTGGGATCATGTTTGGCTATTGTTTCTATATCTTCATATGATTTTAGAACTATTTTTCTAGATTTAGCTGGACCAAGACTTAGCCATACTATATTTTCAGATTTACCATACAATGCAGTACCAGTTAAACGATCAGCTGCTTCATATGAACCACATTCTCTATGGGTGAGCATTTTTAGGCCCAAGCTGTATAATTTCTGAGATACTGTTTTATCTGATGACAGGTCATTCCACAGGTCTTGGAGCTCTGTCTTTTCTGCTTTAGTTAAGTATGCTGTGACATATTGTGCAACTGCAGTAGAATTGTCTGCAATGTACTGCACATCTATGTTTGCATTCCATAAGTGGGAAATGATTGCATTATAATCATTGATATATTTTTCTTCTTCTTTTCTTTTTATGTAATATGTATTTTTAGGTGACTTACCTTTAACACTATGTCTAACTGAAGACATGAGGTTGTTCACTTGACCTGTATTTGTAACTGGTCTAGGGAAACCAAATCGGCATTTGGTGTAGTATTTCCCTTTGTTTTTGCATTTGCAATGACAATATTTTCCACATTTGTGTCTTTGAAATTGTAAATGTGTGCATGAAGATCACTATTTGTGGCTTCTGATGGAATTTCACAAGTGACATATTTTTCAATAAACTGTAAAACAGTGGCATCACTGTCTTTACCAAATTTAGGAGCATCTTTAATCCATAAAATCATGTGGATATGTGGTGCTCCTCTGGCTTGGTATTCTTTTCTCCAAAAGAAGTGTTGCACTTCTCCAAGGGGAGGAACAGTTTTATTAAAAATAAAATGTAGCATAGCAATGAAGCGATGGTGAAAATATCTTGAAACCTTAACAGGATCCAAAGAACAAAGTTCTCCAGGTGTTAGTATATCTATGTTTGTTTTGTTTTTATTTGATATGCGTAGGAAATCATGTAAATCTTCCCATGCATATTCTGCACAACTTAATGTAACAAACCAAGCAGGTGGGCCAAGGTTTCTGATCATACAACGTACATCTCCATGACGTCGAAACCGTTACTCTTTAGTACCACGTATATTTGCTAATAGATTTGTAATATTTGATTGTAAAACCTCATCCTTTTACCTTTTCTAATGATTGTGTAGCTGTCATATTTTGAAAGTGTGATCCTGATTTTAATATGTGTGCAACTCCGTAACATAAAGTTTCTAGTTCACTTTCAAAGAGTAGGTGGAATATGTATTCCACATTTTGTCTAAATCTGGGATCTTCAGAATACATCCGTAATGAGCGGTATTCTGAAGTTGATATTTGAATGGGTCTATCATCATACTTTTTGCCAGTAGGAAAGAGTAGAGGAAAAGCACGTGCTTCTATACTTGTTTCCCATATGCTGATTGGCGATCCTTTTGTTTGACGCATTTGGTAAGTTTCCAGTGCATCTTCTACGGTGTCATTACAGTGCAAAGGATGAATTGTATAATGGTCTAAATATATTATATCTAATATGATATTGTAGCAGGATCTAGTAGCTCAAATTGACCAGCTTCTTGTGTTTCTTGAATTATTTCAGTTGTATCTTTCAAGTTTTCTTCAATATTAATTTCTTTATACTATTCATTATTCTCTTTAAGAAATTGGAAGGCTTGTCTAACTTTATATAAATCTGTCAGCTGTTGCCATATTTTTTGTCTTTTGTAGGTACTCCATTTACTAAGATAATTAAAGATTGCTGCATTGGACGTTGCACTCCTAGAGTATGCACATTTTCATTTAAATCTAATGGTAAATAAACAACTTTTCCACAAATGCCTTTTACCAATTCAGAAGGAGGTAATTTTGCTGTTTTTGGTTGAAGGCGTATTATTGCTTGAAATGGGTGCACTGTTTGAATTATGATGCTCTCATATAAATTAAGTTGTTGTAGGTGTTTTGGTACTGGGTATAATTCCAAATTATTTGTGATAGCACGTGAAGGAGTTTGGTTGTTGTCAAGTTTTGTAGTGCAGTAACTGCAAAGTATTAAGGGCTCAGTTATTTCGTATTTGTTTTCTGCTACAAGGTAGAGAGCTAATTCAAACCATTTAGAATCTTCATTGTCTTCTATTTTGTATGATAGGGCTACAGTTTTTGTGTTACTTTTATAAAAAGTTCTATGGCAACATACACATACATGGTTTGGTACTTCAGCTGATGTACTTTTAAATTTTAGTATTTCTTTTTTGTATGTGTTTAGCAAAATGTTGCCATGTAGAATTGTTGCTTAATTGGTTTAAAGCTATTTCATTCTGTAAATTGCTTTCACTTCCAAAATATTTTTTCTGGATATAGTGAATTTCTTCAAGTAGGTCTTTTGCTGTACCATGTAGAAGGATGTTATTTAACTTTGCTAGTGCTAAAGCAGGACTTTTAGCATAGTACAGTTTATAGACTAGATTTCTTATAGTTGAATGATGTGTTGATATCCTTTTGATATCATGGAAAGTGGTTTTACAAGTAGGTCCTGTAATGCAGGCCAATGAATGTCCTTGTGGTCCTGTGTACTTGCGCACTGGAGAGGTATCCAAATTTTGCAGTAATTTAATTTTGATTTTGTCTTTGCTTTTTACATATTTATTGAGGAATTGGCGTAAAGATTTGAAACATTGTTTGTGAATGTTACACATTGACGTGCATGGCCATTTGTACACTAGACGTTCTGATTCAGTTGAATGGAGGGGTAACTCTAAGTTTTCAGGGCATATTTTTGTAAGGAGTACTTCTTGTTCCATTATGGTATTATTCACTTTTTCATAACCTCGACCACTGCTATGTATGGCAATTGTATTCGTTTGCTTTTGTTTGTACGCTTCTTCATTAAAATATGGTTCTGTGCTCGTAGTGTGATTCCATTCACCTCCGCAGATACTTAAGAAGTTCTTTCTGTTGACATTTCGCTTATTGAGAAGTCTTTTTTGTAATTTAGTTATTAGTTTTGTTAGTGGTTTCATTTTGTTTAACAGTAAAATAAATAACTTTCTTTTCAGAAGAATTGCACTGTCCATCAACGCTTCTAAGATTAATTTCCTACGATAGGTTTTAAACATTGTACCTGATTTCTCTCCTGTTTTTATAAGATTTTGAAGGACTTTGTGACGGTACATTTTGGCTAAAATACTTTTCTTGGTATGCTTTCTTTGCACTATATTAAAATTTGAAGAAGTAGTTTTATCTGTAGTGATAACTGATTTTCTGTTAATTGTTTTTTGGTTTGTTTTACATTTTGATAGAGGAGGTAAAGTTTTTGTACTTGAAACTTCTTGTGTTCCACTAAATGACTGTGTTAGCTGTTTTGTTTCTACTTTTTTTACAAATTCTGCTAGAGATGGATGCTTATGTTGGACACTTTTATTTTCATTTGCTCTACTTTTGCGTTGCTTTCTACGGACTTGACTTTTGGTAGGCATTCTTTAGGGTCTGTTGAAAAAAATAAAGAAGATATGGGTTGGGGTGTTCTGGAATGTACGTGTGCTGTGTGTATGAGTGTTTGAAAAAGATGATAAAGGTGTATGTAAAGGTGTGTGATTGTGCATTGGGAACTATAACTAGTAGGGATAGGTATTCTTGAATGTATGTGTTACTAAACTGGAGTTCAGGTGACAAAAAAAAGTAAACTACTGGTGTGGAAAAGTACAAATAGTAAATCTAATGTATACAATTAAAACAGTTGTTTGTTCTATAATATGAAAATTGTAGCGGTTCAGTTGGGTAATTTGTGTGTCCAAAAATAGGAATTTGTGGGCCATTCTGGCTGTAAATCGCTGTTTAAGACATGGAGATTTTTGGACAATTTGGTACACAATCTCTATTTTTAGGCACCAAAATAGCTTGTATTAGTGATATAGTATGTTTGATTAATAATACAAATATTATGGTGATATTCTACTTACTTTTTTTCTTAAATTAACAGGTAACTTCTTAGTTCTTCTTTGTTCTTCGAATTTGGCTACTTCTTTTCAGTAGACTTGTCTTCACTGCAATTGTAAAAGCTTCAAATTAGTAACTTTGTTTGTATATAGCGCTGTTTTTAATTTAGATATTGATTTTTTTAATTGAAATTCTCAGTGCCTTCTTTAAAACCATTAAACTAATTTATTTACATAAGATACATTGCATCAGTTCAGTACATATGATATGTTCTTAAAGAACAAATTGTATTGAATGACTAACTGTAGCAAAAAAAAAATATCTTTACTATGTCTTCTGAAATTTATAATATACCCGTGAATACTACTAGTTCTGTATGTAAGCTGTTCTAGGTAATAGCATCTCTATGTCATGTCTAAATTAAAGTAATTAAGTAAATAAATAAATAAAAACAAAAAAATATGAAATTGCATAAGTATTTTATTAAAGATTTAAACATAGATTGTGCTTGCATGCAATTTTGTTTGAATATATGTAGTCTATATATTTCATTTAAAAAATGTTACTTTAACATGATTTGAGTGTGTGTGTATAAAGAAAGTAAATAGTATAAAGGTTTATAAGTGATAGTTGATTTTAGGATATTGAAAAAAATACAGTAAATTCATTTTACAGATTACACAAGCTAAAAGTCTGTTTGAAAATGTGTTCATCTACTGTACATGCATACCTGAAGTTTGTGTTCATGCATATGGATATGCATGGAGCTGCAAGTAGAAATCTTGGAGACTTCTACAGTATTTCTGGTAGATGGTGCTTGCCAATGATATGACACTTGTACTCAGAGAGATTCACAGTACATTTGCAGTGCTGATCTATGATGATGCAGTTAGTTCTAGAGGTCTTGAATGTGATTGGTGCATAGTCATGCGATTTTTTAGCTACATCCAATGAGGGAAAGGCAGAGAGAGTGAAGTGGAAATGGTAGAAGGGCTGTTCATGTTACGATATGTCCGCGGACATGGCGGCAGTTCGCGGACATCAGGAGTTACATCCGGGGATTTTTGGGTTCAGAAGTCATGCAAATGAGAATAAGCACTGAAAGGGATTGGTCAGGAAAGTTTAGTTGGTGTGTTGTGCCAGGAGAGAGTTTCTCAGATACTCTTTTTGCTGAGAGAACAAAAGATAGCTATGGCTGTGTGTTTCTAAAAACAGATTGTTTGGATTTTGGGAGATTCGTGGATACATTGGTTGAAGGTACATGCAGAAAGCTGTGGAGTAGCTATATATCTTGGATTCCCACATGTGGAAGTACACTGGCATGGAGTATGTGGAATGAAGTGGTTGGACTTGCTACCTCTCTGTGCTACTTTGGAGACAGAGCAACATCCAGACATAATTGTAATTCATTGTGGAGGGAACAGTTTAGGACATGTGACTGGAATTTTATTGCAATTTGCTATGAAAGAAGGACTTGGGAAGGTTATGGACATGTTTCCTAATTTTCAAGTGATATTTTCACGGATTGCGCAGAGACAAATGTGGCTTTGTTCTTCTTCATTTGGTCCACAAATGGAAAAAGCAAGGCGCAATATTAATAAGGCTGTTTGTGCCTTTCTAAGAGATTTTGGCATCCTCTTTTCACAATGAAAATATTATGTTTCGTAGTACATACATTTTTCGCAGAGATGGAGTCCATCTTACTTATGCTGGCAATCAGATTTTTCTGAGAAATGTACAAAATGCATTCCGACCTTTTTTGGAATTACAACAACCATTTTGAAGTAGGTGTTAAGCATTTATAATTTTTGACTTACAAACACCACACAAAGGCTCTTTTCAGAGCCACCACTTCTTCCCAGAGAAAATTGCAATGTTTGTGATGGGGTAGCAACCCAATTTTTTAAATGTGCGCGAACTGTCCGCGGACTTCTAAAAAACACAAAGGGCCCTGCTTCATTTATTTTCACTTCTATTTTTTAACTGTGAAAGGCGGCTCTGAAAAGAGCCTTTTTTTTTTTTTGATATTTTGTATTTTTTTGGGTTTTTTATACACGAAAAACTAGGAGAGGAGGGGAAAGGAAGGTAAACGGGGGACACCAACCACAGGGATAAGAAAGGGTGAGCTGAGAGAGGAAGATGTAGAGTGGGTTTTATATGGGTAGTGAGCAGATCTTCTCGTGCTCTGAGATGATAGTCTCAAAAGCACTACGAAGTTGCTCCCCCCTGCAGAGTACTGTGTCACAGTACATACATACAACTGTGACCCTCGAAAGGTAAGGGTCATCAGCATTCTGTATGGCCTGTGAGGCAGCTTGAGGAAGACGCTGTCCCACAGAGGTGGTCCTTGTGGTGACAGGATCAGAAACAGAGGATGAAGTAGAGGAAATCAACCTGCTACGTTCTTCACAAGGTACAACCCTGCGAATAGCCCCAGAGTGAAATGACCTCAGGTGTCACTTCATAGTAGTGGTCCCAAAGCTGTACTTACTGTGCTTCCCACGACTGAGTATCATTTTGCACTCATTGCAGGTAACACGGTTCGCACGAGCTTTAGGAACATTACCATGAATGGTAAATAACCGCCACACCCAAGACTCACGCCTAGTGCGGGTAGTAGGGTTTTCCTCTACCTCATTCTCATCATCCTCTTCTTCCTCCTCTGCATCCTCACTCCTGTTCCCCTCTTCAGGCCATTGGGGAGGTGGTGGTGGTGGAGGGGTGGGGGTGGTGCTGAAGCAGGTGCAGCACCAGGTGGCAGTTCAGCAGCCAGGAATGCCATCAAAGATGCGATGGAAATCTGCAGTTGGCACCAAAAATCGCTGTGTTTCGAAGAACAGCCAGAAACACAATGAGAATAAGCTCTAGGGCGTGGTCTTTTATAGGGGTGCTTCTGCGCGGTCCGCGGACATGCGCGCTGTCCGCGGACAGACCGAAGACAAAAAAAAGTTTGAAAAGTTTCAAAAGGTATGTAGAAACTCAGGATTACTATGTGGGACTTGTGCCATGGTGAGATTTTATTGAAAAATATTATGGATTAATTGAAAATGTACTTCTAATTTGTTCGGGAACCCGAACAGTGTCCGCATTCAGAACACGCGATCAGTGTGGGCACGGTCATATGGTCCGTTTGCGAACAAGTCCGCGAAGGAAGCGCATGTCCGCAGGACACCAAATGCACGGAGATTGGCTAGCGCATGCACGTTGATGTTCTACGGACACTATTCGGGTCCTGAACTAATTAAAATTGCATCACACGTGAAACGAACATTTCAGGACACTGCGTGTGTTCTTAGAACAGTTTAAATTTGCTAGCGAACAGTAAGGACAGATATACTGTTCTTCAGGACACGTTCAATTTAGTTTATGTACGAACATTGCAGGACACCAATTGTGTTCTTAGAACATTTTCAAGATGCTAGCGAACAGTACAGACAGGTATAGTGTTCTTTAAGACACCTCCATTTTCGTTTAATTACGAACAATTCAGGACACCGCGTGTGTTCTTAGAACAGTTTGAACTTCCTAGCGAACACTACGGACAGATAAGGTGTTCTTTAGGACACTTTCATTGTTTTTTTTTACGAACATTTCAGGACTCCGCGTGTGTTCTTAGAATAGTTTCATCTTGCTAGAGAACAGTACGAACAGGTATAGTGTTCTTCAGGACACTTCCATTTTCGTTTATTTACGAACATTTTAGAACACCTGCACTGTCCGCGGACACCTACATTGTTTTTTTAAAAAAAAACGAAACTATTTACAACACAATATAAAAATTAAACTTTATTTAACATATATTAATAATTTATGACAGAGAAGGTGAGGCAGAAACAGAAACAAAAACAGGAGAATTAGGGGTTTCATCATGATTGTTATTAGGTGAAGAAGGGATGGAAGTCTCATCAAAACGTTTTGGGTTATGGAGAGGGTTTGGGGATAATTGACTGGGATATGGTGAGGGGGGACAAGTACATGTGGGGCAATGGTATGATGTTTTTGTTTTAAAATGATCTTCAACAAAAGTTTTCAAATTATTAAAATTGCTCAACAATAAATCCATTTTTTCTTTTAAGCTGTCAAGCGTGTTTTCTATAACAGCTTCTTCAGAGGTAGTTTCTATTTTGTTATGCTCTGTACAAAAAATATATATATATGTTAAATGTATACAAAATAATAATATTTAAATGGTTTATATTATAAAGTGTTTACCATTAGTTTCACTATCTTGTGACATTTCTTCATGTGGGAAATGTTCCTCTAGCCATTCCAGAGTACTAGACATTTATGTGAGAGAAAAAACAAAGATAATATATTTTTTTATCTAATACAGAAAGTTTATAAATATATGAATACAATTAAGTACACTTACTATTTCAGGTAAGATATGTCCTATGTACTCAGTGGGTCTGCTCTTGTTCTTAGTTCTGTTGTGTTTGTGAGGTAATTATGTTGGAAGCCAATTTATTTTCTTGCGGTATATTCCATTTTAGAACATAGTACATTTAAATGAATGGTTAGTGTGTTGTATATATGGGTTACATTTATTATGTATTAGTACATATAATGTGTTTGTGTGCTTTTTTTAAAATTTGTTAAATGTTCCTATGTTATGATATAACAATCAGACATACCCCCCCCAGAGTTTTTTAGGTAGTGGTACTGTTCTTCGAACATGTCTGCGAACATTAAATGAGTTTGCGGACATCAAGTACAGTAGAAGAGATTCAGTCAGATCCATATGATATGTAAACAAAGTGAAAGTCATTATTGTTAAGTTGCACTACTAAAAACCTACAAAATTCAATGAAAAAACTTTGTTAAAGGGACGTTATGATTAAGTTGCGCTACTAAAAACCTATGAAATACAGTAAAAAAACTTTGTTAAAGGGACGTTATGGTTAAGTTGCGCTACTAAAAACCTATGAAATTCAGTGAAAAAACGTTGTCAAAGGGACGTTATGGTTCCAAGTAAAACCGAAAAACCCTTAAAATTCGCCAGTTATGGTAAGCTAAGCAATCATAACTCACGCCACCACCGTGCACTGCTAGGACTAACACCCAGGACATCAAAGATGACATCACAAATGTCATTGATGACATCACTGATGACATCACATGTGTATGTACTTTTCATGAAATATGTGTACAATGGATTCTTATTATAATGTTGCAAAACAAGTTTCAAGGATCATTGCAATAAATATCATACCCTAATTAGTGCATTGAATGATGCGTTGATATAAATAGCATTCTATTATGGGGTTCTATCTAGAATACTAAGCTACTCATGCAGAAACATAACATTGTGTGCAGCATACAAGATGAAGGTATAATATTCGGAATGTTAATATGTTGAATAATGAAATGATAATTGTTTTTTAATAGATTGTTGTGCACTGTGAAATATGTAATAAGTAGCTAATAAAACACATATATTACATAATTACTATAGACAAAACACAAAGCCACAAGAACACATACCAATATGGTAATATACAGGGAAAGTGAAGTTAGCAAAAAAGCACAAGTAGTAGCAGAAACAATTCATAACTTAACTGATTATTTTCATGCAAATACATTATTGCTCTGTTTCAAAGCTGCTATTTACCCTATGTATATGTATCACTTGATGTGATTTGACCCTAAGGAAAGTAGTGTGAGTACAATGTATACAAATATGATCATATACAGGGAAAATAAAGCCATAAAAAAAACAACAGAACAATCAGAAAGTGCTCATTAGTCTATTGATTATGCACAAAAAGGATTGCTGTCTTTCAAGCTTGTGTCTTCCCGCATGTATATGTTTCATAGGATGTGACTGGACTCTAAGGGAATTACTGTAAGAACCTACTTGAAGGATATGTCTACAAATAAAATAACATTTTTAGTTTCTGACTGTTATTGAAGAAAACCATGTGGCCTAGACATGTCAGCAAAAGAAAAAAGAGCGAGCCAGACATGTGATGTCATCAGTGATGTCATCAATGACATTTGTGATGTCATCTTTGATGTCCTGGGTGTTAGTCTTAGCAGTGCACAGTGGTGGCACGAGTTATGGTTGCTTAGCTTACCATAACTGGCGAATTTGAAGGGTTTTTCGGTTTTACTTGGAACCATAACGTCCCTTTGACAACGTTTTTTCACTGAATTTCATAGGTTTTTAGTAGCGCAACTTAACCATAAAGTCCCTTTAACAAAGTTTTTTCACTGAATTTCATAGGTTTTTAGTAGTGCAACTTAACCATAACGTCCCTTTAACAAAGTTTTTTCACTGATATACATATATATATATATATATATATATATATATATTCAGTAAAAAAACTTTGTTAAAGGGACGTTATGGTTCAAAGTAAAACCGAAAAACCCCTGAAATTCGGCAGTTATGGTAACATAAGCAACCATAACTCGCGCCACCGTGCACTGCTAACACTAACACCCAGTACATCAAAGATGACATCACAAATGTCATTGATGACATCACTGATGACATCACATGTGCATTTACTTTTCATAAAATCTCTGTACAAGGGATTCTTATAATGCTGACCAAAAACTGTCAAGGATCATTGGGATAAATATCATGAGCTAATTAGTGCATTAAGCAATGCATTGATATAAATAGCATTCTGTTATGACGTTCTATCCAGTATACTAAGCTACTCATGCAGAAACATAGGCAGTGTGTGCAGCATACATGATGAAGGTGCCATATTCATAATCTTGCCATGTTGAATACTGAAATGATAACTGCTTTCTTATAAGCGTTTTGCGTACTGTAAAACATGTAATAAGTAGATAATAAAACCCACTTAATACATAATTATTACAGACAAAACACAAAGAGACAACAACACATACAAATATGAGTATATACAGGGACAGTTAAGTAAACAAAAAAGCAGAAATAGTAGCAGAAAGAGTTCATAACCTAACTGATTGTCTTTATGCAGAGAAACTATTGCTCTGTTTCAAAGCTGCTACTTACCATATGTATGTGTATCACATGATGTGACTGCGCCCAAAGGAAAGGAGAGTGAGTATAATGTATACAAATATGAGCATATACAGGGAAGGTAGAGTAATAAAAATAAAACTATGAGAAAGTGCTGATAACCCTAATGATTATCTTCATGCACAGAAAGAATTGCTCTCTTTCAAGCCTGTGTCTTCCGCTATGTATATGTTTCATATGATGTGACTTGACCCTAAGTCTACAAATATAGTACCTTTTCAATTTTTACTTCCTGACTGTTACTGAGGAAAACTATGTGGCTTCGATATGTCAGTAAAGGATAAAAAGGGAGAGCCAGCCATGTAATGTCATCAGTGATGTCATCAATGACATTTGTGATGTCATCTTTGATGTCCTGGATGTTAGTGTTCGCAGTGCACGGTGGCTCGAGTTATTGTTGCTTATGTTACCTTAACTGTCGAGTTTCAGGGGTTTTTCGGTTTTACTTTGAACCATAACTTCCCTTTAACAAAGTTTTTTCACTGAATTTCATAGGTTTTTAGTAGCACAACTTAACCATAACGTCCCTTTAACAAAGTTTGGTCACTGAATTTCATAGTATTTTAGTAGCACAACTTAACCATAATATCCCTGAGTTCATATACATGTAACATAGAACATACTAACCCCCTCATAGTGATTTTCATGTCCGCGGACTACCGCCATGTCCGCGGACATATCGAAAATCTGAGCGTGGTGAATGTAAATTTAAATAGTGTGCCCCATTTCCCCTTTGAAGTTGGCTCTGAAAAGAGCTGTTTTTTTTTTTACAGATGCTTGACAGACACCTGTTATTTTGTATTTTTTTTCTTGTTTTTTTTCTTACTTTACTCCTAAAGTCTTCACATAACCTTCTCCAAAGCAACCGTTACATTCCAAAATAAAAAGGCATTTCCCGTAAAAGATAAAGAAATGCCATCTTCTTTAAAATTAACAGCATTACTGGCATCAATATTCTCATTATTACAGAAGAACATACCAGCTCTAAGCATGAAGGCACACATGCCTCGGTTTATGACACACCTAGCAATGTTTTGCTGAGGACCAAAAACTGAACTATTGTCCCATATTGCCCTAGGTAGTAATCCAGAAAAAATTACTTTCGCATTTGGAAGGATCTTCATTGCGGCTTGAACCAAGCATTCCAAATCAGCCAACAAAGTAGGGGCACTGACGTTGCCCAAATGGAAAGCACCATAGTGAAAAACCACCACATGCGGACTGTTCATCGTGGCCATATCCTCACAAACTTGTACAATTCCCTGTACATTGCAATCAGGCACAGTGCTCCACACCACCTCCACTCCTTTCACATCAAAGTTGTTTGCAACATGCCTGCATTGAGCATACTGTTGTAAACCATGCACAAACATATCTCCGAGCACCAACACCCTGACTTTCTCCACTTCTGCCATCTTTACTACACACAGTCTCTTTCAACACAAATCCACAACCTCGACATCTGAGTGGCTGATCCGAACAGTCTTCTTTACATGTTGGATTTCCTGGAAAAACCCAGATGTAGCACACCCTGTCCACGAACAGCCGCGGTGTCTGCGGACGGCGTCCACTTTACTCTCTGTGCCATTCCCTCATTGCATACAGCTAAGCAATCACACAATACGAATAACGTCCTCAGAACACCCCCATTTTGTGAATTTTTGAACATTTCAGGACAATTATCATTTCATTATTCAACATATTAACATTACAAATATTATACTTTCATCTTGTACTCTGCACACAATGCTATGTTTCTCCATTAGTAGCTCAGTATACTAGATAGAATCCCATAATACAATGCTATTTATACCAATGCATTGTTCAAAGCACTAATAACGGTATGATATTTATTGCAATATCCTTGACACTTTTTTCGCAACATTATAATAAAAATCCCTAGTACACAAATTCCATGAAAAGTACATACACATGTGATGTCATCAGTGATTTCATCAATGACATTTGCGATGTCATCTTTGATGTCCTGGGTGTTAGTCTTAGCAGTGCACGGTGGTGGCGCGAGTTATTTTTCATAGCTTACCATAACTTGCGATTTTCAGGGGTCTTTCGGCTGTACTAAGAACAATAACGTCCCTTAAACAAACTTTTTTTAATATCACGCAAACAATATACAAACATGGCGTGCAAAAACCAACTTCTCACAGATGGCTTTACACAGAATGTTGCAAAGTAAGAATTTATGCTCGTTCACAGTGAAGGTCAGCTGCTTCAATTTTTTTCTCAGCCCCCGGAGCGGCTCACGAAGCAGACTATAAGGTTGTATTGTGTTTTGACCTTGACAGACAGAGATTGTGATGAAAGACTTCTCTTGAAGGAGTGTTTCTAAAACGTAAGAGAAGATAAGGATGACATTTCTGAAACAAAACCACTTTTTTATATTATATCACTATGCGAAAGATCGTGCAGCCTTTCATCCTTCCGTGGTCGATAAATGAGCACCACACACCGTGGTTAATAATAAGCACCGCTTAGATACCTCACGGTTCTTAGCGCTATATGAATGGGAAAATATTATTATTTTATTATTAACATACTCCGTTGCACTATCTTCGATAGCAAATAGTTTCACGCCCCAATAAATAAAATGATGATTTTTAATGAAGATCGGCTGGTGAGACTAATTTATGTTTTTTAAAACATGTATGTGGCCCCATTTTGCCCATATCACGATTTACAGACTCCAGCGGATGGGGTCTTCAACTGCCAGATGCAGGTCCAAATATGCAACTTCATGACCCTCACCATTTTATGGGACAATCGTCAAGGACCAATATGCCCTTACGCAGTACTAGCGGCTACAAACAACATACCAACCAATAGGGTGGTCTAATGGCTCGTTGTTGGAGCAACCTTCCGATTATCAGAGCGACCATTTACTGCTTTTATCATAAACCAACAGCATATCTACCGCAAAGGAACAACGCGTGGCTCAAAATAAACTTTTGCTGATCGACAGCAGAGACAATAGCAAATCGCTGAATATTCACTAAACATTTCATGTGAAATAAATGTACTTTACCAAATGTACAATCCTGCTGTTTACTTTTAAACCACAGTTTCATATTCCGAATTGTGGCGCACTGAGTTGTAAGCTGATCTAACACCCTCTGTACCGCAAAGGAACATTGCGTGCCTCATCATGAACTTTTGCGGATTGACAACAAAGACAAATGCAAATTGCTGAATATTCTCTAAACATTTGATGTCAAATAAATGTACTTTACAAAAATTACAATCTTGCTGTTTGCTTTTAAATCACTGTTTCATATTCCGAATTGTGGCGCGCTGTGTTGTGACATAATATGTGTTGTCTTCAGGGTTCTGTGTAAAGTCACTTAGGACTGCAGAGGACTGGGCGCGTTTGATGACGCACCCTGTAACGTCATGGAGAGAGGCGGGGAATATGAATGCTTTGATAATATCAGGCTTAGGGGCGGGAGATATGATTTAGTGTCGCAAACGCAAGTCAGCCAGGTCAATAGCGCCAGTCATAGGATTATCACATAATGTCGGCGCACACCAGCCAGATTTATCGTTTCTTTAGTGGACAAAAAGTCGGTTGATGCCCATAGGAAATTGTACTATTAGCGGACAAAAGGAGTGGTCTTAAAACACTTTCACCCTGACAACGAACAATACAAACAACGTTCTCAGAACACCATTTTGTGTAATTGCAACCATTTCGGGACACCGCGAGTGTTCTTAGAACACATTCAATTAGACAGAATACAATACGGACAGCGTCCTGAGGACACCCCCAGTTTGTGTATTTACGAACAATTAAGTACACCGCGAGTGTTCATAGCTCATTTTTACCTTCCTTGCAAACAAAAATGACACATACTCCGTCCTCTAAACACCCCACCATTTAGTTTATTTACAAAATGTCAGAACAGCCGTGTTCTCCGTGGACAAATCGAACGCAACAAAAACGTCTAGCACATAAAAAAACAAAACATTAAACCTATCTCATACTCCCCCACCCTCCCCAAACACTCTTACACACCAACACACGGCACTAAATACATTTTTTTATCCACATTTCACCGCGCTGTACGCGGTCGACGGCGAATACAAGATGGCGGGCGCCACAGAAAATCTGATGCGCTTTACACCCCTCGCCGTCCAATCAGCGAACACATCGCATGTCCGCGGACATGACGCAAGGCCATGGGCTAATCGGGGTGCTGTCCGCGGAGCGAACAGGGAAGTCCGTGTGCGAAGCGAACACAGATATCACTAATTTTTTTGCCTTACGTTTTGGTCATTTAATAAAAAACTACTGGACGGATTTACACCAAATTTGCAAAAGCACGCTTTCGGGACTAAGCCCCCGCTCCTGCCGCAAATTTGGTGTAAATCTGTCCAGTGGTTTGGTCTGTGGCCGTGCGCACATTTTTTTCCCATTATGTCTATAGGAAAAAACACAAGAAGCGGACTATAAGGTTGTATTGTGTTTTGACCTTGACAGACAGAGATTGTGATGAAAGACTTCTCTTGAAGGAGTGTTGCTAAAACGTAAGAGAAGATAAGGATGAAATTTCTGAAACAAAACCACTTTTTTATATTATATCACTATGCGAAAGATCGTTCAGCCTTTCATCCTTCCGTGGTCGATAAATGAGCACCACACACCGTGGTTAATAATAAGCACCGCTTAGATACCTCACGGTTCTTAGCGCTATATGAATGGGAAAATATTATTATTTTATTATTAACATACTCCGTTGCACTATCTTCGATAGCAAATAGTTTCAATCCCTAATAAATAAAGAAAATCTGATGCGCTCTACGCCCCTCGCCGTCCGATCAGCGAACACATCGCATGTCCGCAGACATTACGCAAGGCCATGGGCCAATCGGGGTGCGGTCCGCGGAGCGAACAGGGAAGTCCGTCCACGAAGCGAACACAGATATCACTAATTTTTTTGCCTTACGTTTTGGTCATTTAATAAAAAACTACTGGACGGATTTACACCAAATTTGCAAAAGCACGCTTTCAGGACTAAGCCCCCGCTCCTGCCGCAAATTTGGTGTAAATCTGTCCAGTGGTTTGGTCTGTGGCCGTGCGCAAATTTTTTTCCCATTATGTCTATAGGAAAAAACACAAGTTTTGGGACCCCCCTGTAACTTTCCCCCCCCGGACGAATCCTCACCAAACTTTGCAAAAGAATTCAGAGTGGGCCATATACTTTTTTTTTTAAAAGTTTGGTGAGGATTCGTCCAGAGGGAGCGAAGTTATAAGCCACCCAAAAAATGCTCTTCCTATGGAAACACCAACTTAACCATAACTACATGGGCGCTACCGCGTCCATGTAATCTATATGCAGATTGCTACTGCAGCTGAGCTGCTACCACACTGTGTTAATGTACATATTGCAGATAAGATTGAACTATTGGTTGGAGTCATCTGTGCATCCTTGCCAAGCCGATATTAGATGTTATGTCTGAGATTGGCCTAACCAAATTAGCTAATAATTCCACCCATACATATGGCCATGTTCTATGTGAAATCTTAATTAATTCATTTTGCAAAAATGCAGTCTCCAAAATTGTATCCATGGTCATATCACGCTGCCACTCCCTTTTACCTAGATTTCCATCTTGAACTTCCCATCAGAAAGATCAAGACTTTCCTTTATCATATATGAATGGGTCAACTATTACTGCAGAACTGCCAGGATCGTGATTACTACAAAGCTCTCTCAGTTGTGTTACAAACCAGAAGGATGCAATAGATCTGACAACTATTTTAAATGCTTTACACACAAACAGCAGTGAGTTATTTAGCTCATATGAGCCTTAGATATCAGAAATAGAATATGGACTCAAAATTACCTTTTTTGTTTACAGACTTTGTGACCAGACACAAAATTCTCAGCTGAGCAGAACACAGATGGAGGAAAAGTTCTGACTTTGTGCACCATACAACTGAGTGGGGGTGGACACGTCATCATCGTCATTTCTGTCACTTTTGCAAATTCCTACAAATATTACAGCATTCATTGTAAATGGGATAAGTGTTACATTTAGGTTACTGTGTGCTATTTTGTGTAGAGGCGATATATTTGTAGATATGCATGCGCACAGAAACATAACAATGAAACATTGTCACACGGATGGCCCCTCCCCACTCAAGTGAAGTAGGCAATCAATATCTGCACGTGGAGTTTAGCTGAATGAATGGCAGTCATGAGAGGAGATCATAATAGGTATACAATGCACACACAATGGTATATATGCATGGGAAGTATATTTTGAATTTAGTAAAATGTATGAAATATATGAGGTATGGTTGCTCTGTGTATCATGGGTCTTCGTATTGTGGATTAATTAGAAGGGTGTTTTTACAATCATGGCAAAGGCTTGCAAAGGCACGTCAGCAGTCAGGGAACAGGTTTTGTAAGTTGGTCAACGGTGTGGCTGCGGTCAGTTTACGGAGGCTGAAGGGAATATGTGATCTCTGGTAAAAAGGAGAGCTCATTGTTGTAAGGAATAGGCATCTTGTGAACTCACAGCGGTTTTTGGAACAAGTGGCTTCTCCCAGGGCCCTTGCGTAGATCAGTAGTAATACATTTGAGGAGAGCGATGGTGTTGTCAGAGAGTGGGCAGAACTCATGTGAATAGGAAAGGTCAGTAGTCATAAAAATTGGACAACGGACAGGGTTGGGCAATGCGGTTAGCAAACACAAATAGGTCAAAAGGGAATCTACGTGCCTTTTTCTCATCTTCATGTGCTTAGTTATTGTTGGGGCATTTCTGTGTGCGTCATTAATAGGAATTCTGTTGTTGAGTAACTAAGAGGCAAGGCTGGCACCAAATATGGAGAGGTTTTTGGGAAGGGGTGTGTTGAAAATGAAATGTAAACCTTATAATTATAAATGTTTTGTTGCTTGTGTTATAATATCTGTGTCCAATGAACTGTGTGGGTTTTTGATTTCTCTGAACAGGGCAACCAATCATGCTTGGGGGGATGCCTTTGTCACTGTATCTGGGGGAGTGTATTAACTGTTGCAAACTGTATATAGTATGTGTTCTTTATATTGTACAGAGACCAGGTTTAGTGTGATTGTTATATGTCATCTAAGCCCTCTCCCAGCCGTTTGTAAAGTACATTTGCATTATGGACAAAAGGCGTGCTTACTCATTTAGAGCTGGGCCTAATTTGGATAAAGGGGTGGAGCTAAAGCTACATGTTTACAATTTGGCAAGCCAGGTAATGAGCCTTAGGCTCTCAGTAAATATTGAGGGTATCCTGTGTGTCCATCTCGACTGTGGTCCTTCTCCAGGGACCAGCTTGTGCATGAAAAAGAAGTGGTTTGTAAACACCAATAGGCCTGTCTGGTCCCCAAGACAAAAGATCTGCAACCCACCTGTGAAGCAGAACCAATTGGGGGAGCACCAGTTCAGAGTGCTTTGAGGTTTCGACGTCCACTTGCATCTTTGTCAGGTAAACCGAGTGGGGTGTAATAGGAGAAAAAAGGAAACCGTTTTTTTAGGAATGGCAAGAAATGTTTTTGTGGGATTAGAACGGACTAAGCAGGTTGAAGAGTGAATGTGTTTAAAACATGTATGAATCGTTTATGTTATTAACATTTTATTATCTAGTTTGTTATTTTAGCGGTGTAGTCTTTCAGCGCAGTGTGTTATTTGTGGGGATAGTCTCAATACCCATCAGGTTGCTTGTCTGGTTGGCTGGAGCCCTCACTTTAAAGTGAGGTGGCATTTTATGGTAAGACCACTCATAGATACTTTTCTGAGGCTTATCTTGGTGAAATCTCAAGGAATGGAAAGGATTTGGGCCGGCGTGTTTTAATAAGATGTTGTGCCTCATTACGAGTCTGCCGGTCTGGACTTAAAGTTGCCGGTATAACCATACCGGCACTGTTTACCGGACCGGCGAATTACGACCTCCGATCCTGGAAATACCACCACCCCGAAACTGCCAGAGCACAGTCAATGCACAAGATAACTGCGTTGGCACACAGAGCGTGACGACACCCCCAGTTACCGCCAATACGTAACACTGTGTGCTTTACGAGTAGCACAGACACAGAAACTCTGCCACGAAAATGGTGGAAACACTGTTGACATCGTGGTGGTATTGCCGCCACCACAGAGATGTCATTAAACAGAGTCTGGTGAGCTGAATCAGGCCACAGGTGCACCAAATGAGCCCCGCTGGACCCAGCAGGCCACTGGGAGCCTACAGAAGGGCCACATCCACACCTGGGCCAACTTCAAACAGAACTATGCAGGCAGCCGCTGTAGCAGCATTGGAACTGGGGCTATTGAACATACAGGCAGCAGTGCACATGGTGGCAGCAATGGTGCAGAAGAGGAGGAGGCGGAGGCAGAGGAGGCACAGGCGGCAGTTAGCAAACCCTGCACCCATGCCAAACCCAATTGTGCACCCCGCACGACCCTGCAGGCAGCCTGCAATACCCTGCATCAGGACCTCACCCTGGAACCTGACCCCAGGACAGATCCACACATTATACCAACTGGACCTTCCAACAATCATGTACATCACTATTATGATTGAGCACGACATCAGCAGCCGCATTGGCATTTCGGCAGCAATCCCCCCCTTTTAAAGGTGGTCTCGGTACTGCATTTTCTTAGCACTGGAATGTATCAGCACACTGTTGGTGAGCTGCACGGGCTGTCACAACCCTGTTTCTCATGAATACTGGGCCATGTACTGGATGCCCTGCTGTGCCATGTGTCGGAACGCATCGCCCTATCCCGTACCCTTGCCCAGGTCACTGCCACCAAGTTGGCCTTTCATGCCATTGCCACCTTGCCAAATAGCATTGGTGCAGTAGACTGCACCCACATAGAGCTGACAGTACCACGTGCAAATGAGATGGTGTACCGCAATAGGAAACAATACCACTCACTGAATGTACAGAGGGTATGTGACGCTGGACAAGTGATAACACATTGCTGCGTACGTTTCCCGGGGTCAACACATGACTCAATGGTCCTGTGGAATTCGACATTGCCACGGTGCATGGAATGCTATGCTGGACAAAGCACATGGCTATTGGGTGAGTACAACTACCAATGCACGGCCCCTGTGAATGGGGGGTGTCCATGGCAATGACCTGTGTGCCTGGGCTGCTACAACTGCCAATTCATTACCCCCTGGCCAATGTAATGGACAGTCACCACAACCCACACATCACAAAGCTTTACATGACCGCTGGGCACAGTGTCCCCATACACACCGTGCCAAAGGAGATGCACAACCAAGACATATACTGGTAGCACAAGTTAATACGACATGAGCCACTGAATACGCCCACCCACACTATGCACCAGTGGTGACGTTACACAAAGCTGAATTGACGCACATAAAACAGATATAGAGACCAGAGAATGCAGGTATCCTTAAGGCATCAAGAGAACGTACCAAGGATAAGTGACATCTTGGGATCAAGGTGAAGAATCTTATGCCGCAGAACTGATGCTAGGCTAGGATGACTCATCCTAGCCTGTGTCACATCTACATAGAACTGTGAATGTTAGCATGTGCACACATGGAGGGAATTCTGAAACCTAGCATGCGTCACACATCGATAGAATTGTAAATGTTAGCATATGCTGCACTTAGATGGAATCCTCATCCTAGCCTGCGTCGCATCTATATAGAAATATAATTCAATGTTTGTTATATGACTCTCTTGCCATGCTTGGACCGAGCGTGCAATTATGAATCAATAAACAACCTACTAACAATTTCACTCCTCTGCATACACCTCCAAACTCGAACCAAACACAACCACCAGCCTTAAACACAGCAAACCGCACAAACTTCACTACACTGCAACAGCAAAACAAACTGCACATAGACTTGCACAACAGCACACAGCGACTGCCGACTGTAAAACACCCCAAGCCCAGCCAACGGACCGACCGGGCTGAGGCTGCCAACAGCACATTACTGCTATCTTGCACTTTTCCAGCTCCTTCCCACTAACTCACCCCCCCTCCCTCTTTCATAGCCGCCAGAGCACCAGGGGACTACTCCGGTGGTGATACTGCGCGGTACAAATATCCTTTAACATTAACATTAACCAGTGCCCCCCCCAATGCACATGATGAGTGCACATCTGACATTGTGCATCAACCACATCATCACAGTGTCTATTGACTTACTCCTCCATGTGTGAATATCATTGCACAATGCCATATTCACCAACCACTACTGCCCACAAGGACAACTTCATATGCACAGCAAGTGGTTGGGCAATGTCCAAGCAGCAATGTGGAGAACTGACCAAGGAATGGTGAACACCCACTGGTCAGACTACTGCTTGCCCCATATGGTTCAATGACCGATGACACATGATTGGACTGCATCTGATGAAGACATGTATATCACAAAGACTGACATGTCTCCTCCATTTACATTCCATGTAGGTGATGCAGGATATGCACTCATGCCATGGCTGATGACACCCGTATGGAGGCCAAGGAACAGGCATGAGGAGGCCTACAACAGGGCACACATCCGCACACGTGGGATGATTCAGAGGACATTTGGCCTACTGAAGGCCAGGTTCCGCTGCTTGAGCAGATCTGGTGGATCACTACTGTACAACCCAGTGAAGACGGGTAAAATAGTGCTTGTGTGTGCCATGCTGCACAATCTGTGCACACGGAGGTATATTCCTCTGCTCCCAGACACAGTGGATGATGATGGAGATGATGATGGGGATGGGGATGGCATGTCTGCACCCCCTCACAGGGGGGCACAAGATGGTTATCATGCACAGGATGCACTCATTTGCATTTACTTTTGAAAGACTGCACATGATGATGCACATTAATAAATGGGGTGATTGCAAATTAAATAACGGATGTCCACTGGTGAAAGAGTTTACAAAGGTGATTTATTGTCAAAAAACAGTAAAGAAGGTGTATTGGATAGGAAAGCTGTACACCCGTGCACACCCACCACCCAAACGTACCCACCCCCAACCAGGCCCCGAACAACTAACCCCATAATTGACCTCCCCACCACCCAAAAGTAGCCACCCCCAACCCGGCCCCAAACCACTAAACCTATAATGGACCTCCCCCACCACCCAAACGTACCCACCCCCAACCAGGCCCCAAACCACTAACCCCATAATGCACCTCTCCCACCACCCAAACGTACCCACCCCCATACACCCATTGTGTCCCAGCTTGTCTTGTGGACAGCCATTTCCACATTGCACTATTTCCGGGGGTGCTTATGCGCATGAGCGTCCTTGTCAGATGGTTCAGCAAGCTGACTGGAGCGCCTCCGTGGGCTGGCATTGGTGGAGCTTGATGGGATGGTGCTGGTGGACGGCACTGATGGTGTGACTGGTGGCACACATCCAAGAAATGCCTGCTGGGCAACCAACATGGACTCTGCAATGGTGGATGTCACACTGTTGCCCTCCCAGACATGGAGTGCCAAGGTGACAATGGTCGTGGCAAAACATCTGATGGCCCTGGAGAGGTGATGCACCGATGTCGCATTGTTCTCTCGCTGCAGCCTCGCCTTCTCCCGCTGTTGCATGGCCTCCTCCTGCTGCAGCCTTACCTCCTCCAGCTGCCTTTCCATGAGCTGGGTTAAGGTGGCCTGCTGTTCCTCCATCCACTGCATGCGGGCACTTAGCTCTGCCATGGAGGGCGTTGGTGACCTCATGGGGCTGAACTGCAGATTGTGGAGGGATGACAGGCCATCCATGTTGTCCCCCTCTTCCTGTCCTCCAACTTCAGACTGCATAGCTGGAGCACTTTCGCCACTGTATGTAACCTCCTCCGCAGGGCAGACGGCCTGCAGGACGGAATCTGTGGCCATGGTGGAAGTGTGTGCTACTTGTGTGGTGGCAGCCTACATGGCGATGGGGCCATCGCCTGGTGCATTCGTGCCAGATGCAGCTGCTGCTGGTGCCTGTGTCCTGGAGATGGTTGCCTCATCATCACGTGCAGGTGGACTTTGCACCTGTTGGGCATTGTCGCTGTCACTTGACATGCCTGTGGGGATACAGAGGGCATGCTTTTAGTTGTGTGGTGGTACTTCATGAGCCCATCGCATGCATCACACTGAACGATCTGTGACCGCTTGCATGTATACACATTTGATTGTTCATGCACTCAGGCGTGTGTGTCTCAACTTGTACTCAGTCACGCACTGTGTGCATGTCCAGGGGCCGTGTATTGGGTGCTTGTTGCTTATCATCTGGGTGATTAGTGGGTCCATTGGGTCATTCCTGCCCTTACTGGGAGGTGGAGGGGGTTATCAGTGGGTCATTGGGTCATTCCTGCCCTGGCTGGGGGTTGGGGGGGTTATCAGTGGTCCATGGGGTCACTCCTGCCCTGGCTGGGGGGTGGGTGGGGTTATCAGTGGATCCCTTGGGTCACTACTGCCCTGGCTGGGGGGTAATCAGTGGGCCCATTGGGTTACACCTGCCCTGGCTGGGAGGAGGGTTTATCAGTGGGTCCATTAGGTCACTCCTGGGGTCCAGTCACACTCATGGCTTTGTAATTTGTGCACTTACCGCATCATCAACAGGTGGGCTCACTACAGCTTCTGCGTCGCCAATGCTGTGTATGCCCTCAAGGTGCAAGATACTGCTGCAGCGCTCCTCCCACAACTGCAGTTTCAGTGGGGATGCAGGGCCTCCACCGGTGCCAGTGCTGTGCTGGTGGTGTGCAGCGATGAGGGTGCGCACTATGAGCCTCAGGTCATCCCACCTCTTGTGACAGTCCTTTACAGTGTGTGTGGTCACCCCTGTTGCAGTGCACTTGCATGCTGCTGCAGCCCATACCTCCTTACGGTGTTTTTGGGTGGCGTGCCGCTGGTCTGCTCTGAAGAGCATTTCCACATGGTCCACTATATGCTCCAAAAGCACTGTGAGCTCTGCCTCACTGAACCTCTCCTTGCGCTGTCTTTGGCTCGAATTCTGGATGCCATAGTGGTTGATGGTTTTTGCAGCTCAGGGAGGTGATCTGGCCTGTGGTGTGTGAGGATGGCAGTGGATTGCGGTTTAAGTAATGGCCGCCTCTCTGTTTCCAGTTTTCGCTGTCACAGTATTTCCGCTTCCGGTGATTCCGTGACCATGACGGAGGAGGAGGTCACAGGTTTTGCACTGCTTTTTGGGACGGTATGTCCATGTGTGTGGGTGTTTACATGCTGGCGGTGACACCGTGTCTGCGTTGGTGTGGTGCGCGAGACCGACAACCCGTAAACTTTGCGGTCGCGGTAACGGTGTCACCGTCGTCACAGAATCACTGCATTCTGGACCGGCGGACTCGTAATGAGGCCCGTTGTCTTTTGTGCGCGGTTGGAGAATACATACTTATTGAGTTGGTAATGATAAAGAAGTGAGTGCAGAGAGTGAGTGTGGGGAATATCTTTTATGGGACACAAAAGGAGTTTTTGGGTAGTAATGTTTGTGTTTATGGGTTAGGTTTTCATGATTTTTGGGGATTTTTGTTGAAACATCGAAACTCCATTGAATTATTTATGTCATAAAATAACATTTTTGAAATTTTATCGCGAATGGTTGAGGGAAACAAAGGGCATAATGTCTGAATCATGGCCCAGTGAGGGACCCCATGATAAGGATACATTGGAAAATCTGTGTACTTTCTTAGTGACCAAACATAAGCGGTGAACTTGGACAAAAGACTGAATATTCTGGAGCTATGTAGGTTATATGAGAAGGGCGGACAGTCCCAGAGGTTGTAGCGTTGGAAGAAGGGACAAGGAAGGAAGGTGTAGGAATTTGTTCTGTACCTCCCCCATATGGGTGATATCCTTTGTCACCTGCAGAAGGGTACACAAATCCAGAGTTTGAACCTCCAAATTCTCCAGTGACTACTCTGGAGGTTATGAGGCAGTCAGGGGTAACACCTCCATTGGAACCAATTTTCGAGAGACAGGAGTATGAGGGAAGCAGAAGGGTAACACCTTGTTTACTAAAAGTTGTTGGTGGGCCCCAAGTGCAGGATAAAAGAAGAAAAGTATATCTTAACGATAAATTAGCATTAACCTTGGGACTAGTAGATCCAGAGCGAGAAAGGGTTTTAAGAATTAGGTATGAATGAGAGTCAGTGAGAGGAAAATTGCCCCCCAGTTCCCGGAGAGAGGATAGATTATGGAGAGTAGTGGAAAGGGAATAAGCTGCAAGGTTAGTTGAGAGGAGGGTGGCATTGGTTCAACAGGATATCGGGAAACAGCAGGAAGACGAAAACAGGAAAACACATGAAGCGGAGGAAGGAAGATGGAGACATGGTCAGATTCTCATATGGCTAGATAAATCTGTCATAAAGAGTGTAAGTGTGGACATGGAAAAAGAAAGCACTGCTGTAGATGCGGAATTAGAAGGAAGGGGAAGAGAGGCGGCATGCTACGGCAGTCCCGAGGGTGAGGTCATCCCACAAAAGGATCAGGGAATGTGATAGACAGACGAGGAAGAGGAGGATGACTAGGAGACAGACAACAAGCAAGGAGGACAGGAAGTAGAGGCTGTGCCTCCCACACTAGTAAGGACTCTGCAAAGTATACAAAGTATGTCATGGGGTCTTCAGGTACATCATTGAGCCCACATGGCTGTAGGGAGAGGGCAAGGACAGATAGAGGAATCCCTAGAAAAGCAAAAGGACTCAATACCTACTACGCGAGAAGGGTCGGGGGAAGGTGTATTATGTCCCATGGTCACGTATGGACTGGAATAACTTAAGGAAGACGCTTCTTTCGCTCACTGCAGGGGCAGGGAAGTGGATTTATGCTCTAGAAAAACAAACTGCTGGTACCATGTTGCCAATTAGGGACATGAAAAACCTTTTCACGTCCTTGATGGGGGAAAAGGGAGACAAGTTGTGGAAGAAAGCTGGGTATCAGGGAATTCAATTAGATATGAACACCCATGATTGAGTGGCTTTCAATAATTATAGGCACAAGTTTGGGGAGCACTGAGGATAAGGTATCCTGAAACGCCAGACATAAATTCCATTTTGACAAAAACAATGAAGTTAGACAAGGGTCTCACTGCCCACATTTGGATGATTCAGCAGATGTGGGGGCATAGACGGGAGAAACATGGGACTAAAATATGGCTATATCTTGTCATATGTTGACAAAGGGACATCCTAAAGAAGTACAGCATGACCTAGACAAGGTCGTAGGGATAGAGGGAAATAGTTGGCAGGAGATAGAGGTGCACATTGTGTATTTTTGTAAGAGGTGACAGGAAAAGGAAAATGGAGAGTAAGGAGCAGACACAAAATGTTGAGGCCAAGCTGTTCCAGAAAAAAACTAGTGAAGATTTGTTTAGAGGGTGCAATGATAACCAGTCCCATAGAGGGACAGTAGGGACAGTTGGCACAACAAGGACAAAAAGACTCTGGAATGGGCAAGCATTGACGGACGGGTATGCACATGGACCAAGACCTATGAGAGGATTTCCATGGGTTAGAGAATGATTTTTGACAGGCGTCGGGTTATTCAGGGAAGGAATGGGGCCCTGGTTCACTGGGCCTATGGGAGGAGGGTATGGAGGAATCTATGGAGCGCAGTGTTGCGTGTGTGGAAGAATGGGGCATGTGTCCCAGGATTGTCGAAGTCAAGTCAACCGCAGTATTTTAACGCAGGTCCTCTCCAGATGAATACCCAAATATCGCCCTATGCCACAAACTCTGTGCCACTGCAGCAAGTACAGGTTGATTAGAACCTGGGAACTGGAATGACACAGACTCATGCCCCAATCTTGTCAGCCCAGGCGTGAATACTGCTTGGGAGAAGAATACTCTACTGAATGGGACAGTGACCCATTATACTGGAGCAAGTGTACTCGAAGGAAACCCTTTTTTCACATCCTGCTGCTCAAATATATCAGGAATAGGCCAGCCCACAGGTATCTCTGACGTGTCCAATTCTATTGGTTAGTACAGATCCAGAAGAGGAAGCCAGGGTAGATGTAAAGGTAGGTAAACAGGCATTCTCTTTCATGGTGGACAGGTGTCACAAAATCCTGTATTAAAGAAGGTGGATTTCCCCTATCAGGCAAAGCAATGGACACCCAGAGATTTTCTGTGGCTGTGCTGTTGGTTCCATACACTGAAGATTTGCGTATCAAGGTAGGCAATCACACTTTATCTGCTGCCTTCTTATACTGCAAAGATACTCCAGCTAAAGTTTTGGGAAGAGAACTCCTGAGCAAGCTTAATATTTTGATCACTTTTTCAAAGGATTGCAAAGTGTGCTCAACTCCTCAATTGTACCCACTAAGAGAACCAGCACTTATTGCAGTGACAGCATGATTAGGGGGCTTCCAGTACATTCTGCATTATTCTTGTATGGGGTAATGAAAGTGTTAAGTTGGGTACCTGGAATAAGAGGTCGGACATGGCAGATACCCCTGGAATTTGTGATCCACTCTGCCGAGTCACAGGAGATAATGCCAGAGACTATCATTACCATTCTTCTAGAAGGCATGGTTGTGACGAAGGACAAGTTGTTTTTTTCAGGCACCGATGAGGAAAGAGGCGAATGGCGCACAGTGTTGTGGATTGATTCAACCTCATAATTAAGGTACTTGTCTGATGAGGAATTGTTCAAGGATGCTGAAGATGCAGGAGAAACGTTTTTTGAGATTGTGGTGCCTTGTCAGGTAATGGTGGAGTGAAGGGAGGCATCACAGAACATGATCATCATGAGAAAAATATTGCCATACTGGAAGGAGGATTTGGAGAAATTGCCGGACAACTTATGGACCAGCAATCCCCATGATGTGGCGTTATTGAAAAGTATAGGGGAAGTGCAAATTAAATGAAAACCAAGAGCAATTTTTCCAAGGGTTAGATAGTACCCCATATCTAAGGAGACAGACACATCGATTTTTGAGACCATTATGGCGTTTTTGACGCAAGGCATTATACAACCTTTCCTCTCCCCATGTAAAACAGCAATTTACCCTGTGAAGAAGGCAAAGGGTCTAGTTGGAGGAGGGTTCATGATTTCCAGCCTCTGAACAACATTGTTGAAGCAGAATTTCTGGTAGTACCAAATCCTGCTACCATTCTCTGTAACATCCCTACTGGGTTGACCCACTTCAATTATTGATTTGAATAATGCCTTTTTCTCAGTTACTTTCCACCCAGATTGCCAGTACCACACAGCGTTTACGTATCATGGACAGAGATTTGAACACACAAGGTTACCCCAGGAGTACTATGCATCTCCAAGTGTTTTTATCAGAGTCATTCAGATGGATTTGGAGAATTTACCATTGTCCAGCACTGTAAGTAGAAGATGTACTTGTTTGTATTTGTTTGTAGGAACAATGTCAAGGAGACTAAGTCAGGCTCCTCAACCAGATCACGGAGATGGGGTACAAAGTGGACAAAGAAAAACTGCAATATTGTCAAACAGAAGTCGTGTATTTGAGACAAGTACTATCGTCTGCTGGGAAAGGGTGATGGTTGAGAGAGCCACCACAGTTCAGAACATGCTTCAAACAACTACGTAAAAACAGATGCAATAGTTATACGAGGTCCCTGCTGCAAGCTCTCAAGGAAGCACAGAAAGAGAAGAGTCTGATCGAGTGGTCAGATGAAATGAGAACTTGTTTTCAGGAGCTCAAGACAGTGATCAGTAATGCTCCAGTTTTGGTGACACTGGATTACAAGTAGCCTTTTTTTATTGTTTATCTTTTTTCACATACAGATGCGAAAGTAATGGAATTAGTCCTAACACAGAAAACATCATTAGGCCACAAACCCTTGGCCTATTATAGTGGGTTGTTGGACTCAGTTATACTGGGTCAGTTTCTGTGTGAGCAATATCTTGCAGTAGCGGCCTTTGCAATACAGAAGTCCTCAGCCATTTCTATGGGCTGTCGGGTGACACTGTACATGGAGCATGCAGTTTTTGCAATTTTTGAAAAATCTAAATCATCTTTGACTACTCAGAGAATTTCAAGGTATTAGGTTATTCTGTCAAATGATGTTCATGATTGTGTGACCTATGAGGAAGATGATGGACAAAAACATTTGTTAAAGTCAATGCTTTGGAGACAGGAGGAAAACTTTTTGTTAATGGATCATCAATAATTGATCAGGACACTGGTGTGAGACCTACAGGAGCAGCAGTTGTAACTCTTGTGGGTGGTAAGCTCTGGGCCGAGATGGATAAGCGATTGCCGTCACATTACTTTGCACAAGCAGCCAAATTGGTAGCACTTATTGAGGCACTGGAAATGAGTAAGGGGAAAGTGGTCACTATCTATTCCGACTTTGCACATGTTACCACAACAATACATTCTGGGTTATTTAGATGGCCGAGAAGAGGGTTTAGAATATCTGATTGGACCCTTGTCCAGAATGCTGCAATGCTTTCACAATGGGTTAACATTGCCTGGGGAGGTAGGGGTTGTTAAATGCACTGCACATACAAATAAAATTGACTTTGTAGCACTTGGTACAATGCCGCGGACCAATCAGCAAAGGTTACAGCTTATTTGCCCCTCCCAGATATCTCAGGAATTGAAATGATGTCCCAACAGGCACAGTTTCCGGTCCCGTATACTGCAGTCCTCTTGTTACAAATTGTTGAACTGCAAGTAAAAGCACCACAGGAGGAAAAGGAGCTTCGGGCGAAGAGGGGGTGTATGCTCTCGCCCACAGATTTGTTGTGGAGGCAGGACCTGACGGGGAAGGTAGTGATGCCCGTAGAGTTGCTTCTTCTGGCTTTAAAGCAACTGCATTTCCTAGCACACACTCCTCGCTGAAAAATTGCAGCGGATCTTCAGGCGGATTGGTTTGTGCCTAGCCTCTCTGAGCAGGTGAGTATATTTATTGGTAATTTCACACTCTGTGGAAAAGTTTGGAGAAAATATGTGAATATCTTGACATGGATCAAGGAGCCTGAGAAAACTGTTAAGATCTGGTTACTTAAACTTTTTTTCTGTGTTTTAAGGGCGATGGCACAGTGCCTGGGGGCAGAAATCAATACCGCAGTACCACACTGCATATTAATAAGGCTGGAGCTACGATGGCAATTCTTTATTCTGGTCATGTGGGCCCATTTCATACAAACAATTATCTCTGGCCGTAGAGGTGTATGCAGCATCACCACATAGCATTTGCCCATCCTCGTGGTTCCGCAGAGCCACCTGACACTGTCTGAGTCCAATTTTGTGATCCCTTTGTCCCCTGTGCCCCTTGAATCCCTTGTGTCATCAGACATGGACAATTTACAAACTTTGCAGGACTCTGGAGAAACAGACTTTCTGAGACGATTTAAAAAAATCAACTATTTGTCAGCATCATCTTCTGAGGCTCTAAGGAATATTTCTGATCGTTTTCAACTGTTTAGTTGTACTGAACAGTTTTTCTCCTCTCTATTGTTCCCATGCGTGCAATCCTCTGCAAAATGGCTTCAACTAACCCTGAATGTTTGCACAGTGTTCCGACTTTGCACATGTTACCACAACAATACATTCTGGGTTATTTAGATGGCCGAGAAGAGGGTTTAGAATATCTGATTGGACCCCTGTCCAGCATGCTGCAATGCTTTCACGATTAATCGATGGGTTAACATTGCCTGGGGAGGTAGGGATTGTCAAATGCACTGCACATACAAATAAAATTGACTTTCTAGCACTTGGTACAATGCCGCGGACCAATCAGCAAAGGTTACAGCTTATTTGCCCCTCCCAGATATCTCAGGAATTGAAATGATGTCCCAACAGGCACAGTGTCCAGTCCCGTATACTGCACTCCCCTTGTTACAAATTGTTGAACTGCAAGTAAAAGCACCACAGGAGGAAATGGAGCTTTGGGTGAAGAGGGGGTGTACGCTCTCGCCCACAGATTTGTTGTGGAGGCAGGACCTGACGGGGAAGGTATTGATGCCCGTAGAGTTGCTTCTTCTAGCTTTGAAGCAACTGCATTTCCTAGCACACATTCCTCGCTGAAAAATTGCAGCAGATCTTCAGGCGGATTGGTTTGTGCCCAGCCTCTCTGAAAAGGTGAGTATATTTATTGGTAATTTCACACTCTGTGGAAAAGTTTGGAGAAAATATGTGAATATCTTGACATGGATCAAGGAGCCTGAGAAAGCTGTTAAGATCTGGTTACTTAAACTTTTTTTCTGTGTTTTAAGGGCGATGGCACAGTGCCTGGGGGCAGAAATCAATACCGCAGTACCACACTGCATATTCATAAGGCTGGAGGTACGATGGCAATTCTTTATTCTGGTCATGTGGGCCCATTTCATACAAACAATTATCTCTGGCCGTAGAGGTGTATGCAACATCACCACGTAGCATTTGCCCATCCTCGTGGTTCCACAGAGCCACCTGACACTGTCTGAGTCCAATTTTGTGATCCCTTTCTCCCCTGTGCCCCTTGAATCCCTTGTGTCACCAGACATGGACAATTTACAAACTTTGCAGGACTCTGGAGAAACAGACTTTCTGAGACGATTTAAAAAAATCAACTATTTGTCAGCAACATCTTCTGAGGCTCTAAGGAATATTTCTGATCGTATTCAACTGTTTAGTTGTACTGAACAGTTTTTCTCCTCTCTATTGTTCCCATGCGTGCAATACTCTGCAAAATGGCTTCAACTAACCCTGAGTGTTTGCACAGTGTGGAGTATTGCATGAGATTCAGGATTCCTGCTGTTGTGCTGCCTTTCAGCTTAGAGAGTCTGTCTTTGATCTTTATCATCACTATTTCTGACAAAAACTCCACTCTGGACGCGGAGCATTGCTGAGAGTTTTTAGAGCGTGGAGTATTGCAGGAGATTCGAGGATTCCTGCTGTTGTGCTGCCTTTCTGCTGAGAGAGTCTGTCTTTGCTCTCCTTCATCACTGCTTCTTACAAAAACTCCACTCCGGATGCAGAGCATCGCAGAGTGTTTGCAAAGTGTGGAGTATTGCAGGAGATTCCAGGATTCCTGCTGTTGTGCTGCCTTTCTGCTGAGAGTGTCTATCTTTGCTCTCTATCATCACTGCTTCTTACAAAAACACCACTCCGTACGCGATCCGTTGCAGAGTGTTTGCAGAGTGTTCGCAGGTGGGTGAGCCGGGCTGTTGGGCCGGGCCATAAGAAGATCACCAGCAACCCTCACAAACAAATGCATGGAAACAAGCAGGAGGTAAAGGGACTTAAACGCACCAGAAGTGAAGTATGTTTAAACCCCAAACTAATGAATGCTGACTCTGCACACCATGAGCAATGGCACAACAAAGCCATTGAATCCTTCATAGAATAATCACAAGAAAAGAAGGGGAGGGAAAAAGAAATGGAGGGCGTGATCCTCATATTGCTGATTGATCTTTTCCATGATGCCAAGTCTGATAAACATATCTTTTTGGAGGGATGATGATAGAGCATCAATAACAGAGGATCCGGAACATGAGAACTCTAAACAGCAGGCAGATAAAAAAATAAGGGGAAAAAACCAACCCTTTTCTATATTTGGGACAGGGAAAGGAGGAGGTCCAAAGAAAAACCCAAGTGCAGTTGGCAAATAACAGATGAAATAAAAAAATTTTTAAGAAATCGATGCAAGGTAAAGCTTGTGGCTCTATAAGTTTTCTGAGGAAACTAAACCTCAGAGATGAGGAGAAGACTTCAAGAATAGACTGAATGTTCAAAGCTCAATCTAGGGCAAGGAATAACAAACTACTTGGAAAGTAAACCCTGCTATAAACAAGAGCACAAAAGGAAACCAGGAGGAGCTTTAGGACGGGGATATGGCAGCATTGCTTGATCTATCTGTTTATGAAGAGAAGGATGAAAACACAGGGGAGGACCAGGACAGATTGGGAAGTGGCAGTTGCCATGAGGATGCAGAGGAAGAGGAGTCGACCCAGTCCAGGATCTCCCTAAATTCTCTACCGTTTCACACTTCAGCCATAAAAAGGGAAAGGCAGAGATACAGCGCTGTCAGATTTACTGCTTCGCCGCAGGTGACTCTAATGAAGGAACTCAAAAATCAAAAGATGATCGACTATTGCTTTGGCAAGTATGCTATGGTCAATAAAATTCATCAATGGACAAGAGAACCTGGAAGAGACCAAAGACCAGGGATCACAATAAAGGTGAAGGGGTCTGGGACCAGAGCCTAGAAATTACATTATAGAGAATTCTGAGAGCAAATGACAGACTAATTCTAAATAGATCAAATATAATGACTATGTTCCATCACATTCCACTACTGAGAGTCATACATTCAGATGACATTAAGTTTCCCGGATGAAAGGATACATGATAAAGTATCCCTGCTAATGAGCACTGCAGTGGTTGTGAACGTATTCATGGATTCTAATGAACATTTCCGTTCCATGGGCTTCGACTTATCTGGGAGATCCTCCCACTAAATCCATCAGCTAAAGGGGAAAGGGTTGGATGACCCTAATCAAATGCAGAGCCATATAACCCAGTCCCCAGTGATTGGGTTATACTGTGTGTACTACTAGGCATTTTAATAGCTGATATATTGGCTATATATTATTTCTTTTCTTTTTTAGGGCTGTGATTCTCATTACCCTATACCTACTAATGTTAGTAGAGAGCCCCCACAGGCACCCTATAAGGTAATTATCCCCCTTGATAGGTTGCCCAGTTCATTTTCTGAACCTTCCAAAGTATATAACTATTGAATAGCTAACCTTTGATGTTTGTTGTTTTTATCTTTTGTAGGTGCTAGGATACTGTAGTGGTATTGTTTACCATCCCAATTGTCAAATAGGCTATACTGTAACTTATTCCCTCCTGATGAATGTTCCACATTTTGTTTTAGAGGAACAGAAACATGTCGAGACATATCTTTGAACTTTAAACAGAGAGTAAAATTCATGACATATTATCCATATTTGGATAGGTACCATTCTATTTAGGTTGAAAAGTACCCTCAGTGGTCGTATTTTTGCTATAACATTACTTTTAACTGGCCATCGGAGCCTGCTACGTATTCCCTATTGTTGCTTTTTACATAGGATTTGACAATTTCTGTATTACTGACCTATCTAATTAATTGGATGTTTTAAATCTGACGGACTGTTTAATATTAAAATTTTATACTGACTTTTTTAACCTTCCTTGGTCCCTCCTAATGTTTTACTTAGAGTGTTTATACCACACACCTCTAGTACCTGCTTCATAACTTTGTCTCCCTGTACTCCTATCACTATTCTCCCGGATATAGACAAAGTATACACTGCTAATTGTGATTAGACAGTAGTATACCGGGTTTCCTTTCCTTGTAAGTAGCTCACAGTGGCCTTCTGGTCACAGGAAACTTTTCTCAGTGGGTTATTAGTAGTACTCACACACAACAGCCCTTTGGGAATTTTAGACTACCCTGTCTCTAACATGGCCGAAGATAGAATTCTCGCTTATAGTGATGACTATGCAGCAGCCCTCATGAAAGCTATCTCAATCTTTAATCATGATCACAGTCAAGATATCTCACAAGACAAAGATGAATGGAATGAATTAACACAACTAGGAAAAAGACTTACACGAACCGAACTCCATGGGGCAATCATGCTTGAATATCTTAAGAATAAAGCACTACCTCAAGGACTGACTGTCCTTAATGAACCAAGACTATTCCTAGATAACGAAAAATTTCGAGTACAATGGAGCTATATGGCAAACCGCTGTGGTCGTGATTGGCTCATTTTGATTATTGATACTGCCAAAGAAACATCGGCCAAAATTGAAATCGAACTACATAAGATTGAAGATAATTTAAAAAAACAGCTACCTTTAGAAACTTACAAAAAAAGACTTGAAGAAATTGAAAAATAAATGAAAGAATTCAAATCTACAAATACCAACGAGCGAATTCAACGCATGAAAAAAGATCTGGCGCGCTTCACACATGAGAAAGCCTTCCCCTATGTGCAAGCTGACTATGTCAATAAATCGTTACAAATGAGTGGACCCACAAGACAAAACAGACGAGTGAGGTTTTGCAACACATCCTACAGCACAAGTCATGATAGTAGTGACCCTGATGATGCAGGAGAAGGCACATCCTCTGGTAACAAAGCAACTACTAAAAGGGGCAGAGGTCAATCTACAAGACGGCAAAGCAATGGAGGAAGGAGTCAAAACCAGGGTCGTTTTTTATACCAGGCCCAGAACAGAAACAATTGGGACGACGGTTCGAGACAAACCCGAAGCGGGAATCGCTTCTGATCAACCTGTCCAACTATTTACCTACAACTACGGAACAACAAGTGCTTAATAAAGGTCTAGGTTATGTCATGACGAAAGAGCATGACCCGTTCGAATTTCAGATCGAATTCAAGAAGTTGATAAGAAAAATCCATTTGAAAGAATTCTTCTCTTCTCCTGATGACACCATCGAAGAGGGCCCCAGTAACTGTACAGGGCTACAGAACCCATCTGCGTTTTACCCTCCCCCCCAAAGTTTTTCCCCTGAATCATTAGTGTTTGAAAAGAAAGTCATTGCTGAGGTCACTGCCCTTGAAGTTAAACATCGAAGGACCTTTCACAACTTATCCAATCAGGAACGCAAAGCTCTTTATTCCTTGACTACTAATCCATCGATCACCATAAAGAAGGCGGACAAAGGTGGAGGGATTGTGAATCTCAACCGCACCGATTATATTGATGAATGTGAAAGTCAACTGAGCAACATCTCCTACTACCACTTACTTACTCGAGACCCTACACCTGAACTCCAACTACTTGTAGCTGACAAAGTGGGGAAAGCGAAATACCGTGAATGGATCTCTAAACAGGAAGCAGACTTCCTTGTTAATAAGAAACCCAGCATTCCCACGTTTTACACCCTTCCTAAGGTTCACAAAACTCTACTGAACCCACCTGGCCGCCCTATTGTAGCGGGTATTGATTCTGTTTTAGAACCACTCTCTACTTTTGCGGACCACTACTTGAAAATATATGTACAAAAAATGCAATCCTATCTAAAAGATTCCAGAGATGTTATCAACTGCTATGAAAATCTTGAGTTTGACCCTTCATCCAACCTACTTATAGGTTTGGATATTGTTTCCCTATATGCCAACATGCCACAACAGGCGTCAATTGACACCATAGAAGAAATACTACTTACCAGAGAAGACAATGACCCAGTACCCACCTCATTTGTTCTCTGGTGTGTGGAACTCGCATTGAAACGTAACTACTTCGAGTTCAATGGAAAATTTTATCAACAAATCGAAGGCACAGCTATGGGGGCCACCATGGCTCCGAGCGTGGCAAACCTATATGTTGAAACTTTCGAGAAATCACATATTTATAACAACAGCAATCCTTTCAGTAACAATATCACGAAATGGAGTCGCTACATTGATGACAACCTGGTATTGTGGAAGGGTTCACAGGATGATGCCAACAATTTTTTTACCTCGATAAATGGTCTCAATCCCCATCTACAATTCACGATGACTTTTAGTAGTGAGTCTACTAACTTTCTGGATTTAACCATCTTTCCCCTTAATGGGGTCTTAAAAATAAAAACTTATCATAAACCAACTGATAAGAACTCCCTTCTTGATTATTCTAGCCACCATATTAAACATCTATGCAACAATCTCCCCTTTGGACAATTTCTCCGTCTCAAGAGGAATAGTTCTGATAAAGAAACTTATGAAGTTGAGGCTTCCACACTCAGTAAAAAGCTCAGACAAAGAGGCTATCCCAAAAAGCTAATAAGAAAATCAGCCAAAAGGGCATTTAACAATAATTGAGAGGCCTTGTTGGAACCCAAGCTAATGAAACCTAAAGAGGATCGCATTGTCTGTGTGAACACCTTTACGGACCAGAGTTTTGAAATCACCAACATCATAAAGAAAAACTGGAAAATCTTTAGAACCGCAACTCAATCGATCCCTATGCCTATATTCGCCTATAAAAGAAGTACCACCATTGTCAATATAGTTAGTAATAGCAAATTGAAATCGGTCAATATTTCGGAACCCAAATTGACCTCTCTTTGGGGTCTCCCAGAAGCCACTGCGCACTATCCTTGCGGCACATGTGGCGTTTGCAAACTAACTGCGAGAACTAAAGAAGTTGATGTTGGCCTCTCAAAACCCTGGACCCAAAAGAACCTCACTAATTGTAACACTGACTTTGTTGTATACATGATTACCTGTAGATGTGGATTGCACTATGTCGGTAAGACTATCAGAAAAGTAAAAACTCGCATAATAGAACATCAGAGCTGTTTGAAGAACAGAACTGAGAATGCTCCACTTGTGAAACACTTCAACCTTCTGAAACACAAATATGAAGACTTCACCTGGACGGTTCTACTGGCTTTGAAAGGAGCAAATAACACAGCACGTGAAAAGAAATTGTTGAAAATGGAACAAAAGATGATTTTTACCCTACATAGTGATGTCACTGGGCTCAACGAGTCGATTGATTGGCACAATATATAGCGGCCTTGTAAATATCTGTATAGACATTGCTACAATTTAAAAACCCATTGTTGATGTTAATGTTGGCAATTCCACCTTGGAGCTTTAAGGCTTTGGATACTAGATCCTAGAGTTTTCCCAAACAACTCTTTCATCTATTGACTTTCTGAGACCCCTTCCTTCTAGTTTCTGTTGTTCCACCAACCGATCTGGGCACTTTTTACAGACTTGGCGTTGGCTGTACCCCTACCTTCGTCACACTTTCTCTTCCACTCCCTTGTAAGATGGCCGCCGGGTTTCACTCACTCACGGCACCCTTCTAAGGATACACGAACATAGTAGTAGGACTATCTTGGGGTTCCCTTGACAACCAACCTGCATCGGCCGCATCACGCTGTTTCTGGATACTCTGTGTAGATCCTCGAGGGCGAGATACCTGCTTGCCGCTTACTGCCCCGCACTTGGTAAGTTACGTTGCTTACAGACGATCAACATGTTGTTGCTCGCTCTTCTATTCTTCTCTGGCTACCGTTGTTGCGACTCAATCGTATATTTTTGAACCTGAACGCACTACTTTGTTGCATTCACTTTATCTGCAGTGCGGAATGCTGTGATTTTCCCCTGATTACATTCCTATGGTCTTACCAAGGTAGGATGCCTCTGGGCATTTGTGGGGTTATCGGGCACACCCGACTTTGATCACGAGCACGCCACTCACCGCTGGGTCACCCTGCCCTGTGTTGTTGTTCGCTTAGCATGTTAGTATAACACCAGTTCCACTTATTTCCTCTCTATGCACTGTGACATAGTGGTATGTTACCTCCAATATGCCTTGTCCAGGTGGCCCTACACCTTCTGGACGTTGACACTGCCTACATTGTTGTGTAGCATGGCTCGCACATCCACCGCTGGTTTGCATATGTCCCTTTTTGCATGTGGGAGTCACCCGTTATGGTTCCCCCTTCCCACGATGAGAGGCTTATACTCATAATGGGTGTCTTCTTCCACACTGTTCGCTGTTGTACTGTGTGTACTACTAGGCTTTTTAATAGCTGATATATTGGCTATATATTATTTCTTTTCTTTTTTAGGGCCGTGATTCTCATTACCCTATACCTACTAATGTTAGTAGAGAGCCCCCACAGGAACCCTATAAGGTAATTATCCCCCTTGATAGGTTGCCCAGTTCATTTTCTGAACCTTCCAAAGTATATAACTATTGAATAGCTAACCTTTGATGTTTGTTGTTTTTATCTTTTGCAGGTGCTAGGATACTGTAGTGGTATTGTTTACCATCCCAATTGTCAAATAGGCTATACTGTAACTTATTCCCTCCTGATGAATGTTCCACACTTTGTTTTAGAGGAACAGAAACATGTCGAGACATATCTCTGAACTTTAAACAGAGAGTAAAATTCATGACATATTTATCCATATTTGGATAGGTACCATTCTATTTAGGTTGAAAAGTACCCTCAGTGGTCGTATTTTTGCTATAACATTACTTTTAATTGGCCATCGGAGCCTGCTACGTATTCCCTATTGTTGCTTTTTACATGGGATTTGACAATTTCTGTATTACTGACCTATCTATTTAATTGGATGTTTTAAATCTGACGGACTGTTTATTATTAAAATTTGATACTGACTTTTTTAACCTTCCTTGGTCCCTCCTAATGTTTTACTTAGAGTGTTTATACCACACACCTCTAGTACCTGCTTCATAACTTTGTCTCCCTGTACTCCTATCACTATCCTCCCGGATATAGACAAAGTATACACTGCTAATTGTGATTAGACAGTAGTATACCAGGTTTCCTTTCCTTGTAAGTAGTCATCAATAACAAACAAAGAAAAAGTGGACCCACCCCAGATTAGAATCACTATCAAAGGAAGAGAGGTAACTTCAACCTCACATACTAAGGTGACGCAAAAACGAACCATCTCAACATTGTCACAAGACCTCTATGCCTGGAATTGGTTAGCCGGTGCGCTGTCTGCAAAATCTAACAACTAGGGCCAGAAGCCAAAGTGCATACAAAACTGAAATATTGGAAGTTGGAACACTTGTGGATCCAGCCATCTTTTCAATGACTTATCATCAACAATTGAAAACTTAGACATAATCTGTATCCAGAAGTTGTGGTTCAAAGAACCACCAATGTTTGATGGATATGAGGTTTATCTAAATCCTGCTAACGGCGGTAAATGTGGCAGACCTTCCTCTGGCCTAACACTAATGATTAAAAACAGATTTAATTTGAGAGTTATGCAACAAATAAATCCAAACCCTTATATACAGTTTTTAAGGCTTGCGATAGGGAAAAAGGATCAGCAGGAAAAATTAATACCTGCTGCTAATAAATCTGTATTGGAACCCAGGGGTAAAGGCGGGTGCTTCTTTTGTTGATCTGGTAACAGACTGGATCGATCAAATGTCAGAAGATTACAAGAATATTATAATAATAGTATGTGATCATTTAAACTCAAACTGTCTTGAGGCAACACAAAGCTAAAAAAAAGCCAACATTTTTAAAAAACGGAAGAAAACTTGGGTTTCACATATGGTTGGAAGAAATGCAGACAAGGGGGTTAAACTTGTCAACCTACCATAACCTTCTATAAACAAAAGTTGATCCCTGTGCTTATTTTTGGAGCGAAAGTTGTTTGGGACTCAAACCGAACATCTGTGAATACCTAGAAGGTTTTTATTGGAAACCTTCTCTACATCTCCTTCTGGCAGTTCCAATGGTAGTCATTTGGCATGAACTGGGTTTAACATAATTATATGCAAATGTAGTCTGGAATGTATTAACTCTCTTCCGGAAAGCAAATCTGGGAAATTGTCTGCCGCAATTTGAAATAATCAAAACAAGAACAACAGATGTAAAAGACTGGGTTTTGGACAAATGGAAAAGAGATTGTACATTAATTCTCAAAAATAGAAACCTTATGTAAAAATCCAATGCTGGCAAAAAATATCTTATAGGCTGATAACTGGAGAGTGACTGAAGAGAAAAGATCTTTGTCAGCTACTCTTACTCTGTCAGGAAAGAACGATGGGCTTTTGAACATGATTCCTGTATACCTAAAAACGTTTAACTGAACAAGCAAATAGATTTATTTTGGAGATTCAGGGTCATTGTCTTGCACAATAAAACCACTCTCTCGAGGTATGACAGGCACCAGGGATCAATCAAATGCTGCCTTTGTGATTCAGCGAAGGAACCTTAAAACATATGGGCCCTCATTACAAGTGTCCCTTTGCGGGTTGGTGTTTAACGCCTGCTTTTAGCAGGTGTTAAAAAATCCAACCCGTAAAGGGACTTTGGAGCTAATTACGGAACCGTAATTTACGGTGCCGTAATTAGCGCCTTCCCCATTCCCATTATGCCCTATGGGGGCAAAAATGGGAATGGGGAAGGGCAAATGGTGAATGGGGAATTACCACCCAACTCACCTTGGAATGGGGCGGTAATTCCGCCATCCACCATGGCGGAATCGAACCCTTAGCGGCATGGACCATGGTCCTCCGCCAAGGTTGTAATGAGGGCCATGATCTTGTTCTGCCCAATGTTAAAAGACTTGAGAATAATCCACTCCTATGGAAAAATCTCCGGATTAGTGGGACTAGATGCAGAGAAATGGTTGGATCTTGTGTATGGGGGACAAAATCAGAGAATCTATTTTGCAACTATCATATTTCTGGAGGTGGTTTTCAGGAAACTGAAGGAGATGGATGTCTTAAGGTCTGGAACATAACGTTCAATGAAATCTGGTACTTTGATAAAGGAATACATTTTAAGTGGAGGGAGGGAATTTTTCACATTTCTTACTTTTGATAAAGGGAATGGGTATAAAGGTGTCTTGGATAAAAAAGTGAAAAGTTTGTAATAAGCTATATACACTTAATAATTAAAACATTAAATAATAACCAACTACGAGTTGCTATTATTTGTGAATTCCTCTGTGTTAGCATTCAGTGCCATCAAAGAAGAACCTGGGGCTTTGTATCTTTTAGCCCTGCAGAATAACTACATTTTGTTCCTCCTAACAGCTTTGTAAAGTGGGGTTTGCAATAATTTGGGCAAACCTTGCTGCACATATGTTCCTCCTAATGACTGAGATAAGAGAACGTTGGCACAAACAATTATTGAATCACAAAATCTGGAGGGGGCCATGGAGAGGGAGGCAGGAATTACTGACAAAACTATTTTGGACTTCCTTTTCTTTTGGATGCCATTGTGGATGAACATAATCTCAAAAAAACATTCACCTGTTTTGATTTTTTCTCTAGTAGTTTTTTGTTCTTGTCTGTTATGTCTTTGATGCTGCTCAACTAATATGCCTGGGAGTACTGCCATGTTTCTTGTAACCCTGTCTAAGACTAATTTAAGGAACCCGTGGTGACACCAAGTAAGACAGAAACAAGTAATCACAGTTCAAGGGTGTTTATTGAACAATGAATGCAGGGCGGAACAATGCCTAATCTACACCTAAATCTAAGATGGGAACAATCGTCAACCATAAAATGAAAATAAGGCCATCCTGATGGCGTTGTATCAAAATGAAAGGGGCCTATACTAAGAAACCTATTGCCACACCTTCCAACTAATACAAAAAAGGTGTGGGATAGTTCTCAAGGAAAGAAAGAAGTGTTCTCAAATAATATGTCAGGATGAGGTGGAACGGTTTTCCCTTCCCTACGTTTTGCACACAGGGTTAATGTGGGACCTTGGAGCACAGCACAGTTCTCCAGCTTTCCCCAGCACGAAGCGACTGTTCAGTTGCAGCTTCTCAGAAGCCTCAACGGCCAAGTCTCTTTTCAACAAAAACAGTCTCTTGCCTTCGAGGATCAGTAAAATAACCAAAACAAACACAAAGTCCATTTTCACTTTTTCTTTGGGTGACAGACTCACCTCTTGGGTCCCCCTCTTCCAGGCGCTGACCCTTCACAGATTGTACTCCATAAATCACTAACAGTTCCTTCTCTTTCATCTGTGGGTTTCTACCTCAGTCGGGCTCGGACACCAAATGACAAATGGGACAGTGTACTTCTACTGTCTTGATTCATAATTCTCAATGTCTTTTTAAACAGTTCAAGTCGACATCCCTCAGACAAGTTCATACTTGAATTGTCAACTTCACATTCACATTTAACATCAATGTTCACGGGATGCACTTCCCTTACTTTCTCTACAGTTCTTATGTGAAATGCTTTTGACTGCACAGGGATTTTACTTGACCTCCTCTATGACCAATTTAACCTGATCTTGGTGCCTCTCCTTTGGCCTTCTATCATCTGTAGTTTCACGAGTTAGCACCCACGTGGTGTTGGTTCCCTCTGCAGCTGGTCTCCACTTAACACGTTTACAGTTCTTTAATCTTTATTAAACTTGCCACTTTGTGACTTTCATTCACCACAGCCCGGCACTTATCGGAACTCCTCTCGACTCACCGGCTGTGATGAACCGCTTGGCTTTCCTCGTAACTGGAATCAAGGTCGGTACCACGGTAGCAGGAGTGTCCCTCACTCCCGTTTATCAGCGTTGACACACTTTATGTACCATTAACATCTGTTGCAGCACACTCGGGCTATTGTCTTTGGTCTTACTTTTCCCTCTGTGGAGATTTCACGGGTCTGTTTCGAAAAGGAGAAGGTTGTGTCCTTTCTTGTCTGCCTCTCAAGATTTACCACCTTTCTCCACCTCTTGAACTGCCGGAACTGGATAGATGTCTCATTGTGCGGTCTGCCTTCCTCATCCTGTGCTCTCTTGCTCCACCTTTTATCCCTGTGGGGAAGGGAAGGGCCATCAGGTGTGTGTTATTCTGATCAATTGCCTGACTTTCCCTGATCCCTGTATTGGGACATGTCAGGTAAACGGCTCTGGTGTTAGCCTGTTCTCTGGTGTGTCATTTGTGCGAAAGTGCCGGAAAGGGGGCAGGCAGTGGTTTTGAATGTCGTGGTAGGATGGGGAAAACATGTTGAAAGAAGTGGGATACTGCGTCTCACCCATTGGTGTCCCACTCCAACTCCCTGAGGACCCCCATGCAGGTGATCCTCTGTCACTGGTCCACTCCCAGGAACTGGATCCAATGGCCGTGTCCTTGCCACCTGGATGACAGATCCCTGGGGACTAACTAGGGAGACACCTTCAGGTTTCTCACACTGGGCATAGCAGCAATTCTCTTCATGTGAGCAGTTTAACTGATTTGGGAATGATTGAAGGGGGTTTCCGACCTTTCCCAGGTTGGAGTGAATGTGTAGAACAATAGGTAGATTGTGGAACTAATGAGGAGTCAAATTGGCGTTGTCTAGCGGAGGAGTATGGAAAAAACGGTTATGAATATTTGTTCCATTAAAATAGTGAGATTTATGATTTGGAAATTGGTTTGTTAGTTAATGTGTTAACTAAAGGGGGAATGTTGGGAAATTGGAAAAGTTTAAACTTTGTGTACCATACCACTGACTAGGGGCTGGACACGTCATCATCGTCATTGCTGTCAACTTCGCAAATTGCTACAAATATTACAATATTCATGCTAAATGGGATAAGTGTTACATTTAGGTTACTTTGTGTTATTGTGTGTAGACGCGATATATCTGTAGTTATGGAGGCAAAAAGAAACATAACAATGATACATTGACACACATAGGGCCCCTCCGCAACAAGGCTGAATTGGGTGCTCAACATGTGGACGTGGAGGTTAGCTGTATGAATGGCGGTCATGAGAGGAGATTATAATAGGTATAAAATGTACACATAATGCTATACATGCATGGGAAGTATTTTTTGAATTTGGTAAAAGATATTAAATATATGAGGTATGGGTGCTCTATGTATGATGGGTATTCATATCGTGGATTAATTAGAAGTGTGTTTACGCAATTGTGGCAAAGCCTTGCAAATGCCCATCAGCATTAAGGGATCAGATTTTGTAAATTGGTCAGTATTCATACTTTTCAGGAGAGCGTTTATTTTGTCAGAGAGTGGGTTGAACTCATGTGACTAGGAAAGGTCTGTAGTCATAATAATCAGACACTGGACAGGTTTGAGCAATGCGGCTAGCAAATATGAATAGGTCAAAAGGGAATATACATGTCTTTCTCTCATCTTCATGTGCTTAGGTATTTTGGGGCAGGTCCATGTGCGTCATTAATAGGAATTCTGTTGTTGAGTATCTAAGAGGCAAGTCTACCACCGAAAATGCAGGGGTTAATGGGAAGGGGTGTGATGAAAATGTAAACCTTCTCATTATAGGTTTTTAGGGGAGTGTGTTATAATGTCTGTGTCCAATTAACTTTGTGGGATTTAGATTTCTCTGTACAGGGCAACCTACCATTTTTGGGTGGATACCTTTGTAATGGTATCTCGGGGAGTGTATTACCAGTTACAAACTTTATATAATGTATACAATTTGTGTTCTATGTGTGGCACAGGAAGACCAGGGTTAGTGTGACTGATATATGTCATCTAAGCCCCCTCATGCCATTTGTACAATAAACTTATGGACAAAAGACACACTTACTAATTCTAGAGATGGGCCTAATTTGAGTAAAGGGGCAGAGCTAAATGCCTAGAGAGGAGACATTATAATTTAGAAATAAAACTGATCTGCAATCATAAACGTCTTGAATACAGAAGAGACCTCACTAAAGAAAAGTGAAAATATTCTTGAGCCCTAATGTCAATAAGGAATTATTTGATGTTTTCAAAGAATTTCAGAAAACAGCTCTCCTAACCTCTCCAATAGTAAAATCTCAGAACTTATTCAACAAGTTTGCTGTGCTTTTTGATAAAATGCAGTCCATTGCTTTTTTTTATTGGCCCTTAAAGAAGACATGTATACAGATCCATCAACTATTTTAGTTGACCAGGGGGAAACAAAAGCTTTAAACTATTTCTCCTTAATATCTTAAGGGTCCCTGTTGAATGCAAGAGCTCATATTCAAACTATAACCTCACTGCATGACTTCTCTTGTCCCCTGTATTTAACAGCAGAAAGATCATCACTAAGATCAGATGTGATTAGAATTATAAATGCGTCTTTTGAAACAAGTCTTGTACTGCCTTATTCAAAATAATATTGTGGTCAGACAACTTTTGAAGAACCATACTTTGGATCCATGTTAGTTTGCTATTTTATATGCATCATCTATATTTCTGTATGGTGATTAGGTGTTCGAATCCATTATAACTACACAGTTGGAATCTTTCATTGTTATTTCAGCAATTCTGGGTGAGGGATTGAGTCGCTGGTAGTGGGAGTGATGGACAATCTCAGAAGGATGGTGGAAGACAGAAATGCCTGCGTACTGATATCTATTAGCCACGGGTGGCACTACTGTTCATCCATTTTTCCTGCGTCACCTATTCTGTTTAGGCAGTATGGATCAAGCGCTAACTTCGTTTAATTCTTTCTTACTGGATAGTCCCAATAAAGTGCACTTTCAGCCAGAATTGACATTGAGTCTCATTACGAGTGTGCCGGTCCGGTAACAACGGTGCCGGTAAGCGTATCAGCACCGTTGTTACTGGAGCAGCACACTCAGTTTTCTGTGAGTAGCTGCCTACCAGGTGAGACCTGACGGGCGGGACGGCAGCCGCTCACAGACTTTAAGGGACGCACCAGCACTCCCCATTCCCATTGAGTCCTATGGGAATTGGGAGTAATATTTTCTGGTGCCTGACTTCACGCACCGCCGACACTGTAATGCCCTGGTGATTCCGTGAAGTCAGGCACCAGAAAAAATGACAACTCCAGAGGCAGCCTGCCGGTTTTACCGGCATGCCTGTCGCCAGAGTTGTAATGAGGCCCATTCACTCCAATTGTACGCAGTGTGCCCTAGGTATCTGCTCTGGGTACAATACTGTTGAATCACTAGCTGTGATCTCTAGGTGACCTGATCCATACCTATGGAATGTCCTTTTACATGTGTGCTGGTGGCATCCTTGATTTGCTTTGATTGGGCAACAACATCAGTGGGACAGCAGAGTCCTTCCATCAGTGCATGGGGAATATGGAAAATGAATGTACTTCAAATAATGGAGTTTAACTGTTCTGAAACAAAACTGATGATTTGCGCCATATCAGTAACATGTGCAAACACTTCTCTATCTATAGGGGCGAATCCTTCTTTTGCACCCAAAAGGTGTTGATTAAATCTCATCTTCCACTCAGAATCTGTGGATCTGGGCTATTGGGCAAATGTCTCATTGTACCAAGTTCATAGATATAACACCTCTGCGTGCTCAGAGACTGAGACCTATCCTTGAAACCTCAGGTGACTTTTGTTAACCATTTTTGTTTTTGTTTACTGACTGGCTCTGTGCATACTTTCTGATTATTTCTGCTTTTCACAAAAAGATGAGCTAGTTAAGGCATTAATAGCGAGTTCTTTAGATTATTGCAATGTAACATATTTATGAATTCCTAAAATGACTATAACTAAGTTGCAGGCAATGTAAAATGTGCCATCTGGCACTATTTCAAAGAAGGGATTTAGAGAGCATTTATCACCAACCGGGCGTTTGCTACACTGGATAATGTTGGCAAAAAAAAAATCTATTAAAATCTATTTGTATGGTACACCAAGTGATAGACCATTAAGGCTCCCCTTTTCTGTTGAAGAAGTTAAGCCAATAGGTTGTTTGAAGATCATTCGGATCTCAAGGTATAGGCGTTTTGGAAACCACCACATTCTTAACGTTTCAATGAGGACCCAGAGCCTTTTCATTTAAAGAAGCTACTATCTGGAAAAATGTTGCTTCAGGTCTTCAGATAGCATCTGTTATTTAGACCCATACAGAAAACATATCTATTTCTCACCTGGCTCAACAAAACTATGAATATTATTAATGCCGTGCACCTGTTTATTGCTCTTCAGATAAGATTTGTGGGCTCCCAGCACCAATTACATCTTCAAAGTTGAATGTTGTGCTTTATTAACTATGGGCCTCATTACAAGGACGGTGGTGGACCAAGGTGCTATTAGCACCTTGGTCCATGCCGGTAAAATACCGGCACCGCCTTGGAGGAAAGGGGAATTACCGCCCTATTCCAAGGTTGGTGGGGCGGTAATTCCCCCTTCCCCCATTGCCCTTCCCCATTCCCATTTTTGCCCCATAGGGCATAATGGGAATGAGGAAGGTGCTAATTACGGCACCGCAAATTGCGGTACCGTAATTAGATCCCTGGTCCCTTTGCGGGTTGGTTTTTAACGCCTGCAAAAAGCAGGCGTTACAGTCTCCCACCCGCAAAGGGACCTCGTAGTAAGGCGGTAAGGGTTAATGGTCACCGCTACCATTAACGGTGACCGTTAACCCTTACCGCCGTCCGTGTAATGAGGCCCTATATCTTCCATACCACATTACACGTTCAGACTCAAATGCCCTGATAATTCCACCCAATGCCTCATACGTATGGTATAGTCACAACAGGTAAAACACAACCTCACATTTTCAGGTGCTGAAATCACATGTGAAGTGCACATTGAAATGATGCCGTAATACCATGTAGGTCTAATGAATGACTCACATATCTAGTGGATGTGATCGTATGCCAAACCACACGTGCTACTGTAATGGCATTTGGTGCTTGTTAATACTCCATTTCCATCTTATAGTCACCATTTGTAATGTGCAACATCACTAGTCCAGTGGCGGCCATCATACTCCAAGCGCAGCCTCAAATTCTTCAGGATTATCTCATAGGTCCAGTTAATGCCTCATGCCTAGTGACTGTCATCATATGCCAATTGCAGCCTCATAAAAGCCCCAGCAATGCTATCCATGTCCAATTAATGCCTCTTGTGTGATAATCACATGTAAGGTTCAGCCTCATCTATGGAGGCAATGCCATCATATACTAAGTGCAACTTCTAATGTCACGGTAATGCCACTCATACCTCGTTAGCAGCCACTAGTTTCTAGGAGAGAGAAAACGGTGTGACACCAAAATTAAAGGGCCCTCATCAAAGCCTGCTTTACTTTCAGTTTGGTATTGCCACTGTGATCCCTGAGCCAAAGGCTGAAAAGCAAGAATCAGAGATACAAAGAGAATCATCAGGGGAACCACTGGTACCCCTGGTGACCACAAATTACATCCCTGGTGCCTTTGACCAAAATTGTAAATCCTACAGGAAAAGAAACATATGAATGTATCCAGCATTCTTGCAGGATATTGTCACTTTGTTTCAGAGAACAACAGATCAACTATAAATAGACTAATTTAGCTAAAAGCGGCACCCAGTGGGTTATCCCTGTGGCTAAGGTATCCTGAAACCATTGGTTGGTTTCAATGAAGAGCGCTATCAGGAGAATTCAACTTTCACCCCTTTTGGTAAACTCAGTATGTGGATGGTTTCACAAGTCTTAGACGTTTTAGTGATACCCAAACTCAACCCTACTACTCAATATCAGTGTAAGAAATGCACCAGACTGCAGTCGATATTCTGGACAATAAAACAGTCGCTCAAATTCTTCACCAAGGTTGTCAAACTGTTTCTAAAGAAGGGCACACACTTCTCCTTCATGAAAAAATACACATATAAGCATAGTGCTCAAACTATTACTGCATGTTCCACTGTGTGTCCCCTTTCACTGCTGTACGCATATAGAATAAACGTCATGCAAACCTTCTGGTGACACTGGTCACACCTGTTCTTCCTGAACTTGTTTCTGTACAGCAGCAAGGACTTGTTCTGAACAGTAAAACACAAATACAATCCACCCCCGTGGCCTTGTTGACCTATATTTCAACAACATTTAGCACTCTTGGCTATTGCCCTCCCTTGGGCAGAAACTGCATTCAACCAGGTTAGGTGTGAATTCATATGTGAAAACTGGAATCTTTGACATGTCTGCCCCAGTTCGTTAAAGGCATTTGCATGTTCTACCTTATCACCACAGTAAAGATATACTATAATCAATCTAGGTCTATTACTGGCTGTATTCAGAGGACCACCCACAAGGGTTGCCCACTATTAACTTTATTCTTTGCTTTGTTCCTCAAACCCCCTAATATGTTATAAACCTGTGAATGTCAACATTAAGCTTGTTAATTTACCTAACACCTCTACCCCGGCCCACAGGAACATTTCTGCAAATGATGTTGTAATACTGGCATCAGACCCCGAAACAACTTTTTAAGCTATTGACACAACAGATAGTATTGTTGTTAGGGAGGGCAGCGGGTTATTAACTCAATTTGAACAGAATGCAGGTATTAATCATCAATATTTCTCTCTACAAATGTTCCTGCTGCCATTTTACCATACACACTTAGTGACTAAGCTCACTGCAAACCAATGTGAGTGCTGCTACTTTGGGTTTGGACCACATTACAAAGTCATACTGGGTAAGACATATATAGGGGTGGGTGGGCCTTTAAGGGTTGTGGTGCCCACAAGGTCTGTGAGTGGATTTTAAAGACTTTCTTCATGCCAGGGAGGGAATTGGCCCAGCCAGTCACAAAATAGTGAATTGGGATTACTGCCCAATACAGAACTAGAATGCAATTGGACTATTCCAGCCTATACATTTATATGTTGTTGTTACAGATATAACACTATCAAACAAGGACAAACATCCCATGCTGCCAAGAATGACGTGTAAAAGGCTCAATGAAATTGCATGCAATGTGTCCCATGGAGGGTGATAAAAGGAATTTTGAGCATTGATTGCAAGAAAAATAAATATGAATAAGGCCCCATATTAATTTTAGATTCATTTATATTTGTGTATTCGCTTATTGAACACGGGAACCTACAGTAGGGAGATGAAAACAAACAACTCTGTCCTGAAGGCCGTTGTAACAAGAGCATCATTCAACAGCTCATGATGCCGAAATACTGTTTTGTCAACAAGATGATTATATAACATAGAGGCACTACTCAACAAGCTAATAAAAGGTATGATATGATATGATGAGTCATTTATAACGTGTTACACAAGTGTTTCTAGGCACGACAAGACAAACAAGGGACATCATTCATCATTCAAACAAGGGAGATCATTCATTTTGTCCCCCTGTGTGGGGGACAACATGAATGATCTCACTAGGCCATGTGTCATTCGGATCATGATAGTGCAGGTGGAGAGGGAGAGGAGATTTGCCAGGGGAGGAGAGTGTGGTCAGGCCATCTCTGGGTAGTGCAAAGGGGCTGGGGGGACTGTGGGGTAACAGAGACAGCCCCTCAGTGCACGGAGGCCTGGCGGCAGTGAACGTGCTTGCAGGTCTCAGAGGAGCCTGGTCCCCATTGGGTTCAGAAGGTAGCCTGGTGACCGGTCAGCAAAGCAGACAGGTGGGTCAGCAAGGGAGAGAAAGAGAGAAAGTGGGAGCAAAAAGGAAGGCCGTGAGCTGCTTCTGGAACCTAAGATGGTCATGTTCGAGTTTGAGAGGAGCAGGGAGGCCATTCCAGAGGGAGGCCCTTGCAGAGGAGTGCAATCTATCTCCCACTCTCCACTTCGAGAAGCGTCTGACCATCAGAGAGTTAGAGGTAGCTGACCGAAGGGCTCGAGAAGGAAGATGTTTAGGAAGTGATAGTTGGATGTAGTGCAGGCCCTGGCCCTAGGGCAGCCTTGTGGACAATGCAGAGGGTCTTGAACTTGCTCCTTGCAGCCACAGGGAGCCAAATGAGAAATTTCATGGCTTGAGAGATATGATCCCTGGGTTTGAGGCAAAGGACCAGTCTTGCAGTCCTGTTCTGGATTAGTTGCAGATGGCAGAGAGTAGAGGCAGGAAGGGTGAGAAAGAGGCTGTTGCATTAGTCCAGCCTAGAGAGAATCAGCACTCTGGAGACATTGAGCTTCTGGGGGAAAGATAGAAAAGGGAGAATACATCCAAGGAAGTACAGCTGATATTGGGACTTCTTCGAGAGATCTGAGTTGTGAGGAGAAAAGGAGAGATTGGAGTCGAAGATAGCCCCAAGGTTTTTTGCCGCACGGGAAGGTGCAGGGGAAGGACCCAAAGAGGGCAGCCAGAGTGAAAGAGGAAAAGCGGGAGCTGGGTTCCCAATGAGGAGGTTCTCAGTCTTTCTGGCATTGAGGCAGAGATTGTTGCAGGCACATCATTCCCGAATAGCGGATAGACAGTTGGGAATGCATGAGAGAGGAGATGAGGCAGAGGAGAGCCTGAAGGAGAGCTGACTGGCATCTGCATAACACTGAAAGTTAGAGGAGAAGGTAGAGATGAGGTGGACCAAAGGACGTAGGTGTTGAAAAGCTAGGGTGAGAGGTTGGAGCCCCTGGTAACACTGCATATGAAGAGAGAGGTGGTGCAGAGAAAAGACCCCAGTTGGACCTGAGAGGGACAGCCCATGAGGAAGGAGGTCAACCAGGTGAGGGTCTGATCTGTGATTCCCAGGTTCTCACAGAGACGATTGATCAGGGTGGCATGGTTAACCATGTTGAAAGCAGAGAAAAGATTAAGGAGGATGAGGACATAAGGATGGGTAGTATCAAGATCAGTGAGCAGGTGTTCACAGGTGTTCACAGGTGTTCAGGAGAGCAGTTTCTGTGACTTTGACTGCTTTATATTGGTGACTCAAGGCAAATCCATGAACTGTATTTTTAAGATCATTGCACATGCTTCATACAGGCCTACTTCCGTGAACTTGGCACAGCATTCTGCCTGAGCTTTGAAAATAGACTGCACATTTCTGCTTTTGTGAAGTCACTTGGTGTTTTGTTTAATAACAACAGATGTTCTATTTATATAGATTTAGCGCACACACAAATGCAAATAATTTCAGATAGAATGACACAATGCCAGCTCCAAAATGTACAACAAAAGAGATGCACTTGAAGGGACCATGGGAGTTCCTTGTTCGCCCATTACTTTTCTAACAATTGGTCTGAACAAAAGAAAACTGGTTAAATAATTAATTTGGTGTAATAATATGGACCAGATCCAAATAATATTATATATTATTTTAATAACTATGTTATACATCCAATGACAAAAACTTAAATGATGTCTCTGGATTCAGAATATTCTTGTGATTGAATATTAACATCACAAGTCCAAAGAGGGAATTATAAGGAAAATGTATATTTCAGTCGAAATTGATTATTCATTCCCGAGGGGTAGTTGAATCGCTGACACACACTTTTGTGGCACATATAATTCAAAGCACCAATGAAGAAGGGGAAGGACACTGGTGTATGTAAGTGAAGGGAACTGATCACAGGCTTTTTTCAATCAAAAATACTGCATCAAATTCCCTTACTGTCTGATCCCAAACACATAGAAAGGATAGAGAGTTTTGGGAAAACAGAAAACAAAGAGAGTTGTTAATGGAAAATCTCAGTTAAAGGACTTTTTCCAGGTGAAGCTGAATTTAGAGGCAATTCCCAGGAGAGAACCAGATTATTTGGGATAGATTTGGGAGCAGGTGAACAGACTGAAATGAAGAGTTTATTTGGTAGTGCTGATTGAAGCCAGTTGGTATTCCTCCCTGTCCGGGGACTTAGAAATACAAACCGAAAATGAGTGAAATTATCCCAAATTATTTATACCAATGTCCCAAGAATAAATTGCACTGCAGATAGCTATTAAAAATATTTTGAGAAACCCTATTTACAAGCTATGTCAGTGAAAGGGGGAATATAATACACAATGTTTGAGCTTTGTGATTTAGAAGGAAACATTCAAATCCTATGTAGCATTGCTGTATTAGGACTTATCTCCATCAACCATGGATCTCTGAAAGCTTTAGACATCTCAAAATTAAATGTGGAATAACAGTTCATTTGATTGGTCTCTGTCATAGTTGATAATGTATTTGAAATATCTTCCTTAAATTAACACATGAAACAGGTCTGTTGAGAAGGTGAGCCTAAGTCCTCGAGAATAGTAAGACAGGTGGGCACTACTGTCACAGAATTCCAGAACCCACGCTTTTATACTATTTGTATCTATTTCATCCCAAAAAATATTAAATTATATAATCCCAAACTTGGAACCCAGGAGTGTCACAAATATGTTCTCTGATGACAATGCTTGGTTTCAGAGAAAACAAAGTGAATAGTTTTGTACCAAAATGTATCTTGAGAGCTGTTTAAACTTGTTGATTCAAACAATTTCAATATGTGTGCCTATATTAAGGAAGGTTTATTATCTCATCTAGAATATTTATTGATATTTGTTGTTCTATGTATGGATGTTTGTGTGAATGGGAAAAAAACATAAGTGAGCAAGCAGGCAGGTTGCATTTCATTTCTGTAGACAAGCTGACTATATTAACTTGATACATTTAAAAAAAAATTGTGTTTGATATATTTTGGGTGACATCCCTAACATTAAGTTAGGAGACAACCTTTCATTCTTTAATTAATATTCTAAATAATACATACTATTCAGATTAAAAACAGCCTGTTTCTTGTCCCAGTTTTTGGGGTGCAGTTGTTGCTTTTGGGGTATTAGATCAGAAATATGTATCTGCAAATGAATCAACCATTATAAATGCAAATATATCCCATGGATAGATGTCATTTCACAACCTGCCAACATGATAATTCTTCTGGCATACCTGATATCTAGATCCAACTACATGGACTTTTTCTGGTTTCTGTCTACATAAGAATCATGTGAGTTTTCCCCACTACCTATAAGTGCCACCTTGAAAATGTTTGGTGTTCTCCCTGCTAACTGATAGCCACTTTGACAAGTCTTGCTGTGGATTAGGGTCACCAAGGGGGTTGGATGCTGCAACAAACCAGATGACACTGGGAATAGGCAGTATACAGAACATCCCTTGGCCCCATAATGCCATCCATGTGAGGCAGTGGCTCACCACGTTTCCTTTGTAGATGCTCCACTGCTGCCCCTTTAAGGGAAATCACTAGGAAGCCTGGAACATCTCAAGAACTGACACTTAGTCCCACCAGTCCTGCCAACAAGGGACAATCAATGCCTCCTTTGCTAGGAAAAGGAAAAGCTATTGTAGTGGTAATAAGATATGCAGGCTTCCTCCCCATGTCAAAGACTCTGAAGATCCCACTAGCTAGAAAGAAAATACATTGACAAAATGTGAACATCATTCAACTTTACAACAGAGAAAACCATAAAGCAATCACTCTTACTGTTACAGAGCGGCCGGCAGTAGAGGAAGACCCACTTCAAGGGGCCAAAGATGTTTTTTCTGAGACTGAAATTCCGTGAGTGAAACGGTGTTGCCAATTCATTGTTTACTGTTTTCTGTTTATTGTTTATTGACATCTTTTCCACTCATGAGGGGATCAGTGTGGACTTACACAGCCCGTGGGCATCGAGGCGCTGTTACAGGAATTGTTTGTTTTTTAGTTGCATAATTATTTTGTCTTAGTTGCGTATTCATAACTCGCTTAAACACCCAGAGGTTTCTAAGTGGGGACCTGGGGATCGAACCTGTGTTGCTTCATGTCGTCTTGCTTCCAAGGTGCGCACGTTGCCGCTGAGCTATGCTCTCGATATGTATTGTATTTCTATAAGAGGTGTACATGTACTGTGTTACATGTACTGTGTAGACAATATTCATACCTGTAGTCTGTGTTCATGCATGTGGATGTGCATGAATCTGCAAGTAGAAATCTTGGGGAGTTTTATAGTAGTTGTTGCTGTATGTCCTTTGCAGTCACAGCCAAATTGTGAGAGTGATCAATAGTACATCTAAAGTGCTGATCTGTGATGATAGAGTTAGATGTAGAGTTCATGGATGTGATTGGTGGATGACTGTGTGACTGCATAACAGTAACCAATGAGGAAATGGTGCAGAGATTGCAGTGGAAAGGGTAGAACGGCTGCCCCAGTGTTTCTTACGCGCTCCACGGACAGCGGGTCTGTTCGCATACAGGACATGCCGCATCCGGGGTTTCCAAGAATGAAGTGGGAGTGTATTTTGAGGATTAGCCAATCGGGTGTTGAGGTTCTGCTTCGTAATGAGAGGGACTATGTGTAGTGAAGATGGCAGAGGTGCAGAAAATCAGGGTGTTGGTGGTTGGAGATATGTTTGTGAATGGTTTGGAGCAGTTTGCTAAATCTAGGAATGTGGCTAACTATTTTGACACAAAAGGAGTGGATGTGGTGTGGAGCACTGTGCCTGATTTGAATTTGCAGGAACTTCTAGTAGTTTGTCAGGATATGGCTAGGTTTCATAGTCCACATGTAGTTGTCCTACAATGTGGTGCTGTGCATTTGGGCTATGTCAGTGCCCCTACTTTGTTGCAAGATCTGCAAAACTTGGTTCAGGCAATCATGAAAGTCCTTCCAAATGCCAAGGTTATTTTTTCTGCTTTGTTACCTAGAGCAGTATGGGACAATAGTTCTGTTTTTTGTCCTCAGCAAAATATTGCTAGGTGTGCAATCAACCGAGGCATGTTTGCTTTCATGCTTGGAGCTGGTATGTTCTTTTGTAATAATTAGAACATTGATTCTGGTAATGTTGTTTATTTTAAAGATGATGGCATTTCTTTATCTTTTATGGGAAATGCCATGCTGTTTTGGAACATTAGGGTTGCTCTGGAGAAGCTAATGTGAAGATTTTTGGAGGAAAATAAGAAAGAAAAAAAAATACAAAATAAAAGGTGTTTCTGAAGCATCTGCAAAAACAAAGCAAAGAAAAGGCTCTTTTCAGAGCCATCCTCAAAGGGGAAATGGGGCACACTATTTACATTTTCATTCCACACTCTCAGATTTTTCGATTTGTCCGCAGACAGTGCGATTGTCTGCGGCCAGCGCGTATTACATTTAGGGATTTTGGGGTTGAGAGGCATGCAAATGAGACTGAGAAGAGCAAGGGATTGGTCAATAAGGTTTACTGGGTGTGTTGTGTAAGGAGTTAGTTGGTCAGTAGGTCTTGGCTTGGAAGAGCAGATAGCTATGGCTGTGTGTTTCAGAAAGCAGATTGTTTGGATTTTGGGAGATATTGGATAAATTGGTTGGAGGTGGAGGTGCATGCAGATCGCTGTGGAGTGGCTGCACATCTTGGATTCTCTCATGTGGAAATGCACTGGCATGGAGTGCGTGGAATGAAGTGGCTGGATTTGGTACCTCTCTGTGCTTTTTTGGTGGCACAGCGTCATCCAGACATTATTATTTTTTTGTTGTGGAGGGAACAGTTTAGGAGATGTGTCTGGAATCTCTTTGCAATTTGTAGTGAAAGAAGGACTTGGGAAAGTCATTGACATGTATCCAAACTACAGAGAAATGGTTTCTTTTATTGCGCAGAGACAAATGTGATTGCGTTCTTTTTCATTTGGTCCACAAATGGAAAAGCAAGGCACAATGTTAACAAGGTTGTTTGTGCCTTTTTGAGAGATGTTGGTATGTCCTCTTTTCAGAATGAAAACATTATGTTTTGTAGCATACACATTTTTCGCAGAGATGGAGTAAATCTTACTTATGCCGGCAACCAGATTTTTCGGCGAAATATACAAAATGCATTTCAACCTTTTTGGGAATTACAGCAATCCATTTGGCAGTAGGTGTTGACCATCTCAAGTTTTTGAAATACAAGAAAACACCACATAAAGGCTCTTTTCAGAGCCACCACTTCCCATATAGAAAAGTGCAATGGTTCTGAGAGGGCAGTGCCCCAAAATGTTAGATGTCCACGGACTGTCTGCGGACATCTAAAAATACACAGGGCCCGGCACTATTTATTTGTCACTTCTATTTTTAAACTGTGAAAGACAGCTCTGGAAAGAGTCTTATTCTTTTTGGTTTTTGTTGCTTTATATTATTTTTTGGTTTTTAAACACAACACACAAGGAAAGGAGGGGAAAGGAGGGTAAAGAAGGAACACCAACCATGGCGACAAGAAAGAGCAGGTGAAGGGAGGAAGATGTAGGGTGGGCTTTATTCAGGTAGGTAGCAGACCTTCTCATGCTCCTTCACTGCAGTCTCGAAAGCAGTCCGAATGTTCTCCCCCCTGCAGAGTACCGCGTCACAGTGCATGCACAATATTGTGCCCCTCGAAAGGTAAGGGTCAATAGCATCATGAATGGCCTGTGAGGCAGCTGGAGGGATGCACTGTCCCACAGCAGTGTCTTTTATGATGACAGGAGCGGAAACCGAGGATGCTGCAGAGGAACTCAACCTACTATGTTTTTTGCAAGGTACAACCTTATGAATTACCCCACCGTGGAATGACTTTAGGTGTCGCTTCATTGATGTAGTACCAAAGCGATACGAACCAGGCTTGCCACGACTCAGCACCATGTGGCACTGAGTGCAGGTCACCTTGTTCGCATGAGCTTTTGATTTTCCATCAACAATGGTAAATAACCGCCACACCCAAGACTCACGATGAGTACTAGTAGTAGGGACTTCCACTACCTCATCCTCTTCATCCTCTTCATCCGTCTCTTCTTCTTCCACACTCCTGTTCTCCTCTGCATGACCTTTGGGACATGGTGGTGGAGGGGGTGGGGTGGGGGTGCTGATACGGAGGCAGTAGAAAATGAAGCAATTTGGGATGCCATCTGGAAGGTTAATAATGAGGAACTAGGAACCAGGAACCAAGAACAGCAACCTGCACATGTTGTAAATCTTAGAAATCCAAAAGCAGAATCAGGATGAGCTCTGGGGTGTGGCCTTTTATAGGGGTGTTGGGGAGTTCTACACAGACACCTGCGCCATCCACAAACACTTCGAACAACAATAAAGGGCTCAAAAAGTTCCCAAAAGTATGTAGATTGGCAGGGACATTGTCTGGGACATGTGCAATGGTGAATTTTTACTGTGAAATACCTTGGATTGCTCAAAAAAGCACTTTTTCAATGTTCAGGGGCCCGGACAGTATCTGCAAATAAGGGCATACGCTCAGCGTGGGTGCGGTCACATGATGACGTTGCAGACACATTCGCAAATGGGACGGCTGTCCGCAGGACACCAAATGCACAGGGACAGTTGTACGCATGTGCGCGGGTGTTCTACGGACACTGTTCGGGTCCCCGAACTAATTAAAAGTGTGACACACGTGCGGCGGACAGTTGCAGAGAGGTGCGATATTCGTAGGACCCAAGTGTGTGATGCGCATGTGCGTGGGTGTTTTACGAACAGTGTTGAAGTCCCCGAATAAAATAAATGTGCGTCAAAACTTTGCAGACAGGCAGACGTGATATGTGTTCTATGGATATATTCATTCTGGTTGCGGACATTACGAACAGCAGGGGTGTTCTTAGGACACCCTCATTTTGGGTGATTGCAGACAGGCGGACATCTTGTGTGTTCTAAGGACACCTACATTTTAATTACGAACAGTATGAACAGGTATATTGCCCTTAGGACACTCCCATTTGGGTCAATTGTGGAGAAGTGGACATCTTGTGTGTTCTGAGGACACATCCATTTCAATTACAAATAGTATGAACAGGTATATTGTCCTTAGGACACCCCCATTTTGGTTAATTACGGACATCCAGACATCTTGTGTGTTCTACGGACACCTCCATTTTAATTACAGACAGTACGGGCAGGTATAGTGTCGTTAGGACACCCTCATTTTGGTTAATTGCAGACATAACGGAAACCTGCGCTGTCCGTGGACACCCTAACTGCCTTTTAAAAAAAATAAGATACAGGCATATACTAAGAACACAATTAACAATTTATTATTGTTTAGCAGTAGAAAAATTAGGAAAGAGAGGGGGAAGCAGAAACTGAAACAAATACAGGGGGATTAGGGATTTGGACATGATGTATGGGTGGGGAGGTAGGGATGGAAGTCTCATCGTACCATTTTTCTTGGTGGGGAGGGTTTGGGGATAGTTGGCTGGGACATGGAGAGCGGGAACTGGTACATGTGGGATAGTGGTATTTAATGTTTTCTTTAATGTGGTCCACAACACACTCTTTTAGTTGATTGAAGTGTTGCATTAACAAATCCATTTTTAGTTCCATTCGTTTCAGAGGATCTTCTAATATCTTTTTTGGTATATTATATGTATTGGTTGTCTGGTGTGTTAAAAAAATGTGTTAAGTACACATAAAGTAATGGTTATCAATTGGCGTATATAGAGATATGCTGTGTCTACCATTATTATCACTCTCTTCACTCATTTCATCTCGTGTGAAATTTTCTTCCAGCCATTCCAAAGTACTGGACATTTCTGTGTTAAACAAATTAAATATTAGTTTTAGTGTACCTAATACAGAAAATGTATAAGTATATGAAATAAATGTATTGACTTACTAGTTTGTACACACTTTTGCTGTTACTGCTGTGTAAGAATGCTCTTGCTCTTGCTGTGCAGTTTCTGTGAGGTAATTCAGTTGGAGGCATATTTATTTTGTTTTGGTATATTCGATTATATTGCAAATGCTAATTCAGTGGATGGTTGGTGTCTTACATAAACAGTTTCCACTTCTTATTTATTATTAAATGTAATGTATTTATGTGGTGCTTTGTGAACATGTTTTGTTTTTATTGTATGATACAATAGTGTAAGATACTCCCTGAGTTTTTGGATAGTGCGGATGGTGACCGCGTCCCCCCGCGGACATGCGCACGGTCCACAGACATCAAATCACTAGCAGGACAGGGGGTTAAGTATTTTTTATGTTATATAAATGTAAGGTAAGGGAGTCTTAGTAAAGATTTGTCATATTTCCATTATGTATATCTATATTCAGTGAAAAAAACTTTGTTACAGGGACGTTATGGTTAAGTTGCGCTACTAAAAACCTATCAAATTCAGTAAAATAAATCTTTGTTAAAGGGACGTTATGGTTCCAAGTAAAACCGAAAACCCCCTGAAATTCGCCAGTTATGGTAAGCTAAGCAACCATAACTTGCGCCACCACCGTGCACTGCTAAGACTAACACCCAGGACATCAAAGATGACATCACAAATGTCATTGATGACATCACTGATGGTATTGCAACAGTGAGGCAGCAGCATTTGTACACACTAAACAACGTAGCTGCTGTTTTGTGTATCTGTTCATGATAAAGCTTCATACCTTGCATTTGCAAAGTTAAACCTTTAGACTAAAGCATTTGACAACGGGCAAGGGGGTGGGGTTTGCCCAGGCCCAGATCTCACGGTCAAGCCAGAGACATGCACTAACAAGTGCTGTGGAGGTGCAAGCTCTATACCTGCACTTGATCTTGCCCTAGGCAGAGAAGTTGTTAGAGAAGACTTAGCAACACCCCTGGCACTAGGCCTCAGAACCGTCAGCTGTCCAGCCTGGTGTGAATGACAGTCACAAGGGAGGCCATCTCTGGGAAGATGCTGCCATGGCAGGAGCCCTCTCTTGCTAGCTCTTACTTCAAACAGGCCTACTCTCTGGTGACTACTGGATAATGCCCGAGTAAGACAGCATCATCCATGCAGGCAGCGCCACATTCGCAGCAGCTGGAAACGTAATAAGCGAAAGCCAGGCTAAATTTGCCAGCAAAGGAAGGTATAGACCCTGGCATCCAGAGCAGGGTCCCATTCACACTGCAATTTTTAGCATTACTACTGTCACTGTTTGCTTCAATCCTGCGTTTGTGAACTGCACATCAGCATTTTAAAGCCAGCATCCACCAAAGAAATGGTTGGCTGCAAAATATTTACCAGTATTCAACAACTGTAATCTTTCCAAAGACACTTTTTCAATTTCCATTGTTTGCTTGTCCGAAAGGTAAACAATGAGCGAGTTCTATTGAATTGCACATTTAGGGCCTCATTACATATTTGCCAGTGCAGTATAAACATGCTGGTAATACAGTTTACCGGCACACTGGCCTCCTACAAGTTTGGTGGTGGGGTGGCCAGATTTACCTGCAGCTCTGAACTGAAGGTAATTCTGGCTCCCCACACCAAAAAATGCCAGTATTAACTGCACCGGTTTTACCAGTGCCGGTAATACCAGCAAATCCCCCCATGGAGTCGTTTGGGATTAAAGCAATTTACCTCCCCTTGTAATCTGCTGGTAATTCCAGCAGAGCAAGTGGTGGTAGCAGTAATTCTGTGTGGTGGTACTGTGGCAGATTTAGCACCAGGATACCACCAAATATGAAATGAGGCCTGTGCTACAGATAATGAATAAAGTTCACTAGCATATTTCTATTCAGGACCACATGCTTGGAAAAAGTTGCAGCAGGTAAAGATGCAGCAGGTAAAGATGAGGCAGAGCTCTCTGGTTTGCCCCCATTGTGGAACAGCATGTGCCAATGTAGGTCAAGAAAAAGGTGTGCTGATAGGCCTGGGTGGAGCTATCTGAACCATGTGTGCCTGTAGTTTAGACAGACGTGCATGGGAAGTGGTTTGTGTGTGGTGCAAGACGTTGGGGTTGCAATAGAGAACATATTGTATGTAAATGTGATAGGTAATGTTTTGTGATTATCTTTGTATCTGTTTTTTATATATGACCTTTTGATATGTGAATAGTTCTAATGAGCTGTACCACAATAAAGAACATACATGTAGTGCATATGTGGGCGTTTCTGAAAATCTGGATTAGGGTGCATACGAAGGGCTCCATGTGTGGTAGTGGAACTTGTGGATTCCTCTAGTGAACCACAGGGGGTGCTTCTAATCTCCACAGATGTACAGTGGCAGAACTCTGTGTGTATCCCTGTTTTGGAGTACCAGGTAGCACTGCAAGCAAAGAAGTCTATATTGACATATGGTTCGTAAAATTAATATGTACACTGTTAAGAGGTGCCGTGCTTGAGATGCATCCTTAGAAATGTGTTTTGTTCTCAGTGCTCGAATAGCAGTGATTGCAGCAGGCATTTGTTATGTGGTATTGGCTTTCCTGCGTGGTCCACATGGACTGCAGAATACATGTTTTATTCTAAATCCATGTTCTCTAGACTCCCATTACTGTAATAACATGCAGTGCTGCAAGGCTTTTTATCTAGAGATTGTTGACTTTCCAATGAACCTGAAATATTTCATAACATATTACTGAAAAATCATTTTGTCAGTGTACGATATTTTTGTATTTTTGCAAAGTGGTGAGCCATTTTAGTTCTCATCACCAATTGTGATTGTAAATGGATGCATATGTGCCAACATTATCCATTTCGTTTGGAAGACAGTAATCCAGTACTGGTTTTAACTTTTGATTCTGAGACTTGTAGTTCAGGATTTCCCCTTTATAAACCCAGAAATGCAAGTGCCAGAATACAAAGTTAAAACCAGGAATGAACTAGTGTCTCCTGAATGGATAATGTTGGCAAGTATGTGGACAGTGGTTGTCTTGTGTGGTGAATCACTAGAGTGCTATTCATATAACCATGTCCTCCATGACTTTGGCAGTGCAAAGTTCATTGCTTCTCACCCTTCTTTCCATTTGTATTTGACAGTGCTTTACATATTAAATGAAATATAATATGCATGCAATGCAACACAATACCCTTCTGATCCTCTTGCTGTGATATCGCAAATATTTAATTATATTAACCCATAGCAGGGAGCGAACAAAGGATTTAATTAGCAGATGCTAAATGCTGCTCCTTGGAATCCAGCATCACCCAGTAAGCTGGAGCTACCTCTGAAAATCAGGAGCTATTTCATAAAATGCCACATTTTAGTTTCAGTATTTCCATCATTTGTTTTAGCATTTGTGTCCACGTGTGAAGTGCACTTAGAATTGACACACTCTAGAAAGCATCATATGGTGAAATGAGGGGCATTAAAAGGTACTGTCCATTACACTTAGAATGTAGGCCTATGACACTCCAAAGGTATCCTAGCAAGCGTCATTGAAGTAGATTATGTCTTTGTTGCTGTGCATCAATATTGCAGCAGGTCAACCTTTTTTGTTAGTATCGAGCATATGGCTGAAGTGCCAGGTAGTGCAAGCATTAAGTAGGGTAGATATTAGCATAAGGGCTACCTTAGCCAGAGGCCTGCCATTTTCAACTAGGCCCAGTTAAGAGTTGGTAGCGTTCTGTCATTTAGGGCACTAGGCAGCATTTCTGAGTTTCTGTCCTATTTTTTCAATTAGATGTTATTCCTGCTTCCCCCCCAGTGAGTGTTCAGATGACCAAAATCCATGAAGGAAGGGGGAAGTGTCCAGATATAATTTGATGTAGCAAGACACATCAGTTCACCAGGGTTTTGTGTAGAATGCCCTTGTAACAGTTGTGTTCCTGATGTTAGATTAGAATAAGAGTTGTGAAAGCCAGGTCTGGTGGGAACAAGGCCTTGTGTTGAGATATTGCCAAACATAGAATCAATCTGTAGTCACACTGCCCCCTAGGGGATTCAGGACAAGTGGGTCCATGGTAGAAAGGCATAGTAACACAAACAAGTCGAAAAAAATAATTTCCAAAAAGTGGCGCCTCAGCCGAGGTCTTCATAACATCATCTGGTTCCCAGGAGATAGGTCGGAAGATGTGCACTAGGGAAAGCAACATGTTTCAAAACAGGAGTTGCAGAAAGTGTTGCAGAACAAACCACAACACGGTCTGGGAAGACTCCGATTTGGTCAGGTGTTTCAGTGCATGGGAAAGGATGTTGTTGTATCTGGTATGCTGATCACACTGTTCACACCTTCAAAATGATAGCGTTGTTTCAGAGAGCATGTACATCATGAACATGACTTAGCCAATGAGAAAAGGCCATTGCAGCAACAATTATATGAATAATATTGTCCAATCAAAACTTGAATATTGTCTGCTGGCTGCAGTATTAGGTCATTTCCTAAGGGGCGGCACTTAGGTGATCATGGGCAGTTTACTAACCAATGGGTGCGGGTTGTATGGGGTGTGTTTAGATTGTTCTATAGGTGCTAGCCAACAGGGAGTGTGGAATTTACATGCATTTGATATTCTCATCTCAAATGTGGGTGGACTGAGAATGTTTTTCAGTTTTCCAGTTCTTCGGTGCTGACTGACCCTCCTGGACGTATTTGCATGTAATAAATCTTGTTTTTCTTGCAACTGGTGCACTTCTTATTGATTCCTTGGATTGTTTTTTATCGATTTGGTGTTGGGCCTACCGTACGGTACACATTCCTAAATGCACAGTTAATGTCATATGAATAGGTTTGTATGGCACCAGTGTGCCTGTGAAGACAGATTTAGCTCCTGGTAGCTGTTGGTGTTAGCAAGCCAGTCTCACCTAGGCTATATTTAGGAGCTAAATAGCCCCCAACACTTTCAAACCTTCCTGTAGCTCTAATGAACCAATGACCACTTTCTAACAGGAAGTGAAACTCACAGAGGATGGCTGCAGAATTTCATAGTCACCTTGAATGTCCATACATGTGCAAAGCATTCTGCCTGTGACTCTGTACTGCAGAGTGCATAAAGCTCTTCAGTGACTTCTAACAACTGTACCATGAGCCTCTTTATGTGTTCTGCAGTGTGCGGTGAAAAATGGCACTAACATGGATGTACAAAATGTACTGTTCTACTAATTTCCAGAACCACTGAATCATGATTTTGTAGTTTAAGTGTAGGATTTACCTGTATCATATAGATGAAGGTAAATCCTCATTCACATTACTCCTGACAAAAAGGATTTACCAGTGAGAGAATTCGTTTTTGCAATAAATTCTCTCTAAAATCCCCAAAAATGATAACTAAATCCAAAATTACCTCATTCTAGCAGTACTTTCAACCAAACCGAGTGGCAGTAACGGTTAAGAAGTCTGGTGATACTTCTTCCAGTATTACTGCCAAACTCGTAATGAGGCCTTGTATATGGCATATGCATTGTATAAACACTAAACAATAAAGCAACCCCCTATGGAGACAGCAGTCTGTATGTCATGTCATCCATGTGTAGGGTTTAGCTCACTAGAGGTCACAAGGTCCCTCAACAAAGACTCATTTTACCCAAAGTCTTCCTTTTAATACAGGAATAAACTACCCTTGGAACAAGAGTGTAGTAAGAGCCAATAACACTTCTATTTGGGAACTTTGTACTTCTCAATGTTTCAAGCAGGTGATCAAACGAGTCTGATGTTGGCGCCAGCTCAGCACCTCTCCTTCAATCACTATGCGTAGTGTTTGCTCATGGATTCTTATTTCTCATAAATCAAAGCGTGAGGTTAAGGATTTGTAGGAAAGTATCTGCTAGTTTGATGGACGATGAGTAGGATCACTCTCAGTCAGACAGGAGGCCAGTCCTCCACCAGTGATCACCATTAGGAAGATGAGCTCACCACACACCTCTAAGCTGGTCACCAATACCATTTAGCCTTTGGTCTGCTGCATTTTGCATTCAGCATTCATTTGCATGCTGAGCCAGTGCGCCTGCTCACACTCCACTCCCTCAGCTTTACTGGTGATCATGTACCCTTTCAAAGTGAGCCTTCCCCAGGGCCCTGTATCCTCATATCCTCATGATGTGATCATCGGCAAGAAGCTGGTCTCCATCACGTTTGGCACTCTGGTGTACATGAATAAGCAGTGACCCTTCATCCAAACCCTTCAGATTGGATATGACACTTCGAGTGCCAAGAATCACATTGGTGATGAGGTGATTCATGGAACCTGCACTTATTTTGTGTAACATAGATAGTTTTGCTCCATGTGTCCTTTGTACTTCAAAACAATAGGTGAATGATGACCTTTAGAGACATATCAATCGCACACATCGCATTTGCAGTGGGGACAAGCCTACACAGGTTCTGCTGGAAGCCAACGCCATCTAGTAGGATTCCTTGAGGAATTGTCCACAATAGCTATACATCACAATAGTTGCTGCTCTTTCCTTTGAATTTTACAAGTGATCTGTTCTATTTTGATCCCAAAAATGTTGTGATGTGCTTGTTGTTTCTGTTGTGCAGTTATATTGTTTCTGTGATTGGTATTGTCATATGGGGTATCACCCTTTAGAAATCGAGATTCACTATTACTGTGCATGCTGATCTTACAAAACTGCGTGCTTGAGGTGGGAAGAAAAGATTATGAAACATGACAATCCGAGTGTCCTTGAGAATGGAGACTGTAGAAAATGATCTACAGCAGTAGACAAGAGGGATTGATGGCTTAGGAGAGACTGGGCCTGTGGGTGGCAGGGGTTTAACATTTCGCCTAGGATGGCAAAATTACTTGCACTGGGCCTGCCTGGCTAGCAGATAACAATCCATCACAGTCAGGAATTCAGTAAATTTACTTTTGCCATTATATTTGGTGGACTTCAACTTAGAAAATTCAAAATGACACAGCTAAAAAAGATATGTGAATGGTTGAAGAGCTCACAACTGTAAAATATAGAAGGCTTTGTGCTAATGTGTTATTATTATTCTCCCCATTTCCCACTGGCTTGCTAAGGAAATATCTGTCAAACTTTCTGTTTATTTGTCACATTGCAATGGACGACGGTATGGATTTGCTTGCTAATATCTGAAAACTATGTAGCGAAGAACAACACTCCTAACTAGGAACATATTGAGGAAGCAGCGCCTTATTGGCCAGAGCATTCACCCTTCGTTTTTAAAAAACGATAAACCATATTAATGCATCGTGAGCAAGTACTCTTTCTGTCCTGCTTACATACATTGCCTGGAAGGGTTCACATGGACACATTTAATTCCCGCAAGAATGGCTAAGAGTAATTGTTAAATGTGCACTTGTTAACTTGACAGCCTAGCTTATGGAAAGAGAGGATACCTGGAAAAGATGTTCCTCTACTGCAGATATAATGAGGACACTACATTCAAAGGAAATGCAGATGAGCCTCGTGTCAGCTCTACGCCTCGTTACTCAACTGCAGAATCAATGCCTTTTGTTTTAATTATTGACCAAGGACGACCAACCTGTCAGAAAAGTTCAATACTGCTTCATCAAAACGTGACCCCCTCATTATAGCAATCTGTAAAGCGGTGCTGCTGTGAAGAATGTTTGCATGCCGTGGGTCACATGGCTGTCCAAATCTCTTCTCCTCTCAACCCATTTGAGCTTTCTGCTGAGGATTGGACTTTCTAACAAAGCTGCTTGAGCAAAATATCAATTAGAAATTGAGGTCAAAGAGAAGGTGAATGCATGCAAACACTCTGAATACAGTCCCTCAAATGCATTTAGCTCAAAAATGATTAAGGTAGTTTAGCAGGTTGATGCACCTATTGCAGTGGAGACCTGTCTATCATATGTAATTATAGACAGTCGGCTGCCACTGATTGAAGAGATTTACCCATCAGTCAACCATAATTTCCTTCTTTGTTGATTGCGGTGCGCAAAGATGAATAAAAACACCGACAACCGCTGTGTTTATAGTGTGTCACGTCACTGTTTGAGCTTCGGGGGTGGTTAGCAAGGAGCTTGTCTCCAAACGGGAGGCTGGTGAGGGAGAAAACACGTATGTTTTCTCCTGGAGGTCGATCCATGCTGTTATGAGACTAAGGGGTTGTCTATCACTCCCACCAGGCTGCCTGACGTCGGGGGTTATCCGCTTGGCTACAGCACAGTAGAAGGAGCTTTTAGTGATGTAACACAGTATTTGTTTTCTCTGCTCAAACAGCTCAAACAGTGATACACTATAAACACGGCGGTTTGCAGTATTTTTATTCATCTTTGTGCACCACATGCAACAAAGAAGGATCTTTGATTCAATCCTGTTCTGCCTTAAAGGTAATACCTAGATGCCAATAAGACGTTGTCAAATGCAGTATCCAAGTAAATCATAACCTTGTGTCGACTTTCTGTGATTGTCACAAGAAGCTTCCATCGATTATTGATCAATCTCAACGTCCTGAAGATGGCTATGCCTGCAAAGACTGACATTAGTGATAGTGTTTGATCTACTGCATAATGCTGAAACATATGTTGACCATCACATTGGCTATACAAAGCTGTCTAGAAGCCTTTCTAGAAGCCTTTTTTTTACAGTTTTGATAAATCTGATATCTCTGCTATTACCATCCTGTACGATCATGCAACTATTTATGCATACAAAAAACACGTACTAACTCCACTTTTGTGTTCTCATATTGGTTTGACCTAAATGTATTGTTAATTTTTTTGTACATGTTTCCTTTTTCTTCAGAGACCTTTGCAGTGTATTTTTAAACTGCAGCCTTTATTGATGCTGAAATAAATCAAAATATATTTTGTGAACTTTGTTATTCGGTATATTTTTAAATAGAGAGTGCTGTCCCATTTACATTATTGTGGGATCGCTCGTACAAGTCCAATGCGGTCGCACTACCTTGTAAGAATTTGAGGTAGAGAACTTGGGTAAATTCCTTCTCTTCCTGTTCCTATACATGCCTTTGACCCCTGAAGGTTTTTGTCCCCTATAAAAAACAGGGTCCCCCCACTTTCTGATACCAGCCCTTAGGAGTAGACAGCCAGGTCATAGACAGTAGGGTTACCAATTTCTAGTGATCATATAGTGGTATCTGGGTTAGGGAGGGTAAAGCTCAATAGGAAATGAGAGAGAGCCCTTAGTGAGACCTGATTCACGTATTCTAACAAAACCCTTGAATTGTCATCAAGAGTTGGCATGTACTTGAGCCAATCTGTGGTGTGTGGTGTCATTGTGGGATCGTTCAGACCCTGATATAGAGGACACCCACAATCAAAGTCGATTGTAAGTACAATGTGACTAAGAGTGCTCTATTCACAAGAGAGTAACACCCAGAGCAGCCAGCCCGATGTGACCTATACAGAGATGAGGAGGTGTTAGTGCCACTGAGGGGCAAGGCCCTGGTGATGACCGGTCTGCTGATGTAAGTACCATAAGGGATATATGGACAGATCACTCCCAATTCAGGATTAGGCCGTTAATCATTCCCTAGATGTTTGACCTGGAGTCCTCTTTAACCTTTGAAATCTTACCTGTGTTATTTTTTTTTTTATTAGTTTATTTTGGTTTTTTCAACTTTTAAAACAGAAAATCAATGACCAAAAAATCATAAAACAACATCAAACAATACATGTTTTTGCGTCCATGTCCATAGATGAAACCCTTTTTCCGTCGGCAGGGCACACTTCTAAACCTCCCCCTCGATTAGAGGGCAGGCTTTGCGTCCAAATGGTCTTTTATGGAGCAAAAAAAGGAAACCAAAGCATATAACACAGATCTATTTGACCCGTCAAACATAGCTCTCCACCAATCTTCCCGAGATACAAGCTGGAGTCTCTCTGTTACTGGACCAAAGAAGATATTTCTTTCTTGTTCTAGCCCAGAGCACGTCATTGTCAGATGCTTGAGATTTTCATTTGCAGATTTACAGAATCGACACACTAGATCAGAATCGTTTGACTCAGACCAAAAGCATAATCGCTCCTTGGTAGGCAAAACATTGAGCCTACACTGTAAGTATATGGTTCTAGACCACTGGTCTGGAAAACAGGTCAAGTATTCTGGAAGGCGACCATAAGCTCTCGCCTCTCCGGGAGCATCTTTCATTGTGCGTGATTCCGATCCTACTTTACAAGTGTTAATCCAGTCGGTTCTCCACAACTTCAATTTCGTAGAGTCAGGATTCTCAAGCAAGATTTGTGTTGTGATGTCATATGTGTCAAGAACCTTACGACACAACTCATTCCATTGATACAAGATTGTTTGGGTTTCTTCGGAATCTGGATTGTGAAGTATTGCAATTTGTGGTGGTGGGTTCATTTGTATTGTTTTCCTGAAAAGACTTAAGATATTCCAGGCAACTCTTGCTTGAATTGAGATGTACCCGAGTTCATATCTTACACATGCTGTAGAATTCCCCTTAGGGAGGTGAAGAACTTTGGACCAAAAGATGTTTTCAAGCGAGTTCCACACCTCATGCCCACAGCCAAATGCATTTTCTCCACCGTATATCAGTGATGAAACCACCTTTTGTTGGAAAAAGGTTACCGTAGGTTTTAGGGAGAATTTGCCAAATTTGTTGTTAATCAGCAACGCCTGGCATGCCAACTGCCGGCATTTGCTCTTCAATGTCTCTACCCAAGGTGCGTGATTTCTACTAGCACTGATTCTCATCCCCAGATAGGTGGTGTTCTTCACAATCCTGATAGGTTCTTTCGCCAGGAACCAGTTGAATTTCTTCTTGTTTCCTTTGGTACCCTGCAGTTTTTCAAAGACAATAATTTCACATTTCCCCTTATTGATGTTAAGACCATTCTCTGTTAGATACGTCTCGACAATGCTAAGTTTACGTTGGAGTCCTATTGGTGTTAAGTCCAACAGAATAATGTTGTCTGCATAGACCAGGTAATCAATGTGAGTACCATGGATTTTCGGTGGAAACGTGATCAGACCTTTGAAAATGTCTTTGATATCTGATTTGAACAGATTGAAGATGCTCGCTGCTAGGGGACAGCCTTGTTTAACTCCTGTGAATGTGTCAATAGGGGCCGATAGATTGCTCTTGAGGCCTAGTCTGATCCTGATAGAGGTGTTTGTGTGGAGTTCACAAATGACAGCTAACAGGCTAGATGGACAGTTTCACCTGCTCAGTTTCTCCCACAGTAGATCTCTATTTATGCTGTCAAAAGCCTGAGATAAATCAATTAATGCTAAATAGATCTTAGAGTTTGACCGCTGGGCTTCCATCTTCAGTAAGTTTAAGAGTAGGAGATTAATACAGCATCCCACACCCTTGACAAATCCTGTCTGTCTGGGGTCCACACGATTGCATTTAGTATTCCACTCCACAAGTTGTTGTTGGAGAATGGCAGCATACACTTTCCCCAACACATCAAGCAGGGCGATAGGTCTATAATTCTTTGGGTTTCTGCAGTCTCCTTTTTTGAAAATCGGTATTATCACTGCCGTTTTCCATGATTTTGGAGTCTTCTGTTGAACAAAGTCTGACAAAAAACTGACCATTCTTCCGGGGTGACGTTTGATAGAAAAATTTGTCAACCCGTCCGGTCCAGGTGCTCTAGAATCATGCACGTTCTTAATGATTTGTGAGATATCTTCGTAGTCAAAGGTGAGTTCCCAGTGTGTTAGATTTGGGGATTCCCATTCTTTGATACCTTTATCTTTGACCAAGTTTGCCTGCAAGGCGTGTTGTGGAGCAAGATTGTCATTTGTAAGTCTCCAATAGTCGGCTAGATTAGAACTCGCCATTTTCAGTAGCATAAGCTCTGCATCATTTTGTAGCATGATGGCCTTGTGAGATTTTAGCCAGTTCTTATGGGCTTGTTTGAGTTTGCGAGATTCCTAGCTGGCGTTTGTAGATAGGGATTTTCGCACCTTTCTCAGTTGCCAACGCAGAAGTCTTTTTCGTTGAGAAATCCCGAGATCAAATTTATGCTTACAGGTAAAGTCAGTATTTCTTGAGTTTTTCTTCTGTTTTAGATATTGAGTCAGAAGGTGTTCGTATTCCAGAATTCCTGAAGTCTGATAATTCGCCGAGATGAGGGATACTTCGACAGTGTCGAGGTGTAGACAGATGCGACCAGCACCTGTTCTGACTGCATAAGCCCAGCCCTCCTGATTTGGTTGGATATGTGTAGAGAATTGAAGAATCGCCATGTCGTGATCGCTGTGAGACAATTTTGTAACTACAAGACTATTGGTTCTCACATGAATGTTTCCAGATACCAAGATGTAGTCAAGTGTTAAACTTAGGTCTCCTCTTCTCCATGTCGGAGCCGCCGGGATATCCCCTGGTGTTTGACCATTGAGCATCGTTAACTCTCGTAAATCCATTTCCGCACACCACTGCGTTGTCAATTGTTCTTCAAGTTTGTTGACTCTCTTCTTGGTGCCAATTAGGTTTAGGTGACTGATACAGTCAATGTTGAGGTCACCACAAATGATCAGGTCATTTGAGTGGCCCGTTTCCATGATATCATTGATGACAGTTGTTACTTCATCAATGAAGAGAGATGCACCAGCTGCCCCATGGTTCCAATAAAGGTTGACAATGTGGAGTTTACAGTCTTGAACGTGTGCTACTCCTACAGAACTGACCGTGACTACCTGGATGAAAGGAGAGATCTTAACGCAATTCGTAATCCTAAAACCTGAAGCTAACCTTGCTGCCACCAGAAGCCCGGCCATTGGTCTTCCGTTGGTTTGCTTAATGGCTGGGTTATGAGCTGTTTCAAACACCTCTAGAATTGGGTTATCACACAGCCACGTCTCCTGTAAGCATATAAGATCTAGATCAGAGGTCCATGCGGTGTTGAACAAATGATTATGGCCCCTGGTGTTCCATGATCCCAATTAGCAGTTTATGGTTAGATTATAGGCCTGGTGTTAATTCGACTGTTGTGTGTTTAGCGTTCCGGCAACCCAAGACCAGTCGTTTTCGTTCGCTGCCTTTGTCACGCATTCTTTGTCAGAGTCCTCATTAAGCATGGCACGATCCACTCCATTAATTGTTATCTTTATAGAGTCATTTTGTGATGTCTCAGGCAGTGTTTTTAAGTCAACACTAACATGGCATAGGGGAGTAGCAGTAGATGACGGTGTCACAATTTCAGTCAACACCGACCTTTGCAGGTGTGTAGATTCTTCGTTATCCACTTTGTCAAGCATGTTTTCTATTGGTCTAGCTGCACAGGGGATTGGTGCTAGAGAGATGTCTGCGTCATTTTTGGTGTCATCAAAGAATTCTACAATTTAAGGTCACCAGATTCAATAGCTCTTAAGCTCGGTACAAGATGGCATAGCCACAGCACATTATGACGATTCAAAATTAGGTCATCCGCAGAGTCAATGCGTTCGAGGAGCACCTGATGGCACGCTATTTCGTTTCTTGGATGACTTTCCTTCTTTAGATCACTATGGGATCTAAGGGTGTTCTTTAAATTATCTTTAGCAATAGAACTTGTTTGGGTGCGTCCGCCAGTTCTAGGCTCTGAATACATCTCGGATTTAGAGACTTTTTTGTGCTCATTTGTGGATTCAGGCCAGACTGGCGGCAGCTTGCTGCAGGTAACCAGTTTTCTATTGGGAACCAATGATTTAGTCTGGCAAGCCAGATTGTTTGATAGTACTAGAGTCTTACAGCGTTTTTCGTCCAGTGTCATGAACATCCTTTTCTGATTGTCCGGGCCATTTGGTACAGCCACTGTCGGCTGCGAGACTTCATACAGTCTTACAACTCTGCTAGTTTGTTGAGAGTTTTGTCTTGCAGGTTTTCTCGACGCGGAGATTTCGGGGCAAGGGAAGCAATGTCTTCTGGTTTTGAGGGCGCTGGCAGTAAGGGCATTTGCAGCGGACTTAAATTATTCTCAAAGATTGGAGAAAAAGAATTGCCAACGGCCGAGTCACCTTTGTTAGGGGGAGCTGCCAATGGGGCAGCGTCCTCCGCCACCCCCAATTCCTCCACCACGTTGTCTTCATAGCCCGATATGTTTAGTTAGTCTTCAGGTATATCACATGAGTTGGTTTTAGATCCAATAGTTTGATCCAGTACAATGACTACTTCATTTGCTTGTGCTTTTAATTTGCATTTTTTTCTTTCATAAAGGTTTTATTCACTGTCACGTTTACAGTTTTGATGTTTCTCAGAAACTTCCTTGAGTCTTTGCCTCCTTTTGTTTTTTTCAGGGGTAAGTTTTTGGATTTCTTTACACCAGTGCCTCTGGATTTGTTTACAGTCGAGCCAGTTTTTGAGGCATTCCTAAAGGACTTAAATATGTCAAAGACTTCTGAGGACCCCTCATTCACTTCATTGTTGGCTAAATCAGGCACCACGTCGGTCAAAACCACAAATTTGCTCGGGTCAGAAGAGGATGCTATTTGTCGATCTAAGAGGGCCAGGTTCTGTATGGATTGACTCGCCACAAGGATGTCATTAAATTGTGTGGGATTTTTCTTTCCATGATCAGACGTAAATTGGGAATCCGCCAGTTTTTGGGCTCTCGTTTCGTAAGCAGAATTGGTGTGAGTCATAGATAGGGGTACTTGAGTACAACCAACAGATATTAGTTTACCTTTGTCTGTCAAAATGTCATTGTGTGTGTCCACGTCTGTAGAAACACATTCCTTAGTTTCTGCTGTTGGTTCCATAGATTTGCTTGGGTCTTTGGCGGCCAGCAGCGACACACATTTAACAGCGGGCGGGCATTGCAGATTACCGACTGGTAGTGTGTCGGGGAAGCACTGGTTGTCAGCTCCTCTTTCACTTAGTAGACCCATTGGGGGGCTGAGCTCAGATTTTTGTTGGAAAAGATTAAGTGCTTGTTTAGCCACTTCAGCCAGAAGTTTCTTATCCAAATTGGCGTTTTCATTAAAATCCATTAGTGACGTCATCGCCAGCTCAGCCTTGGTATTTGTTCTCGCAACTGCATCCATGTGTTGCATGTGTAAGTTCTCAGTAGCGAAGAGCCTAACGTTCATGGCAGAGACTACCGCTGTCAGGTCTTTTAAATTCTCATTTAGGTGCTCATACATTTTGAGAAAAGGCGCAATAGATAGCGTCATTGAGGATTTGATAATAGTCTGAAGGTCTTTTGTGTTTGAAACTTGGCCCATGTTAACAATAGATGCTGCTTCATGCCCTGTTTGGCGTTTTCTGCCAGGAATGAAGCGTCTAATTTTCGGAAAAGGGCGCTCCATTAGAGACGAGTCGGAAGACGATGGATCAGACGAGGAGTCAGTATACTCGTAATCAAGAGTGACGTCCGCTCCATCCAGACACGTCACATTTACTGAACGGTTTTGCAGTGGTTTAGGGGGACCCATTTTGGGGATCTTATTCTGTGAGCATTGAACACTTGGTGAAATGCTCGAGTCAGCACGCCTTCTTTTCACCAAGCCACTTTGATGAGGGGTCTGCAGTTTACTAAAAGTGCCTTTGGCAAATTAATTTGAAGTAGCAGGTGGTTCAAAAGCATCCTCCGTTAGTTCTGATGTTCCAGATTGTGTTTCAATTACTGTTGATTTATTGCATCTAGCTTTGTTAATCTGTTTGAGATCTGTTAGTAGTTTATTGACAACATCCAAGGAGTTTCTACGATTATTGTCATGTTTCTTTCCCGCTTTGTTTAACGCACTCAACACGGCTCTCACAGAGAGGGGATGGTTAAATGTGTCTACACAGGATTCTTGACCTGACTCCACAGCGTCCAAAGGCGTGAAAGGAGTGTTTTTATAAGCCACATTGGCGTGAGGCACTTTGAGAGATATCGTAGGTGATAGCACCGATTTTTCATGCGCACTATAGAATCTGGATCGAGGGGATCCACTGCTTGTGTTTTCAATTTCGTCTGTGCCGGTGGTGACAGGTACAATTGGGCCTGAGTTAACACTGTCATTAAAGAAAGGGACAGTGTCGACAATGGGCTCAGTACGGCAGTCAGACAAGACGATTGGTGCGGAAGAACATGTGGGTCCCAGCGGCAAATCAACCGACACAGTTTCTTGGCCCCGACCTCCCGCCAACATGTCTGCTTCATAAGGTAAACATGGTTTGGTCGACACAGGTAATTTGGGTGAACCATAGGCACTTACTTGGGCGGTTTGGGTGACAATGTGTGTTGCCGGCTTTGTCGTCGCTGTAGCAGCCTGGACCGTGGCAAAATCACGCGGGTCTTCCGGCACCACCCGCCAAGGAAATTCAGTAGAATCAGTCGATTCAGTGGATTCTGCTGTGGTCCGTGGGCGTTCAGACTCAGGACACGGTGAGTCGGGACCCTGTCTGACTTGAGCACGGGTTTTCATTGCCGCGCTAAGGACTTTTCCTTTCGTTTTCGCGGCAGCTCGCATCACTCAGTCCGCAGCAGCAGCAGACCGCGGGGAGCTGAGGAGTGGCAGCGACGAGTCCAGGATTCCACGGACTTCAGGGCCTTTTTCCTGGATGTGCCTTTCAGCCTGATGTTTCATAAAGTGGATCAAAGGATGTTTGTCCACGGTCTCCACTTACAGATTTCTCTATTCCCTGTGAGATTTGGGGAAGAATGTGTGTGACGCGGTCTGTTTTGTTCTCAGCGTCTTATCGCCATCTCCGCCAAACAGCCGCACAACAGCCAGCGCCCTCCACCCCTGCCGGACTCAACGCTGCAAGGGTGAACGCGGGTGCATTTTAAGGTGAGTTCTAGTCACGTGATGATTCACGTGGGCTCCAGCAGGCTCCGCCCCCTCCAGGGAACGAAGAACGACCAGCAAGAGTCCTAGTTGACTCGCAGTGCTGTGGGTCGCGCTGCAGCCTCCAAAGCTTCGGTATGTGTAAATAAAGTCTCCTTCATGATAGAACGCCTACCTATGTTATACAACCCAGCCAGCCTATAGACCACAACGTTTTTGATAGGTTTTTGAAAGTATGCCGATTCCCGAGATCGAAGAAGTGGAAGATCTAGATGAGACGTAAGGGGCCAAAGCGGAGTAGGGGTGAAATGGCTGAAGACCAGTGAGAAGATTCCCATCCCTTAGGAGCCTAGGCCCTGCATTTGTGGAGTTTGTAGAAGCCCAGAGAACAGATCCCCTTCTGTAAGAACTTTGTCTCCGGACCTGGAGAGCCAGACCCTCAAGACCACCCATTTCATTAACAAGAAGGGACTCATAAATTGAGTATATGTAAACCCAAGGTGTGAAGGCACCAACTATTACCATTACCAAATCGTGGCACAAAAGCAATTCCGGAAGGCAGTGATGGTAGTGCAGTGTGCTCAAATCTGACACCTGGACATCTGGGCTTACAGAACACACCACAGAATATACTCAGCTGAATCTACTTGCCTCGAGTGTATCTACATATCAACTAGTACTGTCTGCCCAATCTGCCAGAAGAAATTGCTGGATGATGCGCTCAGAGCTCCATCCACTCATTACCTATCATAGATCCCATTCAGTTGAATTGGCATTGATCTCATTCTAGTAATCCTCAACTACGCCACCAGATATCCAAATGCTTTTCCCCTCAGCAGCAACCATTCCAAATCTATACTCAAGGTAATAATTCCATTCTTCATCTGATTCGGCTTCCCTACAGAAATACTCACAGAGCCAGGCAGCAGTTTCATGTTTGACATAATGGGTAAAATAAAGGACCCCATGAAGATGAAGACCCTTAGAACATTGTTGTAACATCTTCAAACTGATGGTCTTGGCAGGAGACCAAAAGTTTAACCATTGCTTGAAGTAATCATTTTGACATGGCATAGTTGTACTTTTGAATAACTAAGTTATTAGTGAGGTGCTTGTGAGAGTTCTAGGGATGAGTTTAAGATGGTCTACATTTATATGATGATCGCACACAATATTGCATGTTGTTCTTGTTCAATTGATAGATATTTCATGCAGCTATACCAGGACAACTGGTTATCATTGTGGACAATTTCATTTTCAAATTTAGCAAAGAAAATGGATGTTACCAGCCCTTTCAAAAGGAGGAGCCAAAATGTATTTCCTGTGGAGTGTGCAATCCCTTTTCGTGGGTCAACATCTGAGTGCTACAGAACGCTATGATGATATGCCATGAGATACCAGCCCCGAGTTATGGACAGGGTCAGCAAATCCAAAGGAAGAAGTGAGCATGTATGGGTTGCAAGTGGGCAGGGAACAGAGCTTAGCATAGCGGGGGACCGGCTGGGATCGAGAGAGCCAGGAAGTGCTGATTAATTAAAAAAAAGGGCTACATTTTATTTGAGAGATTTACCCGTGTTTTAATTATAATTGTAATATGTTTATTTGCCAGCTGTGAAGAGTGAGTTATTGTTTGGATTTTGGAACATGTGCCATTCAAGTATATTTGCTTTTTACAGGTCTTCAAAAGTACACACGGAAACACCTGTTTGAACAAATATTTAACAAATACAAAGTATGTGAAACGGACAGAATAAAACATAATTCAAAGTTAAAACTTTTTCCTACCACAGACTTGACATTGTATATAGTGTCATCACACCGTGCGCTGCCATCCATTCGTTCTATTATTTACTTTATAGTCAGAGTCATCTGTTGCAATATATATCAGTATTGTTAAAAATGAAACATGGACCCTTGCTCTACTTGAGAGTGACACTTGTACATATCCCTGTTTTTTTTTCACCTGGATCACCGACCCATTTCACCACGATTTAGGCAGATTTTATCTGTGACAAATGGCAGACACAGTGGTCTTATTTTGAGTTGGGTAATATGCGGTAAAAGTGGCGGTAACTAAATTATCGCCACTTTTACCACACTGCTGAATCAGGGGTACAGCAGAATTGGCAGCGGCAGAATAAGCATTGATTTGCCCGTCAGTGGCCCTCATTACGACCCTGGCGGAAATCGCGGTGCTAAATGCACCTTGGAGCATGGCGGAAAGCTGCCGATACTGCCATGGGGGTTGGCGGATTTTCCGCCCCATGCCGACCTTGGCGGAGCGGTAAATCCCCAATCCCCATTTTACCCTTCCCCATTCCCATTTTTGCCCCATAGGGTATAATGGGAGTGGGGAAGGCGTTAATTACGCCACCGTAAAGTACGGTGGCGTAATTAACAACAAGGTCCCGTAGCGCCATGGTTTACTCCGCCCGGAAAAACCAGGCGGAAAAAGGCTCCATGGCGCTACGGGAACTCGTAGTAGGGCGGACGGGTCCGCCACGAATACCGCTGGCGTAAACCCACTCCGCCAGGGTCGTAATGAGGGCCAGTAACAGTAATGCTGTCATGAGACGGCGCAATTACCGTCTGAAGTTGCTTTTTGGCGGTAATTCTGCCAGACGGAATTACCGTTGCCTTCAATGGTCAGTGCGTGCTCCTGTCACCTTCTAACATAGCGGAAATTCTAACAGACTCCAGGGTGGTAACGGTAATTCTACCTCACAAAATTACTGCTGTGTTCACCGCCCAACTCGTTATGTGACCCACAGAGAAGCTGTTTATCATTTCACCACTAATTGGCTCATTGTCATTTAACAAGGGTCGAAGGACCGACATGCTTATGGGCTGGACCAGGCCAAAAAAGCACTACAAAAAGTTGTGTGTGACATGGGTTTCCTTTCAAGTGTATAGGCATCCATTGTTTCCCTTAACAAAAGGGAACCCATGCTTGGGTGCCTGCATCAACAACCTTTAGTAGATTGGGGAGCAGAGTTTTAGAGCGTGGAACACATTGGTACCCAGGCAAACCCCTTATGAAGTGGGTGACCCCGTTTTTGATGGTCTCCAACAATGATACTTTTAATATATAATCAATAAACAATGCATTTAACACTTGCGTTATGCATTTTTTGTTTTAATTATTAAGTATGTTTTCATGAGATATTGTACTGTATAGTGAGATTCCATTACTATAAGTTTAAAGGAGAACAAAAAACACTGTGCAGTGTGGACCAGCGAGCATTGTGTATTTTGTTATTAATTTATTTGCTACTATTCCAGTGTACTCCTTGATTTTGTTGGGTGTGATGTTGTGTAATTCAATGTCTTTTAAGTACGGGAAATCCAGTGTGGGATTGTGGAAAATAAATGTTACTTATTCATTATTTATCATTTGTATGTATTATAGGATTTTGTACCGGGCCACGGATATAACAGCGAGAAGGCAGCTACAAAGCTATTCCATACTGTACTTTTCAATGAACCCAACCTCTTCCTTCACAGCAGCAACATCTTCAAAATTGTGTTTGAGCTGAGGCGCCCTGCCCTAGCAATCATTCCCTCTCATACTCATTTACACCTGGCTCTATGCTGAGAGCTGGACTGGGAGCACCCCTAAGCCACACCCCTCCTCCACTTTCTACGTATGGGGTGATAGTCAGGCCATCCATCAAGCAAACATTGTGCTGCGGTACAACGTTTGCTAGTGGCTGATTTTCATTGAGCACTTTGTAAATGACATGGGCTCTGTCTCTTTGGCCCTCATTACAAGTGCGACGCTAGCCGTGCAGGTAAATACAGCAGGCTGCCACTGGACTTGAAAGATTTTCCGGATCCTGGCTTGCCAGATTTACCGGGGCATTACAGCCCCAGAGGTCAGGGAAGTCAGGTGCCAGAAAAGGTAAATCCCCATTCCCATTTGAATGGGGAGCATGGAAGCACTGGCACTGTGTGCAACAGTGCTGCTGCTTCCATGCAAGTCTGCGAGTGGGTGCCGTCCCGCCCGCTAGGTTAGGCCTGGCAGACAGCACGGCAGCTGCTCACAGAATCGGAGTGTGCCAGTCCGGTAACACCGTTGCCTGTCGGCTTACCATCACTGTTGTTACTGGACAGGCACACTCATAATGAGTCTTTGTCCCTCTACTTCTGTTTTTCCACACAAAACCATTCGACGAGTATACTTTCTGTGTAATTAATGCTGTTTTATGTTATGTGACTATTCTAGAGAGATATGGATGTGCCTCATCGAAGTTTGATAGTGCGTTACAAAAGTGGCAGGTGGTGGTAACAGAATTACTGCTGCATTTACTGCACGCCAAACTATGAGTTTAGCCTTGAAGTGGATAATTTACCTTCAGAATGATGCACGAGGTCAATCCTTTTAATTCCCCAAAACAGTGGATTTACAGCAGCAGCATTACTGCTCATGGTAAATCTGCCAAAACTCCACCGAATCCTTTGGGATGAGGGCTCAAACTGCCATACCACTATTCACAATCCCATGGTAATTCCGCAGACCAAGTGGCAGTAACTGTAAACATGTTGGCAGTAATTCCGTGGATTTGCTGCAGAATTACCACTAATCTCGAGCTGAGACCCATCCATTTTTAGGTCTACTTGTATCACTCAAATCTTGGATTGGGCTGAACACTTTGAATTTGTGTTTTTGATTGTAAAAAGTAGCTTGGGCGCAATAGACCACTCCACATATTTCAGAGAGAACACAATGGGCACATTTACAAGTCAATACCCAACAGGTGGTAATCGAGGGACAGGCGATCCTAAACATATGGCTCTAAACTTCCTTTCGGAATTGAAAGTGTGTTAAAGCGGTCCTGATCACAACCTGGATGGTATTCCTGTGTGGGCATAACAGGGGAAGGACTGTTTCCTGGTCTTATCCTTGCATGCCTGTTTCATTTCAGGTTTTGCAATGCCCTGACCCCTGGTAGAGCGTTCGCTACCAGAGGTGGTATATTCTGCAGCAAGATATGGATGCATTCTGGTTGTGGTTGCATTCTATGTGTTACAGGCAATTTTCAGGTGATTCTTGATTGGAGGAGGCAGTGAAGGTCATGAAAAATGGGGGTGAAGTGGTCGAATTTCTCAGAATCTGTTATGAGCCATGATGCAGAACAATGTAGCAACTTGAGAGGGGTCAGGTATATGGCAGGAGGCCGTTTCCCAAATCAATGGTCGCATCACAAGTGCCTTTACTACAGTCTGAAAGTCCTGTGGTTGGGGGCAGGGCTTAATCTTGCAGAGCAGTGTGAGTGGATATGCAGGAGTCTGAGTCTGTTTGTTAAAATGTGTCTGGAAGCAGATGTAACTGTCAATGATGGACCTGATGGATTCAGTGGAGGGGACGAGTTGAGGTGTGAACCCATCAACGCACATGCTTTTCAGCAACACATGAATGATTTTCAGCTTTTATGCGTGACCAAGTAGAGCAGATTCCATTTTAGGTTGGCTGTGTTTATGTGTGAAATTGTCATTAAGATTTCAATGTTGGCATGTCATATCTGGAGGGGTTTTATGTTGTGTGAGCAGTTCACTCTGAGCTAAAGCTGGGTATCATCTGCTTATTGGTGAAGAGAGATGTGTGGATAATTGGGGAATGAATGTAGCGGTTCTATGTAGAAGTTGAAAATCAATGGACATTGGTCAGAGCTGTAGGTACCGAATGGCAATGCTACCACATGCAACTATTACCTTTTACAAAACCTTATTGGTGCCTGAAAAAGAGCAGAACACCTGCAGGTTAGACCGAAGATATATTTTACTGGGGTGTGCAACCAAAATGTCATCTGCACATCCCAATAAACAATGTCCTTAAGATCAGTTATTAATTTAATTTCATCAATGTTGTAGGAGAGAAAAACATTAACAAATGCATAGAGCATGTATCAAAGTACACAGAACATACATATACAGGACATATTTGTCACAATGCCATTCCAGATGATTACTTGTGGACCCTTTTTAATGTGTGAAAATGTGTTCCGGCAAAGGTCTTGGGCAACTATTTGATACCAAAGGTTACAGATGTTATCATTTAGTGCTGCCATCTTCCTGGGTTTATAAACCCACTTTAAATATCCCTTGAGGTTTTGAGGTGTGCCCACACCATTTCAAGTGGATTTAAGTATTGTAAAACAGGCAGAGACCAAACCCAAAACAAAACCAGGTGCTCAATGAATCCTGGAGCAGAGGATCGTTTTGGATCATTGTCTCATATTATCCATAACTTCCCTATTTGTGTGTGTTCTGTGATAAAACATTTGTACATGTGTGACCATCGCCTCAAAGACAATGGGCCTCATTATGACCATGGAGGTAGCCATTCCGCTATTTGCGGCATGGCTACCCCCATATCGGGTACCGGGTCCGGGTTCCCTGAATGGGGAAATACCAGGCCATTCTGACCCTGGAGGGACCGATATTTCCCCATTCAGGGAACCCAGACCCAGTACATCCCCATTCCCATTTGAGCCCCCATAGGACTCAATGGGAATGGGGAGGATGCAAACAACGGGCATGTTAATGACGGGCCCTTTGTTTGCATCCTGGTCTGCTCAGGGAGGAGACCTTGTAATGAGGTGGTAAGGAGTTAACAGGGCCGGCAGCTCTACCGGCCCCTTTAACATCCTACCACCAGGGTCGTAATGAGGCCCAATGTGTTCCTTGCAGAAGGCTGCGTCCATTAAGATTTAAAGATGACCATGGGACTCGAGATATTCTTGGTGATGTGCCCTGACACGCGGATTTTCAAAAGGTGCTTCAGATGTGGCTTACTAGACAGGCACCCTGTCTTTTGTAATGCGATCATGATGAAGTGCTCATGTGTAACTTATATTTTATAGACTGTTTTGTTTTTGTAAACATCACAGATCCTAGTTGTCCATGTTTAGTGTGAAAGAATCACCTTATCACAGCACTGTGAATAAAAACACACCCATACACACACCACCATTTTATTGTGAGGACTTTGACCATCCACATGGTGGGTGTGTGCTCGTCTGGGCTTTTTGAAATTTGTAATTAAATGGAATGATGGTAGACCAACCTCAGGAAAATGTGTGGGGCTAACCCACACACATTTTCCTATTATCTTATCATGACAAACGCATAGACCTGTGTACTCTGTGTGGACACAGCCTACAGGCACTGTCTGCCCAGTCATATTTAGAAGGATTGCACTATGCCATCTCTAGTAAGGGGGCCGACCCACCTTCCCCATGCCATGGCCAGCCTGATTAACTATCAGACAGGAGACAGGAAACCCTACAACCTTTCATATGTAACTTTTCCAACCTGATGCCAGCTCCGACACAAGTATCAATGACAGTGAGCTATCATGTCTGGAACTGCTGTGTACAGTAAGCCACCCTGCCAGGGGGACCTCAGTCATTAGGTACAAGAATGTGGTTTGCAGGAGCCAGAGATTCTGGTCTCGCCACAGCTTCAAGGGAGACTTGCCACTTTAACTGGGACAGCATAGAGAGGTCCATTAACCAGAGAGACTCTTTGATCAACAACAGACAGGAAGATGGGTGGGACTTAGTATCACAAGGGAGTGTGGACAGAGCTCTTCCTGCTGAAAGCAAGATTGTGTTGTTTTAGTTCTGGGGCATACCTGGTTCCTGTTTTAACCCCCTTACCTTTCCTGTTGCAAAGCACTCTGGTTATGACCTTACACATACAGGAGATTGTTGGTAGGTTCCCACGATTGGTGCATTAAGGTAGGTGTAGCCTACACCAATCACTGTTGTCCACTTGGCTTTAAAAGTAGGCTGAGCCCCTCTTTTGTCAGATCATCTGCAGACTTCACAAGAAGCAGCAAGAAGAGTTCATCCTTGGTCCCTGGCTGGAGGTACAGTCTGGCTAACATCTTCCACCAGTGAAGGAAGGCCAGAATATCCAAAGAGGGAAGCAAGATCCTCCCTTAACATCTTCAAGGGAACAAAGGGAGATACATAACTCAGAGAACCCTCCAGCCACTCCAGACCCGGTACCCAGCCAGCACACAGCGCACCCTGCTAAGCTCTGCAGCAAGCTTCTTGTTTAGGAAGTACCAGAAGTCTCAGAACCTAAAATCAAGGACAAGGGAGCTGCCTGCAAGACAAGCCGTGGGCTGTCCACCTTAAAGGACGACATGAGCTTGTTGAACAAGCTGGGAGAAGTGCCTCGATGAGCATCTACCAGCATCTGCCTTAAAGGACATTTTCGAGGCAGTCGAGTTCCTCGATGTGGAACCAACGGCAACTTTGACCGTTGGTAAAGACGCTGTCACTTGAAGACATCCAAGGCATCTCGACCAGTGCTTCAGAACCATCGATTATCACTGAGACAACCATTCCTGACCCCAAACTGCCATGTAGGCAAGCCTGCAGCCATTCATCCAGCTTCGCTCACCAAACTGTTGTGCCGCCAGATACTCACATTGACTTCCATCTCTAACTCTATCATAGAAGCCTGCAAAGTGCCCTGGAGCCCACTCAACCCTATCAAGCACGAAGAACATCTACACCACATGGTACATTGTGGTTCTGTCTCCCTAGTCTTTTTTTAAGACCCATTGCTCCCTTTGTGATAAAGCCAAGAATCTTTGTGATAAAGCCAAGAATCCTTAAACTGCTGTGGTTATTAACCATCTCAACCAGCAGAATGCATCCCCTTTCCTTCTTTGAAACTGTCTGTCCTCTGCATACCTTTACAGGAGGGTTTGTATTTTGTAATGTTGCTAGAACTGTCTGTTGTGATATAAATAAAGTAGATATTTTTGATACAACCTTTACTGGACAGTCCCTTTTCTCATTAGGTAATAATTGTATTTTTTCTGCAGTGCAACTAACCAAGAAACCTCAACATTTCAGAGATAAGCCTGCTGTTCCATCCACATGACCAAATTGGACAAGGAGGTTTATAATTTGCTTGTTATTCCAATTTGTTCAGATTGCTTCTGGTGTATCAGAGGTGTGGGGGTGATTGGTGGTTTAGAAACTGATATTCACCCTTGGACCACTGTTCCCCCGAAAGCTGATTCGTCATTTTAGTGGCAGACGGTCAGATCTAGTTGGAGCCTTGCGCACAGCTTAGTCACCCAACTATAAAAGTATGGTAGCAGTTAAAGTTTAGAACACTGCTAAGTACATGTAATACTCATAGATATTGACATAGAGACTGTGAAAGGCATGAGAAAAGATGGCCTATGTCAAGAGAGGGGACTTCCCCACAGCACCAGGATTGATAAAACTGAACTGTCAATCAGCCTCCAAGCTTGCGTAGAAGTGAGGGCATCTGGGAAGTGACACCAGTGGATGGGCTAGGCCCTGTGTAACCAAAAGAAGAAGGCCTTCCAGAAGTGGTGGTGGAACATTGCGAGGAAGACAACATGAGCAGTGTTTCTTCCCAATCATCCCTCAGTGGGCAAGTGTAGTTTCCCCAACACTCCAGAGCATCAGTGAGGTGAGGGGCTAGTGCGGCATCCGCAATGTCGCAGGTACCTGCACAGCCTCTAACTGGCTCAGTAAATGTTCCGGCTGTTAACAATGTAGTAGCTAAAATGCTCCTGCTGGAGGAGAGGAGACAAGCGTTAGAGGGAAAAAACAGTGGGACAAGGTCACCTTAGAGCTGTGCAAGCTGGCACTCAAAGAAAGAAGGAGGCCAACAGAACCACCTTTGTGAAAGCAGCTGTATTGGCTCAAACTAGGGTTCCCGGGAAAAAACCTGAAACCACACCCTGAAGACTTATTACAGGCTTATAAAGTGGGGAAGGATATATTTGACTGGTTTGACGTTCTCGAGCTTACTTTTCAGCTACATGAGGTGGACGAGGTATTGTGGGGTCCAACCCTGATGAGTCACTTACTGATACCAGCGACTGATGCAATTCGTCAGCTAACTCCTGAGGAAAGGCTAATTTATGAGAACATGAAAGTGGCCTTCCTTGGGTAGGTTCTGTAAAACCCTGTATCATATCTCAAGAGCTTCAGAGAGCTCAGAAAGAAAAGTGGGCAGACGTTTGAAGAGTTCATACACTTGTTGAAATATCTGAGCGGGTGGGTGTCTGGTAACAAAATTGACACATTTAAAGGTATGTACAATGTTACTGCATGTGTGCATGTCTTGATGAATTGTGAGGTTGACCTACACCAACATCCTGTGGAAAAGACTATTCCAGACCCTAAGGAGCTTGCAAAAGCTGGCGACAAATTTATGAGTACTTGAGTCTAGAAAAAGGCTCATGGGGAGCGATTGGCATAAGGACAATCACCTGGAGTACAACCAGTTGAATGTTGGTACTCAATGACATTCCCTAACCCTCCCTAATGTCCCAAAGAAGGCATTTAAAGCAATCCTATGTACTGTTGTAGCATAGGAGAGAAAGCTAAAAGTACTACGATGAGGAAGAGCACAGGAGACATAAAGCTAATTGAATCTACTAATACTGGTACAAGGTGGCCCCGAGGAGGCATGAGGATTCATTCATTAGCAGAGAGAAAGTACTTGTGCAATCCACATGGGAGGAACTGGAACTATCAGATGTGCCAATCCCAGCCGCAGAGCTCAATGCAGCCATCAGAGAAAGGAGGTGTAGCAGATTTCCAACGTGGGAGTTTTGAATCCTGCTGGCAGAACAATGGGAAGAAGACACAGAGTACACCGGCAAACTGCTGTGGGAGTTCGAAGTTGGGTCTGGTGCTGCAGACCTGAGCACACAATCAAGAGAGGGAAGCAAGATGGGCAGTGCGCAGAGACACCATGCTGCAGATGCTGATGATGAGAGAAGCCTGAAGAGCCGATGGAGCCAGTTGCGGTCCCAGGAAGTCCTGCTGCCCTACCAAAGCCCTCAAGAAGGTAAGGGGGTATGGGAGACCCGGAGTGACATGAGAGTGGGCAAGAGAGACACTCAAACAGTTTTTCCTCAGCAGAGTAGGAGTGAACCAACTATTGGACCTAGCCAGTGTCAGACGTGACTCCAGCATCATCTTCCTCATGTCAGGAAACCACTGGCCACCAGAGAAGGGTCTGGGACCCCAGAAGTGAGAAAGAAAGCATCAGAGAAAATCTTCCATGGCACAGTGATAACAGGGAAACCACTGGCAATCAGAGAAGGGTCTGGGGCACCAACAGTGAGAAAGAGAGCATCAGAGGAAATATTCCTCGATGCAGTGGTAACAAGAAAACCACTGACCACCCGAGAAGGGTCTGGCACCCCAACCAGATTTGGAAATTTGCTAACAACAGACAAGAGTGAAAAAGGAAATGGCAAGCTGAGAGCAGTGAGAAAGAACTGTACCAAACAATACCTAGAGAAGGGAGTATTTCTCATGGTACTGAACTAAGAGTTGTGATAAAGATGCCAAGGGAAGGGAGTCATTCCCCCTGGTTTTATTGGAAACTGTATAGATGTACATCGGTAGAAGTGAATAATTCTCCTGGATGTGACATTTCATTAATACTGGGTGCAACCCTCAAGCCAGGTGAAGCGAGTCCTTCCCCCTGGCATTTCTGTTGTAAGAGAACATTCTTGTTGGACACTGTTTAAGAAGCATGAGAAAGAAGCAATTTTCTGTTAGTTTATCTTTTAGTTGTAGTATGAGGTGAATAAGTAGGTTGTGACACAGGACGGTGGAGATTAATTTGATGGACATTCTGACAAACCCTTTTAGTATTAGTTTTGAGGCAGGGAAACACCTCTTAGATGACAGGGATAATGAAAAACTTTTTCTTATTTAAAAAAATAAAAGCCTATAACCAAAATTAGGCCACCTTTGTATCAGCTTCCTCCTTCAACACCCGTGCAGTAGCCAATGACAACACACAGGCCCCTAAGAGTGCCACAAAAATGTAATGCACAGGAATGTTAGTATTTAGAACCATGCAATATTTTTGGAGATTCAAAGAAGGAACCTGGGAGAAACAAATGTGCCGACTAATGGGTATTAGGGTGAGGGATATTTGAGAGGGGGGCAGCACAAATCAGAAGTTTAACCGCCTACTTCAATAGGAATGGTTGAGATGTATGTGCATTCCCTTACCCTACAGTCTACATTACAATACCCCACAACACTTATTTGTATTTGTATTTATTTGAACAACAAGGATGTCAATTTTGCTCAGAAATAACTTACAATAACACATTTGCAGTTGGTGGAAGTATTCTCTGGAAGGGTAACTGTAAAAAAGCACAAAGTTGAGAACAAGTGGTGATCCAGTTTATGAGGTTGTGAACAAAGTGGGGCATAGATCAGGCTCATTACAAAATAAAACAAATAGTAAAAATATGAGAAACATGTGACTTACAAAGATAACAGTAACCTAGAGGGGAAGTGCTTCAAACTAAAGAGTAGTATTGTACAGATATATAATAATCAGCATTAAAGGTCGTCCATCTTTCAATCTATATTTTGTTCAAAATGACATGCAAAGTCACCCATTCGAATGCATCCAATTGCAACATCCAGCTGTCTATTCTTAAGGGCAAAAACTGTTGGAAATTGAGGCCATCTTTTTACTACGATAAAGTGGGGAAAGATTATTTAGCATTACTGCCAACACTAAAGGATTTTATCCTAGCTGATGCATTTGATTGATGGCCCACTTCCCCATCATTTTGGGGGGCTTTTAATTTGCACTTGGGGACAGCAGAGGACCTCTTTACTCTCACTGAAGGGGAGAGGTCCTCTGCCTTTGGCAGATTCGTGAAGAATCAGACTATTAAGCTGCAACTAGGTTTAAATCGGGCTGGCGATTACATTTTTAAGAATGGCAGGTATCATAGCATCACTGGGCTCATTACGACCATGCCGGTCTGGTAAAAACGGTGCTGGTAATCCTACCGGCACCGTTGTTACCGGAGCAGCATAGTACGACTCTGCAGGCGGGTGCCGCCCCGCCCGCATAGTTTCACCGAAGCACCAGCACCGTTATTAATGGTGCCGGTGCTTCCGTGGTCCCCATTCCCAATTGAGTCCTATGAGACTCAAATGGGAATGGGGATTAACATTTACTGGCACCTGACTTTCAAGAATGCCGGAGTTGTAATCCCCCAAGGTTTTCAGCAGGCCAGGCGCTGGTAAATATTGCAAGTCCACCGGCAAGCTGCCGGTAGCACCGGCAGGTTTAGCGCCAGACTTGTAATGAGGCCCATTGACTATTTCTAAGTACTGCGGGTGTGGTGGGAGTAAATATAGTGTTTTAAAGTACTTAGAAGGTCTAAGAGTGATCATAACCCTTTATTTCTCAAATGGGCCATAGATTGGTGCATGGCAGAGAAACCTTACATACACTCTCTCTTATAAGGGGGCCCAAGAATAGGTTTCCACGATGGAATTTAAGGAATAACTGCATATTACCCATTAAAGACCTTTATGCAATGAGATCTGAACGTATGACTTGCCTAGATTTCAAATAAGATACAGCCATTGTTGTGAGTGCTTGTGCAGACTTTAACAACATGTGAAAGAATATCTTCAGACCTGTGGCACCAGACGGACGAAACCATGTAAGTCTTAGCTGTCCAATAATTGCAAAGAAAAGATCTCTTTTGGAGGCATTAAAATACCCAACAGTGGACATAGTTGAAATTCAACTTAGGTGGCGGGAATATAAGTTAGCCATAGCTGATAGTAGGATCAAAATAGCTAATGAGAAGTGGGATGTGCTGTGTGAAGCAACAGTGAGGTCAGACTCTAAAGCTTTTTGGAATATTCTGGGTAAGAACACTGAGGGCTTGGAAACAGGGTGCCAACCAAACCCCTGAAAGTTCATATATTGCAGAGAAGATCTGGGTAAGAGGTGATAAGGAACTTTTGAGCACTGATGCCACCACCATTAACAACACAACAGTACAACCAACACCATTCCAGGAAACAGGACGTTTTTGGAACTGTTGTCACTGAAGGTGTTGGTTTTGGGTCTGCAAACACAGACACTTTTAAATCACATGAGATTGATGAGTCCCTACTGATTTAGTTTACTCACTGCCACAGCTACTGGGGCCTGTTTTAGTGCAGGTTTTCAATGCATTTATCTCTAACAATCGATTCCCTGAGAGCTGGAAGACAGGAATAATTGTCCTGATCTTCCAAAAGGATAGCCTATTTTTACCCTATTCTTACTGACCTGTTACAATACTAGACGGGATCACAAAGTTGCTTGAGGGTATCATTCCAAAATGTCTGTAGTAAGTGGTGTCACTATGCATCATAGGTGAAAGTAGGAAATACACCCATGCAGTGGGTTAGCCACCCCCACTAATCCACACAGGACTGATTGACTAACGTCATGTAATTTATTGAGGGTGTACTGTTCAACCTTCTACCAACCCCTTCCTTATCAAAACAGGCACCGTATGCAGCACGACAATGTAGTGTACTTTATACATATGAATTGATTCTCAAGAAAAACAACAAATGATTGTTTTCACACACTCCTGCAAAGCCCATTTATTTGTATTAAGCAAAATCAGTAATTAAAAAAGAATGTCCACTCTTACTGTAAATACACCTAGCACAGTCAATATGAAAAAAAGGTTATACATGAAAACACTACTATCATTTTCTTGTGTATTGCCCCAGTAACACTGTTAACGCTGCCTGATCCTGGGATATCATAGGTGGCAGCGGTTCGGTTGTTTCCCATTCCCATGGAGTTCAATAGGACTCCATGGGAATAGGAAACCTGAAGCTCCTGCACTGTTAGCAAGGTTGCTGATGCTTCAATGAAAAACCTGCTGGTAGGGGCTTGGACTCCCGGGAGGGCAGGCCCGCCGGGAGTACAGTGCCCCTATTGGCAGACACGTAATTTGGCGGTGCAGAAAGGGTGCCGATAAATTGCTTTTGGCACCTTTATTTCCGGACCACCAACCTTATAATGAGGCCCCATATCTCTACTCCAAATGAGTCAACCATCTCAATGCTCATCAATTATTACTAAAAATGAAATGAACTGCCTTCTTAATACCTCTCCTCTTTCCCAAAATGATATTAAAAATGGGTAGAACTGACTCTCATACTCCCTGCACTCCTCTGCGAAGTGGGAGAAGAGAGCTGAAATCTGTATAGCTGGAGTCTGGGTCTTGAGGAAGGCTTGTTGTCTGCACAATCCAAAAATCATGGAAATATTAAAAAATATCAAATCAAATTACAAAAATCACTAATCAAAACCATCATGGTCTCTTATTGGCTGTTGCAAAAGCCTTAACAAATGTGGAAGGGCTGCCACACATAGTCACACAGCTGTTGACCACCCACATCCAGTTGCCTTTAGTGAAAAGGTCAGGCTAGGTCACTCTGAAGGGAAAGCTTTTATTTTATTTTAATGTTAGGTAGTAGTAACACTAATGTAGACATCTGTATGCCTTTGCCTATCTAAACTAGTGTGTCACACTTTTGCAGAATGGTCATTAATAAGGTGAAGGAGAGGTCACATTCTTACTGATTAGTATCTCTTCCTACACTATTTAACAGTGAATGCAGTCACAAAATATAAGTTCATAGATGCGTGGTCACTGTTGTGTATCCTATGCAGTGCAATGCATTGTATGGCACTTTCTTTTTTGTTGTTATTAAACATAATAAGCCAGTAGCCACTTGTATCCAAAAAGGGTGGCGATAGCAGGGTCACCATGTATTATGCAGATAGGGGCCCTTTGTCTGAAAGGAGGTGGACGACTACATTACCTCAGTATGGCTCTGATACGGGCTTCCAAGTAACATTAGGAAAGGAGAAGGTTCAAGAGGGATCCCTCCTTCAAAAATAAATAAGCTTGCATTGCTTCTGGGTTAAGGCTTCCCATGTCTAGGACTGGCTATGGGAGAATTTGACCATGTGGTTAGAGTGCTCGACTTAGCACTTCCACGTCTTGTGCCCAAGACCACAGTCAACGTACTTCACTCAGAATGTGGGCATGATAACTCAGCAAGTTGGGACATTACATCTGTCATTCGTGTTGAGCATGCATGTGGTTACGGGGCCATGCTAGCACTTCTAAGGTTAACAAAATGTGCCCCTTCGTCCCTTTGACAATGAGGTAATGCAGTTCAAGAAGATGAAGTATAGATAACGTAATATACCCTAAATGCTGAAGTTTTGTTTATATCAGGGAGACCCAGTTGCTCATGGTAGAGCTTTGGACACCCATCCTCAGGATGGTGAAGTCACTCCCCAAGTGAGGCAGGCAATATTAAAACACAGATTGTACTACAGTCAAGGCAGACATAGCTTAAAAAAGTGTGGGCGGGTTGCAACCATGCCATTCCACCTTCAGAACCTTTCTCTCAAATGTATAAAACACATTGCTGGGTATAGGTTCATAGTAATTAATTTCCACAAGTTTGAGAATGAGTCGCTTGAAATGGCATCCAGCTGAAGGATCGCTCTGTTGCTCCTCAATGGTACACAGGTAGGCTCGCCTCTGGATTCAAAAGTTCAAATGTATTGCCTGGGATGGAGCATTGCAGTATTGTTTGGTGTTCAACAAAACTAGAAACAATCCCAGAATTATGCAGAGGGTTGGGGGCATGTTCTTAACATACCATCATGTGTTTCATCAGGCATTCCAAACTGAAATCATATGAAATATTGCTTAGCAATAGCACCGTTAGATGGGATTTAATTAATTAAGCCATAGATTTTTGGGGAAGATAGTTAGCATTAAAGTACTGCTTCTTTACTTTGAATGAAATAGGAGGACATGTTGTGTGTGTATCATAACGGGTAGGAGAACATAATAAATACTGCCCAGCTGGTGGGGGAATACATGCATGAGTGAATGTAGGTTCTCCACTATGTATATATCTGCAGGCTTTCAATGACCTTTATTGAACAATGGTTGAGGCCAAATTAAATACTACTTGAATGCGTTTATAAGTGCTTAAACTTTATGTCAGTAGTCTCCAACCAACATAGTTGGTGACTTCTCAATTTTAAATAGGTGTCATGTGGGACAACCTATTGCCATTCCCAGTGCAAACATCTTTGTGGTGGTGTGGTTGTAATACTTTTGACACTTGAGGGTAACAATGCAGAGGTTAAAAAGTCACTGCATACAACGAAAATAAGTTATTCAACCTCCCTTGTCACTGATGTGTGACAACTTTTCTTGTGTTATGTCTACAAAGATGGTGGGTAATCTTCAAATTACAGATCCCTTCTTGCCTACTGCTGCCACGTGTTTTTCAATTCTGAGTATCTCAACCTGCTTGATGGTCATGCTGCAGAACGTTGAACAGTCTGACTGTGGGATTCCTCCTGGTAGTCTGTTGCACTAGGGTGCTGCATTTACAGCCTCTATCTCTCTTTCTCTCTCTATATATTTCTGTCTCCCCCACTCAATTCTAACTCACACTCTCCACTGGTTGGATGGCATTGGCGTGTGTTGTTTCTCTGGGCCTATTTCTTCACTGGTTGTTGTTTATCTGTTATCGCCAAAAGGAATTAAAGGGTGTTTCCCACATGTATGGGCACTTGAATTGACCTGATAGTCAAGCCCTATCGCGAGTCACCTTACTTTCTACTTAAGCAAAAGGTTTTGTCACTTGTTCCTAAGGTGTGATTTCTCTTTCTCTATCAATATTCTAAAAATAAATTGTGGTCTTCTGGATATTGTTCATTTCATTTGAATACCAGCCTTTGGTTGATTCACAATTCTTACCATAGCTCCATTTACTAAGGATGGTGATCAGGAAGCGAGGAATAAAGGTAATGACAACTCACTCAATGTAATCATAATGTGCAGGTAGAAGGCTTGACACAGGTACAAGCTGCCACCACATCCTCTGCAGGATAGACTAGGGTCATGGTCGGAGATGTGTACACACACGAAAAAATGCTCTAACAAGCTTTGATGTGCTCATCCATAAGACCATACTGCACAAATGCAGGCAAAGGAATTGGAAAACATACTAAGGGGGCACAAGGGTCTCTGAAAAAAGAGAACTCTTTATTAAGCAACCTGGTTTAAGGAAACACAACTTTTCAAGCTGGTGCAGGTTTTATTGTAGTGTTGCTTCGGAATAAAGATTATTTGTGTAAGGAAATGACACCTCTTATCGGGGCTGCAAACTACCACAACCATTATTCAGTAAGAACACTCTGTCTATACCTTCGTATAGGGAGCATATACTTTGCAGCATTCCATGATATGTGCAATCTTTTGAATGCACTTCTTTGCACAAGGATGTACCAGTTACACACTGCAAACAAGTTGATGCATGCCCTCTGTCCTAAACCATCTACATGTCAACAGCTTGCAGTCTGTGCCTGTGATGCCAAACAGGAAACAAATGTTGTAACCTTGCCAGAAATATAAATATGTATGATATGAGTTATTAAATGAAAATGTAACTACAAGACTACTCTTCCATTTTAGGAGAAGGAAACATAACGTGTATACTACTTCAAACACAAACAAATGAGACTGTTATAAGTGAGTTAGTAATTTGATGGCATCCGCACCACAGTCTCAGATACAAACAAAGCCCTATGACCACCGAAAGGGTCTGGGCAAAATGGCAGAGGATCACACAGGCCTGGCTCCAGGAATTTTTATCTGGGTGGGCCAGGGTTCTGACCCAGGGGGCCCACATTTCATTGGGTGTGGGTCTAGGTCTAGGAGTACCCTAATCAAAGTGCTGGCGTGAATCCAGATTTCCCATTTGCACTGTTCTATAAAAAAACAGTAGATTGCAAAAGAGAAGCAAGGCAAATAGTGTTGCAACTTCAATCTACCTATCTTCCCTTCCCATCTGCTCTCCCCTTTCTGTTATATCTGATCCTCCTTTACCTTTCACCGTCCAGCCACCTTCCTACAGCTGCCTAACCACTGGTCCCATTTACCTACCCTTCCACCTATTCAAATATAGCCCCCAGCACACCTTTCCTGGCCTGGCTTGGGAGAATTGAGGGTGATGCCTCCTCATCTTCCTCTGAGAGGCTGAGCAGTGAGGCCCCCAGTCGTTGTACCATCTCAGATGGTGTCTGCCCAACAAAACCTTCCTGAGCACTGTGGCTACTCCCAGCAGACCCCGGAGGAGATGCTTGTGCTCACTCCATCTTGATGTTAAAGATATACCCCCATAAACCCCAGAATACTGAAGCAAGGAATAGGAGATTGTATTTCCTACAAAATGACATTTTTTTCAAACTAATTTTTATTTTCAAGAACAGAACATACCATGCCCAATCAATACAGGTAGCCTTGTTGATCTTAACAATATTTAGAGCACACAAACATATGCTCCAATAGGATACACATGTATGCAATCCTCCCTTCACCCACCCAGTCCACAACCCCCCACTCCTTTCCAACTGATCCCCTACAGTAGTCCCATTGTGAATGTTTCCCATCAATGGTTCATGTCCAAAATTATTACATTTTAAACACAAAATGTTAGATTTTGTTGCATTTTTTCAAACATTTTAATTGAGTTGAGAGTGCAAGACAGTGCTAGGGCTGCATCAGGAGGCAGACGGTGCTGGTTGAGGGGTTTCCGGCATCCTGGTATCGCTCCTGGTGGGGCGTGGCATGAAGGAGAGGGCCTTGCTCCCCTGCCATGGCCCTGTACATCATTGTCTGGTACATACTGTTTATACAGTGGTTATAATATGCAATTGTCCATGATGTCCCTTTGCTTGATGTGTTTACTTTGATTTGGTATTGAATGATACAAATTTGTTCTATAAATGTGGCCCGGATATTTTCAAAGTAAGATGTGTGTGTGTGTGTGTCCTAATGCCTGTTCTGCCCATCCATTAAACCATGAGTGAGGCTTTTTGGAATAGCTTATAATGCAAACTGAATCACTTCTAGGGGCACCTCATTTTAACAAGCAAGGCATAGCGAAAAATAAAATGCTCAGGATCACACACTTTGGTTAAGTGGTAAAGCCATAATTTCAGACTAGCCTGAAATTTAGATACTACACATCTTCTGAGCTCAAGTTGGTACAAATATATGTTGAATTTTAGCTTTGAATACCTAAAATAATGCTCAATTATATACAGATTACTTTAAAAATGCACAAGTCACACGATAAAACAACCTGACAATGTATTCATCATTGTAGAAACATGTTGATGAAAAGATTAAGGGGGGCAATTTGTTTTGAATTATAAACTGCATAGAGCAGAATTCTCCTGTTTGTACTTTTTTGCAAAAGGGGCCATTCATTAATTTTAATTGTTTCCACCAAGTACTGGAAAAGTAAAGAGTAAAACACAGGCGAAAATCGCCTTTGCTCTTTACTTTACCACTACGTGTCTGGAAAAGTGTAAATTACTTCCACAATTAACGATTGTGGGAGCCACCCACAATGGATTCCTTTTGACTCTGTCCACTTTTGCCTGGTGTAAAAGTCAGGCAGATCCCATAGGAATACATTGGTTTTCTGCCAACATAAAAATATATGCTGGTGGAATACCAATCGGATTTGGCAGGGGGACCTTGTTAAGTTTGATCTGCTCTCCAACTTCGCCTATCAAATCATACAAAATCCTACAGCTTATAAAAAGTGAAGCTAAATGCATTTAGTGCCACTTCCTCCACTCCGCTTGACCTGGAAAACAATCCCCTATGACTGCACCTTTATTTTCCCCATCCTGAATGGAAGCCTATAAGCTCCAGCATAGCAATTAATGAGAACGTACAAAAAGTCTGATACAGCCACAAAGTGAAATGAAATAACAAGGTTATTGTTTCACACAGCTTGTTCTGTATCCCCTTAATTACTAATCACCCAAACAGCTTCTTAAAACCCTATATAATTTTTTTTATTTAATGTGCCACAGCAATGATCCCTGCCTTTTTACCTTTTTCATCTTTCATTTATTTCTAAAGCGCTAGGACAGTGGCCCCGGAGGCATAAGAGCGCTGACATTACATACAATAAAAACAGAGCTCAGAGAGGCCACAGGAGAAACCTGAGGGAAACTAGTGGAGGCCAAGGATCAATGTATTTGAAAAGAAAGGTGTTCAGGACACGTTTGAACCTGGGAAGACTGGCACACAGCCTCAAATCAGGCAGAAGAGTATTCCACAAGTGAGTAATTGCGGCTGGGAAGCATACATTTTGCACCTGTACCAGCTTGGCCTTTGGGGTGAAAAGCAACCCAGTGTTATTGGATCTTAGATTACGCCTGTTAGATAGCCACTTCAAATGTGCTGCCATATAAGAAGGGCTTAGTCCATACATGCAAGCATGTGCAATGCAAAGGGTATGAAACTTGATTCTCTTTCTAATGGGGAGCCAATGTAATGCTCTGCGTGCTGTTGAAATATGATCTGTCTTATGCATACCAATAATGACCCTCACTGCGTTGTTCTGCACAACTTGCAGACAATTGAATTCTCCTTTGCCTACCCCAAGTAGACTGCTGGCACAGAAGTCCGGGCGGCTCCCAATGATCGCCCTGGATAGGGTGGCACAACTGGAGGCCTCAAGGAATGGTCTGATTTGTGCCAAAAGTGTAATGTAGTATGTTGAGTTAGACACTAGGCCACTGATATGGGACCTCATTGAGAACTACTGGTCAATAGTGATCCCCAAGGTTTTTACTTTTTTCAAAGTGGGGAGCAGACTGTCTACAATTTGAAAGAATCAATAGGACTGATCAAGCTGGCGCCACTTGGGGCCGGTGCCCAGGATAATATTCTCCGTTTTTGAGTTATTCAGGGCTAGGCCATTATACAGCATCAGCTGGATTTTAGCTGTATGTGGCATTCATTACCCCAGTGTCTTTGGAGTGGTCATCTGATAAAGGGAAAAGGCACAGTATCATCAGCATATCATAGCACTTCCTGTTGTAAATAATCTGCCTCTGAGGCACGTTAAAAAGAAACAATCTCAATGGTAGGACCTGTTCAGCCATGCTATTTGCATTTAAGGGGAGAGGGTAGAACAGGGGGTGGAGGGCATTGGCATTTTAACCTTGTCCAGATGTTAAATTCACCTCTGATGGCACTCTTTAGAAAATATTGAAATACTGCTCTTTAGTTATAAAAGATGTGCACCTTTTATACTTTGCCCGCAACATTATAGAAAACACTCTTCTTTTATGTTATTTTACGGGTGTTCATGTTTCATTTCCAGCACTGCATAAACACCTAGCACCGAGGATTTACATCATGCTTTCCAAATAAATCCCACAACAAGCATTACATATGCTGTTTGCATGCAAATTCTGTAAAGTTACTCAAACAGAATGAGGTTATCAAGTCAGTACCTATCAGTTTGAATCACGAAACGTTCTGGCAGAATAGACTAGGCTTCCAAACAAAGATACATTCTATTTAAGTCACAGCCCCACTGGTAAGTATGCATGAGAAAATCTGAAATTGGTCAATACTTGCCAACCTAGCCTCATCATTTTCAGGTAGGGCCTTGTTGGACCAGCACAGTGCGGTGCAGCTTGATTCCCTAGGCATAGCAAGCAAGACACCCACATCTGGGCATATACACACTCACTTAGGGAGACAAACCGAAGGCAACATGCATTGGCAAAGCCAACAGCTTGGGATTTTGATTAGGCATGGATAGGCATTTGCCAGGCACTGCCATAAGGGTACCACATGCGGGTACCAAATGGCCATAAATGGCAACAGCTGGAAAATGGTGCCAGTAACTGGGCATATGATTGCATTGCCTAGCAAATGTCGGCTAATACCTAAGCACAAGCAAAAACTGATGGAATGTGATTGCTTGTTTAAGACAGGACTTTAGTGCACTGTCACTGAGGCATTGACAAATATATTGAAAATCAACTGGCTGAAGACACGCATTACGAGAACCAGGAGTTCATTTACAGAGGCAATTAAGTAATTAAACACTCAAAAGAATGCTTAGATATAACACTGGCAGGCCCTATACAGCAACACATTTGGTGTTAGTTTGTGATAGAGCTTGCTCAAAGAGTTCTAGACAAGGTTGGGTTTTGTTGATGAGGCATTAACATAGCCATGGCTAGTCATTAGGTGGGTAAATGACCAGACACCCCCATATGGTGTGCGTTTCTCCTCACATTTTATTGCAATCCTATCTGTGTTTCACAGATTGTGTTCTGGTTGCACCTAACAGGTAAAAAGTCTCTGAATCAATTAGAACCACTGCCATTGCTCTGGCCAGCCTTCCATACCATTGTTTGCATATCAGACTTGGCCCTGTCACTAATATCAGAAGCCCGTCGCAAACTGCTAGACCACAGGGCCTAAAAATGCATGTGGTTACTTGTGTTCCAGTGCAGATGGAACACAGCCTAGCAATTGATATTGAACTGCACATTTTGGTGGCAGCACCAAAAGTAATTTGCGAATGGCTTGTCCCCTTCTGTAATGGCACATACATACTACAGAATTACAAAATGGAATGTTGCGCAGAGAAACGGTAGTGGTAATGTTTAATTCAAAGCCTTGCATCTATCACTTTTTAATTTTACTACACTCTTCCCCTCCAGAATTAAATGTGTGTTACTACAAATCTTATCTTTTCACTTGTACTCAAGTAGTTAATGCAGCAGAATATATACTTTGAATGTAATTTGTAAGAGCCACCAGTCAGTTGACACACCTTCTGCAGAAATCTGTGTTCAAGCAACTTTAACTGTCATTTATATTGTTTGATATAATTAACCATTTTATTAAGCATGATGTGAAAAACCACTATATTCCCACACAAAAATAAACATACTTTAAATTACAGAAACCAAAATTGTGATTTTAGGTTTGAGAAAATAGTTGTAGGCAGCCTGCTTGAATATGTGTGCTACCTCACTTAGAGTTGTGAATGGCCCTCCATCTCCCAGGTCATTTGTACTTTCATAGCTGTGGGGCATAAATCATTGTCTAGGGCAAGAAAACAAATCCTGGCTGGGCCTCCTGCAGTTCAGCCTCTCAGAATGATGTCTCTGAGGTTGCTGATGAATGTTTAGAGTGACATCCACCCTCCACTACCTTGGTTACTAATGGTGTATTACAGCACTGACATGACCTCCTTTGTAGGGGGGGCAGGGGCTGGCTCTGGGGGGGCCTGGCCCCCCTGGCCCCCCTGCTAGAGCCGGGCCTGGGATCACACTATATTAGTATATTGATGGCCCCGAACCATAGCAGAGGATTCGCATAGTGTTATATTGGGTTCCTTGTACTTTAGTGCAATTGTCGTTCCTGCATCACACTAGAGGGTAGGAGGCGATGGTCCAGAATGTCTGAGAACACTATGTTAGTGATGGTTTTGGAACCACTTTCAATAAGCAAGCTAATCTTTGTGGTACTAGTTAAACAATATATCTGTGGTTCCCACAGCACAGCAACGGTTCCATAGGATTATCCATGATGTTTGCCTTCTAACTCTACACAGGAACAATTCTGAAGTGGTCCGTCTGGTTAGAACATTTAATTTAGTGACCTTGGTTTTCTTTTTTAATGTGCGTTATCTCTCTCATTCATTATTAAAAGGCACATCAATCAACAACTTGATAATGACGTACACAATAAAGTGAGAATCTTGAAGTGCTATAACACAAACAAATGTACATGTTCATTGGGCCTCATTAGGACCCTGACGCTAAGTGTTTAACCGCGCCGTAAAAGGCTGCAGCGCCGTTAAACACTTAGCACCTTACTACAAGGTCCCTTTGCGGGACCCGACCTGTACGGCTGGTCTAGACCAGCTGTTAAAGTAGGGACCCGCAAAGGGACCTTGGTGCTAAGTACGGTACCGCAATTTCCATTCCCATAGAGCCCTATGGTGCGAAAATGGGAATGGGGAAGGGCCATGGTTCAATGGGGAATTACCGCCCCGCCAACCTTGGAATGGGGTGGTAATTCCCCATTGAACCATGGCGGACCCGTTACAACACCGGCACCAACCATGGTGCTAATAGCGCCATGGTTTAGCGCCGGTGTTGTAATGAGGGCCATTGTCTTGATACATAAAACTAGGCAAACATGTTAATTTGCACAGTTAAAGCTTTACAATATCATTTATTTAAATAATAAGCCCTATGATAACTCTTATGATAAAGCATGTCTACCCTCAATGAAGCAGTGGCAATGTGTAGCACAGGCGGCCGTATACATAGGATAAAGCACACACTACCAGATGTTACAAGGATACTGTTAGTCACCAATAAGTTACATGAACAATAAGAGGAATGAGGATGATGGTCTAGTTTCTTTATAAGGTCAGGAAACTCTGAGGTAACTTGCAATATCCTTATAATGTAAATACATGGTCACATCATCAGCCACTTTAATTCTTGATCTCTTACACTCTATGATAAAAAATATCTTCTATTTGCAAAAGTAATAGATACATCTGATTTTGTTGGAAGCAAACATTTAAGGAGTGTAATGAAAATGTGCTTAATAACATGCATTGTGGTTTTGACTGCAGACAAAAACTCCAATTTGAGAATTCATATGCAACAGGTAACAGAGTCCGTTTTTGTTCATTGCATTGTAAGGAAACATCCCAACAGCTTATAGTCACCTAAAAGAGTGAACCCTCCTTTAATACTCTTTTCATTAGATTAACAATCATCAGCAAAATAGCCATTCTCACGATCTTCTACTTGTTATTTTGTTTCAGTACAGAATTGTCTCCCACTTGCACATCTTTACTTCATTTGGTCACATGCCACATCTGTTGATTACACATCCTCACTCCATCTAGTCATATGCTATAAGTTCCTCAATACTCCTTTCTCTGCAGGTCCTGCCTCTTTATTATTCAAATATCCAGTGGTGCTTCCCACTTTCCTGTGCGAGTAAACATGGTTATCCTTCCAAAACATTTAGAATGTCTGTTCATGTCATAGGAGATCAATCAAATCCTGAAAACACAGTTTTGCTTGTTTGGACAAATAAATGGTAAACCATAAGTCATACTTACATTTTGGTCTTTCTCTACCAACCAAGAAACTGTACATTGTTTTAATTGGGTGTTTAGAGTGAAGTGGATCTCGTATGTAATGGCATCATATAAACATATATTTTATATCAACACTAAAGGCCCATCCTCATTTGTTCATTTAACAGGTAAGTACATAGACGCGTACATATTGTATTTATACATTCATTTTAAAAACTATTTTCATCTGTATCAAAAAGATAAATACAACATAGAAATTGTATAAAACCTGCTCAGCAGATCTCATACAGGTATGTCACTCAATTCATCCATTTATTTCACTAGTCAATCCCATATACATATCCTACATTCACATTCTTAACACCCCTTAGTTACAACAAATATGTATGCGCCAACATACTTACCTGTTAATTGAACAGGTGGGGATGGGTCTGTAGTGTGGTTATACATTTAGGTTCTAGGGGCGGCCCACTTCCATCCCTTAAAAACCTGGAGTCTCCATAAAGTGGTGAGTATCATGTAACCATATACAGCTATCCATTGTACCAAATAATGTATTTCCTTCTAGGTAGAATCCTTTGTCTACTTCTTCCCACCACCCTTTATTACCAGTCATTTCAATGCAAACTGGACTAAGTTTACTTATACATGGCAGCAGTGGTGGTACCATTGTTAGGAATGCTCCTAATATAACCAGACATCAGGCCTTGAAGGGGCATTTCTGACAAACCAGCTCAGTCCTTCAGGAATCTTGATGTCCCACGCATCACAGTGAATGAGCCAATGTAATAGGCATCCCACCCAGGGACCTGGTGGACCATGGAATGGCCCCTTGAATGGGCCCATGAACGAGTATTGTGAGTGCTTGCAATTGCAACCAGAGCACTTCCAGAGGGATCCCAATGGCTATATTTCAGGGTCATTTGTGAGAGCCTTTGGCCATGCTTGTGCTCAATGTCATGGATTGTCCACAACTGGACATTCAAGACACTCAGATAATGCTATGTCCCACTCAATTTCTTTAACTGAAGATGTGATATTCAGAATCCAATGTGTTAGAAGGTTCTTTTTCATTGTACTCAAATCTGAGATAATATGTAGTTTGACAAGGTTTGATTTAAATATAGCCAATTGTGGCCAAATTATATGGGATGGAGCCTTTTCTAATTGTGCAATATTCTTCATCTTGTAAGTGGATTTTATAGACATTCCATGCTGCAACAACAAAGCCAGAACCATCCTATATATGCCCTTCGAAATCTCTTCTCCTTCATTTGAAGACCAATGTTCTCGGAGCGAGATGAATAGCAGCATGATATGGGCAATTTGGAAATCATAGTTGTCAAAACCTTCACAGCAAAAATGAGGCCTGTAATAAAGTATGAAGTGTAAGGCCTTCCTGACAGAGCAAGAGAGACATCATTCATAGATTCTGTCATTAGTTGGATCTTTCTGTCTCTTGCTTGCAATAACAATTAATAGGATGCCATTGAAAAATACAAAGAAATATGTGCATCCCTAACACAAATGTAAATATTGTGGAAGTAACTTTGGATAAAAATCCATTCCAAAACCTGATTGACCTGACACTTCATAACACTCAGTTTTGCAACTTTGCAATGTAAAATGACTGGATTCTTTAACATGTCCTCATGAGTGTCAATATGCCCAGTATGGAAAATATGTATCTGCAATTCAAATGTGACTTATAAGTGATGACTAGAGTTGCATATGTGCCATTTTTTCTTTGCCATGCATGTTGCAGGGGGAGCTATAAATGGTCAACATGGGGAAATGAAACCTTCCAAGGTTAATTTCTCAGGCTTAACACATAAACATGCCTTACCCAGCCCAGGAATGCACATGAAGAAGTACATAAAAAGTGCTTTACCAACATTTTTGGGCTAGATTTGAAGATTATATTGATAATGGCCATGGTAGATGTCACTAATATATTCAAGCCCTCTGCTTCAAAGTACTTTTCATTATTTGTCATTTGACATGTCATAAATGATCTCCATTATCCTAGGTCAAGGGAAAGGCTAATGAACTTAATGTGCATGGCATAAGACTTTCTGCCCTGAAACACATTAATACCATACAAAAGGGAATATTTAGGTGATGCACTGACTCTGCCCCCTGTAGGAAAACATCAACCACTTCACACTAGAAAATTGGATTCACTTACATGAGGGAAAAGTCACATATAATTACCTTTTTTCAATTCAACAATTTTTTATTCAGTTTCCACCATTAAAAATACACAAATAAAAAAATGACACGTTTTTTAGAACAAGATTCAAAAAGTTCTTTTATGTTCTTCAATTACCCGATTAAAAATTCATTCATAGAAAAGGATTTTAAAAAAAACACATCATGAGTGCTGCATTGCAATGCAATTTCTGATTGACATGATATTTAGACAGTTTGCATACAGAAGTAATAGCTATCAGAATGTGTAAAAAAGATACATACCATATTGTGCAACGTTGGTGAAGATTTGCCAAATTTTGTCGTAGCCCAAAAATTTAAAGTCTCTAAATATATGCACTGACTTGCAGAATCTTAAAATAATAGTTTTATCAATCTTACATATTTTAGTCAGAAATTAGAATGTAAAAACCAAATAAAAAAGGATCCGGTTTTTCCCCCACCCTCGCTGAGCAAGTGGCTGGGAAAACCACACCTCTGTCACAAGGCAGAAGTGCAGTCAGAAATTATTTATATTTGTATGTACACAGGTCATACAAGGAATATACAAGGATTAAAGAAGATTAAGGAATTTTGGGAGATGGACATGAGATGCCAAGTGGAGATTGGGCGCTGATAGGAGACCAGCCCATAAAAGGAAGACCAGTCTGTGCTTGGGAATTGGTGTCCAGAAGGCTACTTGAAAAGCAGCTTTCCTGAGGGAATGGGTCCATGCTGGCTGAGTTTACAGCTGTTTCTTCAGAATAATAATTCACAATTGAGAAGGTAAATTAAACCCCAACCAACCCCAAATTGTCACTATAGATATGCAAAAGGAAATAAAAGGTCTGGTAACTCGGGGAAATGCCTTATGAGAACAAGAACACATATGTCAATATTTACATATCCTGTGTTACTCAATGTGCATATAATTCAAAGTGAGGGGGGTTTCTTTAAACCCCACAGGGCCTTGTATTTAGAAACACAATGTAAAAATGAATGCCATTTGTTAGCGACTGGTCTTGAGTCGTTTTGGGCTATAATGTCATGCAAAATACCATCACCTGGTTTGAGATCACGCATTAAATGCAGACGTAGGCAGCCATAGTAGTAGATTCGGTGATTGTGCAACAGAAGTGATTAAGGCGAAGTGGTTCTACTCATTTAACATTGGCCCTCATTACGACCCTGGCGGAAATCGCGGTGCTAAATGCACCGCGGAGCACGGCGGAAAGCTGCCGATAGCGCCATGGGGGTTGGCGGATTTTCCGCCCCATTCCGACCTTGGCGGGGCGGTAAATCCCCAATCCCCATTTTACCCTTCCCCATTCCCATTTTTGCCCCATAGGGTATAATGGGAGTGGGGAAGGCGTTAATTACGCCACCGTAAAATACGGTGGCGTAATTAACAACAAGGTCCCGTAGCGCCATGGATTTCTCCGCCCGGAAAAACCAGGCGGAAAACTTTCCGTGGCGCTACGGGAACTCGTAGTAGGGCGGACGGGTCCGCCGCGAATAACGCTGGCGTAAACCCACTCCGCCAGGGTCGTAATGAGGGCCATTATGTGAAATGTAAACCCCTGTAGTCTCTTGCTGTTAAATACACAGGCAGACATGTGTAAGGGAAAGGGGGTCTTAAACATTGTACATGTATCTTGAACAGCATATCTATAGCTGGAAAATACATGAAGGCTGAAAACATTGAACCAATGCATTAAAGTTGTGGAGGCATTCAATGAAAGTTGCACAAGTTAAAAGATTAAAAACATTACACAAACACACACACACACAAACGCACACACACACACACATGAATTTACTGCTGCAAATACGGCTGCATTCAAAAACACACATGCATACATGTATAGATTTTGAGCAATGCTCAAAGTTTAGTGGCAGTCTCCCATGCATGTTTAGAGAAAGCTAAACCCATATATTTTAAGAACACAGTATACATGTCGGTTTGGAAAAATAATCCTTAGAGACAGGAGAGCATTAGCCTGAATTCGAACTCAAAGGAGGTGAATGAAAGCTGGTCATTGTCTAAAGTCAAGTGGATTGCACTTAGCCTATACATATTCACTACCTCACAGCTTTATAGTATTTTTCACCGATTGTAAATGTATTTGAAATGTCACTGATTCAAATAAAATTCTCCTATATCAAACTTGTCTTGATGTAGGAGAAAATCGAATGTTTTAAGGGCACTTGCATCATGTTAAAGTGTAATCATTGAGGCTCTGGTATTTAGAAAGATGCTAATGTAGAGTAGACATGTTTAGAATGTCTAGTATATTTCAGAATCCTTCATCTTTACATGAGGACTGTTTAAATTATGAGTGAATTCTTGTATGAATTGCTAATAGTGAGACTTATATAGGCAGGTAATTTGGTTTCATGTTGTAGATTAATGGATTGGTTGTACATGCATTGTATTGCTCTCCAGAGTGAAAAGCTGGAGACCAACTAAGTTGAAGTTTCATTATTCTTTTAAATACATTTTAATTTTTTAATGCAACACTGTCTGTTCCTTGATCAGAATTGTGGGCTGGGGTTGTATACATGGGGATGCTATATTGGAATGCTACATCTGCCTAAGCCAATAATAAAATACATAATACAAAGTGTATCTGAATCCTGAGGCAAGGGAAAGGAGAAATTACCTGTCCCTAGCAAACAAGCTGAATGGTCCATCTAGGCCTTATGGTGTCGTCTAACCATGGGATTCTGAAACCATTAGAACATACACTTTAAGCAGAAGTGTCATTATGTGTTATCAGAAAAAAATAAGGTTTTGTTTCATCATCAGCTTCACAGTAGAAAGGTGGCAACTCCCATTTCTACTAGTGCTGGAGGGGTGAAAAACCAAGTGGCTCTTGGATGTGTTACATGTGCAGTTACATCATAGCTTTGTTGAAACATTGCCATCTGCATGTCATGTATCAAATTCTAATATAACTATCTTGTGTATGCAAATGATAAAATAATAGTGCAATATAGCACCAGGCCACTCCCCGGAGAGTGCCTGGTCCATTTGATCTCATATGTAATAGCTTTGCAGTATGAGGGATAGTAGAAGGAAGTATAGGCGGGGCTGACTCAGGCAAACTAGGTACAGTTGTAACAAGCAACCCTTGATAACACAATTGCTAAGAGCATACTATTCTGGGGGACCTAGTATAATAATGCACTCAGCTGTCCAGGAGGAAATAAAAATGAACTCCACAATAATGAAATTATTACTGCCTTGCCACACAACTCTCCATTATCTCCACCACTGCCAGTGCTATACAACAGAGAGAGACAGTGATATACTGTTTTGTTATTATGTAAAACACATGAGCAGATCCAATAGAAAGCAATATCGAAATAATGTGTTTTTGTACATTTTATTGAATAATACTCGGTTGTAGTAAAATGCATTTAATCCATTTTAACTTTAATGCTATTGTAATGTGCATTATGGATTGACTGTACGTTTATGACAATGCATTTCATTTAAATAAAGTAAGTATCAAATATGAAAAGGCTTCTATGTGGTATAATCCCATATCCTTGAAATACATAGTTTGGATTTGTTGCTCGTCTTTTTTTTTTTTATTTTAATAATTTTTATTGTTCAAGATAACGATATAATTACATGTGTTAGCACATTACAGACTTTGAGTAGAACTGGTAACCATACAGAATGAAACAGATAACAGTTTTTAACATGGGAAGATATTAGCTGTATCCAAGATATATAAACATTGAATTAGTTTGATGTGTGAAGTTGCACAAGAATGAAGTAGGAATTAGAGATAGTGCTAATTAAACCTGGATTAATATAATGCATATCTGTAATGAGTAACTATTATGGAGATATGGGTAGAGAAATGGGGAGACAAAACAGGGAAACAGACAGCATACATACTGGATGTTAGGAAAGATTTCGTAATTGTAGGTAATTTTCCTTCCATGTGGCAACCCCTAAACTTTTTGCTGTTGTTTTTCACCTTGTTCTTGACTTTGCCAGAGAAGTGCAGCCTTCTGCCGCACTCCTCTGGGCTTTTGCTCCTTTCTTACGGGGAAACTGACATGCCCTTAAGACAGTCAGTACCGGGGAACGCTGTTTCCCGTAGTTTCTTTTATCATGTTGCGGCTTTAATGCAACATGACACAAGAGGGCACTGTAAGCTAAGTTACAGCTCTCTTGGGTCTCTAGCCTTCTACAGGCCCTAGATACTCGTTTAGGATTGTATTTGATCGGTGCAAGTCATTCAGGGATTGGAATGGTGGCAGCGATCGTTTTGTGTATTTTGAGCTCCTTTTGGCGTTCTGAGCGCGTTTTTCGCGCTGAACCCAAAATGGTGGCCTGGCTCCCAAAATGGCCAGACCACGAGGCTCCTTTGTCCTGTCCACTGACCGTCTTGCTCCCTTCACCTTCCCCAGGTCGAGCGACCCGGGGCCTTCCTTATTTGGGCATGTACTTTCCCGCGAAACACGGATGCGTTCGCGGGCTTCTACATGTCTTTTGTGTGCCTCCAGGGTGTGGGCTGGGATGTCTGGTCCCAATACACATCCTGGGTGCCAGAGAGTCTAGGGTGGTGTGAATGCCTGGGACCACCGTGGTCCGTGATTGGTCCACAAATGGTGTGTGTGTTGATGAGCGGATCTCCCATTGGCTCCCCTCCGTTTTGGCGCGAAGGGAACCGTGGATAAGAGGGGGCTGGAAACACCACTACCATGTCGATCTCCTGAGTTCTCACGAATGAAGGAATACAGGAGCCAAGTATCCTGCAACCAAGAGGCTGGACCGAGGAATCGCTGGTGACCCGCTGAAGGACTCCTCCTTTGCACTGCTGTCGTCCTGTGAAACCCTTTCCTCCTTTGATCGAACCAGAAGGCCTGTACTGGTGCTTCGACCTTTGGAATAGCAGGAACAGCTATTCCCGGCGACTTCATCATCTCCTGCCAAGTAAGCCTTCGGAAGCGTCTCTGGGCCATCCAGTTGACTGACCAGCTTACAAGGGAGTCCTGCTCTGTAACCGCCGCCAGGTTGTGTTGTATCTCGAGTCCTTGTCACTCTCCCACGCTTCGTGCACTTGGCGTTCCCAGGTCTGAAGGGAGGAGTGTACATTTGGCTCGGATACACACGGCCGCTCCGTTGCCCGGCTGTGGTGACAAAACTGTGCAGGTTTCTTCGATTGGGACGTCTTTTTGCTCTACACGACGACGAGGCATTCCCGGCTCTTCTGAACCTGCCAGCTGCTGAAACTAACGTGGAGAAGCCTGGGTCTGCTTGCATCGGGGACCGGTGAGTAGTATAGCTCGGATCTGGTCGCCCTCCTGCAGTAGCCCATTGCTTTTTCTCGCTGTGTAAAAACAGCACCCTTTTGTCCGTACTCGCGCTCTGCTTCTGCTCACTGTGGAGGCTGCGCTTGAGTCGCGAAACCTGTTCTTCTTCTGTTGTGCACTAACCCGAACTGCCTGACTTCCTCCGAAGAGCTTCTCCTTTTGCCCGTTGGCACCAGCGTGTGCAGGTACTTTGAGCACAAGGCTCCACTCTTCGCAAGGCTCAGACTTCCATCTAGTTAGGTGCCTCTGAAGGCGAACTGAGTCTAAAGCATTATCGCACTGCCTGTTTTCCTTCCCTTTCAGGTGGACTACACATTTCGTGCATATAATGCTTGCGACTGTCGTATTTGTAAATATATTGTATTGGTATGGTATGTGTTGGCTTAATATTGTGATATTGTGATTTTCTCGCTAGGGTCATTATTTTAAAGGCCTTAAAATAAATGTGTATATATTTTTGATATAACAACTGTTTGGAGTAGTTTGTAAGCGCTCTTGCTTTGTGTGCTCATTGCGGGCTTTCAGTCACCCTCACCCCTCTTGAGACCTAGTCTTGACCGCCGCGATCGCTACCTTGATTGGTCTGGCTCGTCCAGAGGTTACCCTGTTCCAAGTAATTAGGTTGGCCTTCTGAACTTCTGCGCCACCAGGACAGAGTTCAGAAATCCGTCTTAACAAATTGGTGTACAGCGGTGGGATACGACTGAAGGTATCCAGTGTTGCGCACGAACTAAGGCATTTCAGGTTATTCCAACCAGGACACGTAGTGAATTGTTGTAGTATAACTTTAAAAAGGCCATAGTCCTATCTAACAGTATGGAAACAAATACCTTGTTAACTTTAAATGCTTCCAAATCAGAAACATTGAAGAAGATGTGTGCGGAGAGAGGTGTTTCCTCTCAAGGCACTAAATTGGAAATGATCCAAAGAATCGTGGCGTGGCAAGAAGCGCAGCTTGACGCTATAACTTCTGAGGACAGTGCAGGAGGTGGTGGGGCTGCTCTCACTGGTAGAACCGACGGTTCTGTCGCTGCACTGATCCATCGCGACCACGAGGACAGGGAGGACGAGATGTCTAATGTTTCCTCTGCCAGTGCTGATGGGGAGGCTATGCTTGAATTCAAGAAGCAAGAGCTGCGGTTTAGGCAGCAGGAGCTTGAATTCAGCATAGCCAAACTAAAAATCGAACAGGCAGAAAAACAAAAAGACAGGGATCACCAGTTGGAACTGGCCAAGCTTCAGGTTGCAAATGGGTCGAAGGGTCCTGGACATGGGTCTGGGGCTTCCTCTCATCCACGGTTTCCGAAAGATCTGCTCAGTGTGTATGAAGAAAGGATTGACATTATGGACTGGCTGAATGCGTTTGAGTATGCATGCGAAGTTCAACAAGTTGACAATGCTGATAAGATTGCCTGGTTACTCAGCAGACTGCCCCATTCTGGCTGTAGTGCCATTATGGAAATGTCGAAGGCTGAGCGAGCTGATTTCGCAATGTTAAAGCAAACTCTCATTTTAAAGTTTGGGAAGACTCCGGCCCAATATTTGAAACGTTTCAGAGAGTATAAGAAAAAGGAAGGTGGTACTTGGGTATCTTATGTCGCTGAATCCTTGAAAAACCTAACTGGCTGGGTCGAAGGTTATAAGGTTTCTACCTTCGAAGGCATGATAAATCTTGTCATGCTGGAACACATTTTTGCTTCTTCTTCCCCGGAGCTTAAGCAGCATTTGGTCGATTGGAAGGAGATAGATCCTAAGAAGCTGGCCATTGCAGCAGACTTATGGGTGTCACATCGAGTGTCCCATAAGGACAAAACTCATCCTGGTAAGCAGGAGGAAGGGAAAAAGTCCAAAGATATGGAGGGTGGAGAATCTGCTAAATCTTCTTCCCATAAGGGCCACAAAAAGAAAAATAAGGGTAGGACACAAGAGAACTCACAGGGTAGTGGAGGTCCGCCTCCGAAACAGAACTCTGGTTACAATAAGCCTCCCTATGTAAACAGACCCAATGGATCTTGTTTTGCTTGTGGAGCAACTGACCACGTGAAGGGGGATCCCTGGTGTAAGGTTAGACCTTTGGGGGTCCACTCCGCTAATCTGGCCTTCTCCTCCTACGAGGAAGAAGAGATTACAGGAGCATCCTTCTCCTCAGACTCATTTCCCAGCGGGATAGAGGCTGAGGTAGTTTTAGTGTCCCTGGGTTCCTGGGAGCCTAAAGTCGCAGAGGCTTATGCTAGGATTCCGGATAATACCAAGTACTACTTTAAAGACAGTGTGCTGATCAATGGAGTGGATACTCCAGCTCTTAGGGATAGTGGGTGCAGTCACACTGTAGTGGATTCTACCTTGGTAGACTCAGAGGAAGTTGCCAGAGCTACTCTGATGCCCACTAAGTTGGCTGACGGCCCCCTCCGTATGTTTCCAGTAATACCTGTAAATCTTACTTTAAATGGTACAGCAGTCAGGATTCCAGTGAGCATTCAGAGAAACGTCCCGGGAAAGGTCTTGTTAGGTAATGATCTCAGAGCTTTAGGGCTCGTAGGAGACACTGCCGAAAGACCCTACACACGGTCTCAAGCACGGGCAGCATTGGCCAAGTCCAATACGCCGCCCCAGCCGAAGGGGAAACCCAAGGCGAAAGGAGTCAACAAGTCACGACGAGGGAAAGAGAATATTCCCCCGAGCTCGCCTACCACTGCGGTGGAGGAAGTTGGTCAATCGCCCGGGCCTGACGAGGAGGTGGCGATGCCTGAAGTATTCGACCCCAACGATCATCCTGAACTAAAAGACTTGTTAGTTGAAGGAGGTCCTGATAGGGACGAATTCAGTAAAGGCCAACGTGAGTGCCCATCTCTGGAAGGCCTAAGGAGACAGGCCTGCTCCCAGCTTGAGGGTGAACCTCCTGGGAAGCATAGGATTTATTGGGAAGGTGGACTCCTGTATAGTGAGCCCACAGAGTCTACAGAAGGAGACCATAGGAGGTTGGTGGTTCCCCTTGCTGTTAGGCCCTTCCTCCTGCAGTTGGCGCATGAAGTTCCCCTTGCTGGTCACCTTGGTATGAAGAGGACCAAGCAAAGGTTATCCATGCACTTCTACTGGCCCAAGATGGGGGTGCAAGTAGAAAGTCACTGCAGGAGTTGTGCCTCCTGCCAGTTGTCTGGTAAGGTGGGCGCGACAATCCAAGCTCCGTTGGTACCGCTCCCAGTTGTGGGGGTACCATTTGAAAGGCTAGGGATCGACATCGTTGGTCCCCTTGACCCGCAAACATCCTCGGGAAATAGGTTTATCCTGGTGCTGGTCGACCATGCAACCAGGTATCCTGAGGTCATCCCATTGAAAACTGTAACTGCCAAGTCAGTTGCAAAAGCTTTACTCGGCATATTTACTAGGGTTGGCTTCCCTAAAGAAGTTGTGTCAGATCGTGGCAGCAACTTTATGTCGAAGTATATGCAGGCTATGTGGAAAGAATGTGGGGTCACCTACAAGTTCTCTTCTGCATACCACCCCCAGACCAATGGTCTGGTGGAACGTTTCAACAGAACGTTAAAGAGCATGATTGGGGCTCTGGAGGAGCCTCAGAGAAGAAAATGGGATCTTCTTTTACCATGCTTACTGTTTGCCTACCGAGAGGTACCACAGGAGGGTGTTGGCTTCAGCCCCTTCGAACTTCTGTTCGGTCATCCCATACGGGGACCCTTAGCCATCGTCAAAGAGGGATGGGAGATGCCCACTTCCCCTGTTACTACCAACGTAGTTGATTATGTGCTAGGGCTCAGAAAACGGATGGTACTTCTGATGGGCTTGGCTAGTGATAAATTGAAGGCAGGGCAAGCGCTGGTGAAATATTGGTACGACCAGAAAGCTTCCCTCATCAACTTTACACCTGGTCAGCAAGTCCTGATCATGAATCCCATAAGGCCTCGAGCTTTACAGGACAAATGGTCAGGCCCTTACACAGTGGTGGAGCCCCTGGGTGAGGTTAACTATTTAGTGGACCTTGGAAGGCCTGGCAGGCTCCAAAAGTGTTTCACGTGAATAGGCTGAAGGCTTTCGTCCCAAGAGTCGAAATCGCAGCACTGCTACTGGCTTCAGATGTTGAGGAAGAGGAGTCGGAACCTCTCCCCGACCTGTTCCAAAGCGGTCCTTCAGATAGCTCCTTTGAGGGTGTCCGAGTGGCCCCTCACCTGACTTCTGATCAGCAGGCTGAGGTGAAAAGTTTGCTTAGGCAGTTTTCCCCCCTGTTTTCACAGTCGCCTGGTTTGACACCTTGGTGCAAACATAACATTGACACAGGAGACAGTGTACCTACCAAAAGTAGGGGATACAGGATGTCAGACAAAGTACGGTCTTATATCAAGACCGAGGTCAACAAGATGTTAGACCTTGGGGTGATTGAACCCTCTAGTAGTCCTTGGTCCAGCCCAGTGGTGTTGGTTCCAAAGGCAGGCACTTCTGAATTGAGGTTCTGCGTGGATTACAGGGCTCTGAATGCTGTCACCAAGACAGACGCACACCCCTTGCCTCGAACAGATGAGCTGGTGGATACTTTGGGTGCCTCCAAGTACCTCAGCACGTTTTACCTCACTGCTGGCTATTGGCAAATAGCTTTAGCAGAGCATGCCAAGGAGAAGACAGCATTTTCTACTCCAGACGGCCTTTACCAATTCCGGGTAATGCCGTTCGGGTTGAAGAATGCACCTGCCACTTTCCAGAGGCTTGTGAATCATGTGTTGAATGGGTTGGACGAATTCTGTCTTGCATATCTGGACGATATAGCAGTTTTCAGTGCCACCTGCGAAGACCATGTGAAACACCTCGGGATTGTGCTCCAGGCTCTTCAGAAAGCCCACTTGACCATAAAGGCTAGTAAATGCCAGATTGGACAAGGCTCAGTGGTTTACCTTGGACATGAAGTAGGTGGAGGGAGGATACAGCCTCTACCCAGTAAAGTACAAGCAGTGCAAGACTGGCCTACCCCCACTACGCAAACCCAAGTGAGAGCCTTCTTAGGACTCACGGGGTATTACCGCAATTTTGTGGCAGACTATGGCACCATAGCTGCCCCTCTGACTGCCCTCACAACTCCGAAGAAACCCAAGAAGGTAACTTGGACCGACGAGTGTGAGAAGGCCTTCAATGGCTTAAAAGACTCCTTGTGCCAGGCCCCTGTCCTCATGGCCGCTGATTATTAAAGACCTTTTATCGTGCAGACGGATGCCTCTGACACTCGGATAGGAGCTGTACTATCACAAGTAGATGAGAAGGGTAAGGAACACCCTATCGGTTTTATTAGTCGCCAGCTTAAGGACAGAGAGCTCAGATGGTCCACGGTAGAGAAAGAATGTTTCTCTGTTGTGTGGGCCCTAAGGAAGCTGAGGCCCTACCTCTATGGGACCCACTTCACTGTGCAAACTGACCATAAGCCGTTAAAATGGCTAATGAACATGAAGGGGGAGAATCCAAAGTTGCTTAGGTGGTCCATAAGTCTACAAGGCTTCGACTTCACTATTGAGCATAGGCCAGGTGTCCAACATAGCAATGCTGATGGGTTGTCCAGAATGTTTAACCGACCTGAACAAGAGACTCATCCAGGGGTGGATTAGTTCCCCCTGTCCATAGTCTGGGAGGGGCGAGTGTTAGGAAAGATTTCGTAATTGTAGGTAATTTTCCTTCCATGTGGCAACCCCTAAACTTTTTGCTGTTGTTTTTCACCTTGTTCTTGACTTTGCCAGAGAAGTGCAGCCTTCTGCCGCACTCCTCTGGGCTTTTGCTCCTTTCTTACGGGGAAACTGACATGCCCTTAAGACAGTCAGTACCGGGGAACGCTGTTTCCCGTAGTTTCTTTTATCATGTTGCGGCTTTAATGCAACATGACACAAGAGGGCACTGTAAGCTAAGTTACAGCTCTCTTGGGTCTCTAGCCTTCTACAGGCCCTAGATACTCGTTTAGGATTGTATTTGATCGGTGCAAGTCATTCAGGGATTGGAATGGTGGCAGCGATCGTTTTGTGTATTTTGAGCTCCTTTTGGCGTTCTGAGCGCGTTTTTCGCGCTGAACCCAAAATGGTGGCCTGGCTCCCAAAATGGCCAGACCACGAGGCTCCGTTGTCCTGTCCACTGACCGTCTTGCTCCCTTCACCTTCCCCAGGTCGAGCGACCCGGGGCCTTCCTTATTTGGGCATGTACTTTCCCGCGAAACACGGATGCGTTCGCGGGCTTCTACATGTCTTTTGTGTGCCTCCAGGGTGTGGGCTGGGATGTCTGGTCCCAATACACATCCTGGGTGCCAGAGAGTCTAGGGTGGTGTGAATGCCTGGGACCACCGTGGTCCGTGATTGGTCCACAAATGGTGTGTGTGTTGATGAGCGGATCTCCCATTGGCTCCCCTCCGTTTTGGCGCGAAGGGAACCGTGGATAAGAGGGGGCTGGAAACACCACTAACATGTCGATCTCCTGAGTTCTCACGAACGAAGGAATACAGGAGCCAAGTATCCTGCAACCAAGAGGCTGGACCGAGGAATCGCTGGTGACCCGCTGAAGGACTCCTCCTTTGCACTGCTGTCGTCCTGTGAAACCCTTTCCTCCTTTGATCGAACCAGAAGGCCTGTACTGGTGCTTCGACCTTTGGAATAGCAGGAACAGCTATTCCCGGCGACTTCATCATCTCCTGCCAAGTAAGCCTTCGGAAGCGTCTCTGGGCCATCCAGTTGACTGACCAGCTTACAAGGGAGTCCTGCTCTGTAACCGCCGCCAGGTTGTGTTGTATCTCCAGTCCTTGTCACTCTCCCACGCTTCGTGCACTTGGCGTTCCCAGGTCTGAAGGGAGGAGTGTACATTTGGCTCGGATACACACGGCCGCTCCGTTGCCAGGCTGTGGTGACAAAACTGTGCAGGTTTCTTCGATTGGGACGTCTTTTTGCTCTACACGACGACGAGGCATTCCCGGCTCTTCTGAACCTGCCAGCTGCTGAAACTAACGTGGAGAAGCCTGGGTCTGCTTGCATCGGGGACCGGTGAGTAGTATAGCTAGGATCTGGTCGCCCTCCTGCAGTAGCCCATTGCTTTTTCCCGCTGTGTAAAAACAGCACCCTTTTGTCCGTACTCGCGCTCTGCTTCTGCTCACTGTGGAGGCTGCGCTTGAGTCGCGGAACCTGTTCTTCTTCTGTTGTGCACTAACCCGAACTGCCTGACTTCCTCCGAAGAGCTTCTCCTTTTGCCCGTTGGCACCAGCGTGTGCAGGTACTTTGAGCACAAGGCTCCACTCTTCGCAGGGCTCGGACTTCCATCTAGTTAGGTGCCTCTGAAGGCGAACTGAGTCTAAAGCATTATCGCACTGCCTCTTTTCCTTCCCTTTCAGGTGGACTACACATTTCGTGCATATAACGCTTGCGACTGTCGTATTTGTATATATATTGTATTGGTATGGTATGTGTTGGCTTAATATTGTGATATTGTGATTTTCTCGCTACGGTCATTATTTTAAAGGCCTTAAAATAAATGTGTATATATTTTTGATATAACAACTGTTTGGAGTAGTTTGTAAGCGCTCTTGCTTTGTGTGCTCATTGCGGGCTTTCAGTCACCCTCACCCCTCTTGAGACCTAGTCTTGACCGCCGCGATCGCTACCTTGATTGGTCTGGCTCGTCCAGAGGTTACCCTGTTCCAAGTAATTAGGTTGGCCTTCTGAACTTCTGCGCCACCAGGACAGAGTTCAGAAATCCGTCTTAACACTGGAAACAGAAGGGAGCAGGGTGAAAGGGGGAAGATGGGTATAATAGGTTATTTCATAAAACTGATTTCTCAATTGCTGTAATAATTAAAAACAAGCATTTGTATATACATATGGTCATTCGGTTAGTAACGTAAGCATAGGAATGCATAATCAGGAGCCATGAGCAGTTGCATTGAAACAGTTGAGATAACATTTGAAATAGTACCATTTAGCGTTATATTTAGGAATTGAATTAAGATTTTTAGCCATGCACATTTCCAATTTGTGAGTTTGACATATAGCGTTCCACCATGCTCTGGTAGAGAGCGATCGAAAGTCTTTCCAGTTTGCTGTTATACATTTTAAGGCTATGCAGATGAGTAGGTCATATAATCTAGAAGAGTTCGGTGGAATATATGTTGTAATGGCCACACTTCCTAAAAATATACTTACAGGAGAAAACGGTACATTTACGGAGAAGATGCGCTGAATGCATTTCCAAGTTTCATATGATCTAGTGCATCAAGACATGAGTTGATTAATTTATTGTAAAACTGAAAGTCAGTTTTGGGTATGGTGAAGGCGTTTGCTTATCTGGATAACTGACAGCCAGAACATGTGGGTTTTGCAATAGTAAATAGACTGATTACTCACAAAGCACCAAGTTGAATGATGGCCCACTCTCGGGTAGCACCAGCTATATATATATGTATGTGTGTGTGTATATATATATATATATATATATATATTGTGCATGAACCTTTTCAGTAAGCATCCTTTTCATCCGTCCATTTTCTTTTGAGAGAGCGACCTGGTTCGTGATAGATTAAATACAGGCTGTGCAGGGCGAGTTGACCTAGTAAATAACCTCGGAAAAACTAAAAGTGAACAGTGAGCTGCTTGAACTGGTACTGTTTGGATCATGGGAACGTACGTGTCTGGATGACTTGCCATGAAGTCTGTGCTTAGTGGTGCCATAGCGGAGGCTCCCGCAGCATGGGGGACTTTGTTGCCATATGTCCTGGTGGGGGGCCCCCTCAGACTTCAAAAAGAAATAGCTTCTTTTTGAAGTCACTCTGACTTCATAAAGAAATTATTTCCGATACGGTCATGTAACGGAAATCATTTATGAAGGCAGAAGGAATTTTTGAAGTCATAGGCGCCCCCCTCCTCATGGCCTTGAGGGTTTGGAGGCAGGAAGGCTTTTTCTAATGTCTTATACAACACACGCACACAAACAAAAACACATCAAGGTGTCTGTTCATAACAAAACATTCATTTTGTAGGGCAAAGATGATTACCTGGGAATGTCACTTATAGAATAACTTCATAATACATTTTCCTCGCAAAGTACTCATGTGCCAGTTTAGCTCTAATTCCTTCATCGTGTGTAAAAGCTCTGCTCAATTCATTTTTTCAAATATCTCCGGCAGAGAAGGAGCGTTTCTTTTCCAGTGAACATGGCAGCCTACCAATGTATTAGAACAAGCAAGGTTACCTAATTCTGCATGATACACAGTCACCTTTTTACAGCAAAATAGTCAATTTCAGCTAATAAGCAAAACATGCCACAAACCACCAGGTACAAGGGCATATTAATGCATTTTTTAAACTCACCATGACATTTATTATTCTTAATAAATTGTCCTTGCAAAACACGAATTTCTCAGTAAATCCCTAACTAACTTGGGTGTGATGCACCATACCAATAGTACATTGACTTTGGACATTTAAATAACGGGGCGCATACCTTTCTTAAACTTTCTTCAAAGTAACTCCTGTGCATTAAAACCTCTTGTTTACTTGAATGTGGAATATTGGTATCAAAGCGAGGTTGAGCAATGGGACTCCTAATGCTTACGTTAATAACTACACTTATTGTGCTAGGTAAATAAAGACAGGATCATACATATACTTACTATTTAATGTGCATTCTATGGGTGATACCTGCAAAATAATAATTCAAAGATATGGCGTCTTCTAATGGCCAATGGCTAAAATGAAAATTAAAACAGCAAAACCGCAGTAGTATGTTCATCTTTCTTACGCTCACAGAAGATATTTTATATATTTGATAAGGGGCTAGTATGCATTTAACCAAAAAGTAACGAGAGAGAGAGACACAGAGAGATAGAGAGAGAGAGAGAGAGAGACAGAGAGAGAGAGATGTTTATTTTTGATATCCATAAAGCTCATAATATCACACGCAGTATGTAATACAACTAGCTGTCCCTTATGTAACATACCTTGTTCTCGCATATCTTAAAGGTCAATATTGGTTGGTAATTCATAGGGTCACTTCTGCCCACCTTCTTAAATATCGAAAATTACCACTGATCGCTTCCAGGAAGGGGGCGTGGGTCCCTGTGACTTATTAATGATCATTTTAAATACTAAATGTACTTGGTGGAATGAGAGTTATGTGTGGAATAAGAACAGTATCTAAGTTCCATCGATCACATGGCCATCTAAGATGTGTCTTTGTCGATGTGTAATTGTCAACCTTGTTCATTGCAGAGTCCCTCTGATGGCATAAGATTGCCTAGTAGTATAATTACAGCACCTACTTTCAGTTTTAGCTCATGAGGAGGCATTCGTCCTACCGCATTTAGCTCTTTACAGAATGAAATGTTGAGCCAATGATTAACTGCTTATTGGCACTGGAACCACTGTCCACTGTGTGAAGAGAATTGTGGGTGTAAATAAATAACTTCTAATTGTTTTCACAACTACTGTGTCCTGTGTGAAGAGAAGTGGGAGTGGAAAGAAGTAACTTACGAATGTTTGCAATAGTGGAAGGTGAAGGTGGCCGCGTAGCACTGTGGTCATTCTGTTGGTTGAAATGCTAGCTGGTGTTGAAGTGGGTGCACTTTGCCATTTGGACAGCAGAGGGCAACATAACTCTGTGAAATTGCATCAGCTGAGGAGTATGGAAACATACCTAAGCATTATACATATAAATATATATTCAATGAAAACACTTTGTTAAAGAGACGTTATGGTTAAGTTGCACTAATAAAAACCTATCAAATTCAATGAAAATACTTTGTTAAAGAGACGTTATGCTTACAAGTAAAAACCAAAAACCCACAGAAATTCGCTAGTTATGGTAAGCTAAGCAACCATACTCACGCCACCACCACGCACTGCAACACTAACCATGACATCAAAGATTGTTAGGCAGAATTATATGCAGTACGCTTTGGGAACACCACACACAATTAAGACTACAAGTGACAGTACAAATTCACCTTTGGTACAAGCCTGTACTACACAGTAAAAGTGGTAGTGATGGCTGAGCAGCCAGACTTATCTCAAGAGCAAGTGAGCAGTATCAAATAGTTACACAAAGGACAACAATTACTATGATTCAAACAAACACTAACTCAAGGTTTCTGAGTAAAAGAATATACATTTATTTACACATCAGTTGTATAACATTTCACTAAAGTAAAGCAGTTGAAAAATCACGTTACGAATACACCAAACCACTCCCAATAGATTCTGGACAAATTAAACTCAAAATGAAGTGGCACTCCAGCAATTTAAAAAGGGAGGGAAAAAAAGTTAGACTAAAATTGAGCAGCACCAACAGGTAAGTAAGCAGGGCAATCTAAAGGAACTACAGTGATGGAATCAAATCAAAAAGGCTTAGGGCCAAAGTCAATAGGACAAAAGTCTTTTGCTCAAGATCACACAGTTCAGCGTAATTCGCGGTTAAGTCTGTGCCAAGAGTTCCGGACGAAGTTGGTCAGTAGAAAAGTTAGTTTAAAGAGAAAAGAAGGACAAGCCCTCCGGCTGGCGAAAGGTTTCAGACACCTTCACCGCGGCTGAAATGAAACGAGCAACCGGATTTGCACAGTACCTTTAAATGGAGAAGAAGCTGCAGCTGAGGCGGACGTTCCTGGAAGTTCCTGCAGGCTCACGGTTCCTGAAGCGACTGTCGGACTGACACGAAGTAGGAAGACTGGAGGGTACTGAACTACCCAGGGAAGAAACCAGCAGCAAAGCAAAGCAACAAATAAAAGGTGTGCTCCTTAAAATGCAAGCAGGGTCCAACATTCCTGGCTATTCGGCCTACTGTAGCTCTGTACAGCAAATTCAACCAGAGGAAGGAGTCCTGGCTTGCAGTTTGGGTGAACTGGTTGGTCCCACCAGCTACGGGGAAGAAGATTCCTGGAGGACCTTCTCTGTCATTGGAATTCGAGGATTCGGACCTGCAGCAGGGCTTCACCGGGCAGTTCAGTCGTGGTAGGGGTCCTCTTCCATCAGCTACTTGTTGGTTCTTTCGTTCCAGTGGCGACTCTGCCTTTCCAGACCCAGAGACCTGCTTTTTATGCAGTTTTCCCCCATTACCACAGCCTGGCTGTCAATCACACCGCAGGGTGGCTGTCCCGCCGGGACAGTCACAACAGCCAATCATTTCAGAGCGCGACATGGGTCTCCAAGGAGACCCTGTGCAGGGAGTCCTAAACCCCTCCATCACATCCTGTCCCCCCAGACATACAGGGGCCTAAGGAGGGCTTCTGCATAGAAGCCCACGAAAAGACAGTGAACAAAGGAATCAAACCTGGTTTGGCACGCAGAATAAAACACGAGAAATACTTTTACAAAAAGAAATGGTGAATAAACCCAGCCGGAACCGTAATAAAACATATATGGTCTAGCGGATTTAAGTTCGAGGTTACCAAGATAGCCTAAAACAATACCAATGTTATTTAACATAACTGCGGTAGGAAAAATAGGGTGGTTACCACTACCATCAACCATGTCTTGATGAAAAGGGAGTGAAACAATGCTCCAAGAGAAACAGACACAAAGGGATAAGTATTAACCCTTTCCAGTACTCCATGTAAGATGGTTTGTACTGGGTCTGTGATTTTAGAGAGGCTAATAAAGTTAATGGCAACTTTATGTGTTCTGGGAGACAGAAGTCAGTCCTAGAAAAATGGAGTCTGAGTTGGGAAGTCTAAAAGACAACCCTGTGTCACTGCACTGAGGGTGCTGTGTAACACGCAGTAAAAAGATGATGCCTGTGGAGTAGGTGAGGCTCCACAGTCTATGAACATAAAACATGTTAAACACACACAGCAAAAACGCATGTAAGAGTGGGAAAAAAGGCTCACACTCTTACCAGGTGAAAAAATAAATACTAGAAATCCAACAAAGCTGCTGAGGGACTCAGTAGGCAAGGGAAATTAGCCATTCTGGAGAATTCTTCCTAACAAAGATGACATCACAAATGTCATTGATGCCATCACTGCATAAAAAAGACTAAAAGACGCTAACATAGTAAGAAAAGGAAAAAGAACCAAAAAATAAAAAATATTTTCCTTTCCTTTCTTTTTTCCAGTACACAGACAATGGGCCTCATTAGGAGTTTGGAGGTAACCATGGCGCTATTAGAGCCATGGCTGCCTCCAAATCCTTACCGACTCCGCCCTGGTGAATGGAGCTATTACCGCCCATTCCAAGGTTGGCAGGGGCGGTAATTCCCAATTGACAAGGGCCCTTCCCCATTCCCATTTGAGCCCCCCTGGTAAAGCCAGGCGTTAAGGGAGTACCCGCAAAGGGAACTCGTAATATGGTGGTAAGGGATTACCGGTACCAGTGCCCTTACCGGTACCGGCAATCCCTTACCGCCCACCTCGTAATGAGGACCAATGACATTAAACCAATCATATGACTCCATCATAGACCTAGATTTACGCCAATTTACGCCAAAGAAGATTCCTGTAAACAGCATCAAATGTTGCAGAGAGGTCCACTGCAGCTAGATATGCAGAAGAACTTCCCTTTTCTAAGGCTGAATTCTGGATGCATTTCCTCATGAAGCCATTAAGCTCCGTACCCATATTCTTCCTCAACACGGTCTGCCACTTTGTAATATGACCAGTGTCACCGGCCCATGCAACCAGGTGCTGGGAAAAATGATGCCAGCATTAGAGATTGGGATGGGTCAGGAAATTGCAGGGGTCGAGTGGACGCCTTTCTTATAAATAGGAATGAGATGGGCCTGTGCCCATGTCGGCGGAAATGTAGCTGTCTCTACGATCTAAGTAAATAAGATCGAGAGCACAGTCGAACAGAGCTCAGGATCAGACTTGAAAAAATAATTGGAGAGTCTGTTTGGTCCGGGAGCCCTCGAGGTGCTCACAGAATTTATCACATCCAATGTCGACTCCTTCCACACATCTGCATAAAGCAAGTAATTTCCCCCGTGAAAAACTGGAAGACTGTCATTAACTGCAGTCAAGGGGGTAGTGAATCCATTTTTTAAATGATTTACCTAGTCTTCTTCCGAGACTGCATTCGCCAACCTGCCTACTTTCAGGTTACCCGCATTGTTCATGAGCTTCCAAAACACTTCAGAGTTTTTATTACATAGCACTGACAACCTCTGCTCCGCGTCTTGTTGGAGCCTATATCCTCAAACAGTTTTTATATTTTTGCTATGCTGTTCTGATCTAGTTGCTTTTCTTGAAGTACGTCAAGGAGTTATTCTTTTGTACTTTTCTGATCAGGATCCTTATAGCTCATTTTTATTGCACTAGCTCTTAATTATATGAATGGCAATGGGTCTCTGAACTAGACCCCTGAACTCGGTTGTTGGAAAAACTGGTTTCAATAACATCTGTAATAAAACCTTCAGAATTGTCCACTGAGAAGATATCGGTCTGCCCCTCCCTTGTGATGGAGGCCAAGCACCTATACATAGACTCATTCACCCGGTGAACCAATCCCAGGGACCAAGCTATTCAGTTACCCCACAGTATTTAAAGTGACAGCTCCCTGGCCCACAGCATATTCATCATTTTGTGCATGTCATTCGCCTACCTCAAAGTTGGCAACTAAAAAGGAATGATCACTTATGTCTGTTGTATGACCTCCAAATTCAGGCATTTCTCATGAAAGCATTTATCCACAAAAATATAATCAATAATGGAACTTTGGTGGACATTCAACCAAGTTGAGCAGGGTGGCACATCTCCACCCACTGAACCATTCAATGGCTGGAGACCCAACCCTCTTAGGCGTAGCCCCCACTGTTTCTCATCAACCACCTTGCAAACACTTCCCGTCCCACCCTTTGATGATGCTAAACCCTACAAACAGTCTGAGTTCAAATCACCCAACCACAGTATGTGTCCCCCAGATAATTTTCCATCCAATCCATAATAAAAGTTATTTATTCTAGCTGTTCAACCAAGGGGCAAATACCATGATGCCAATATACATTAATTACCAGAAGATTAAAGACTATCATCCTATGTGTCGTGGGAGGATAGCTCAGGGGCAACGTGCTCACCTTGGAAGCAAGACAACACGGAGCAACGCAGGTTGAATCCCCGGGTCAGCGCTTAGAAACCGCTGGGTATTAAGCATGTTATAAATAACCTATTATATCATATCACATCATGTATTACTATGTGGGTAACCATGATGCCAAAAGTGATGTCAAACTTTTCTAAAATTCTCACCCACAGGGATACCTGACTCATGGTCATTAGCCCCTCAAAAGGTCGCCCTTGCACACCCTGTCTGGCTGCCTGTGCCAGTACAGTAAAGCCATCAAAGGAAGGGGAAAGCCATGAGTCCTGAACAGCAATAATTGTATGGATCCTCAGGTAATGGGACAGTTGAGTATTGTTAAATAGATGGTTATTCCGCCTAGTGTTCCAAGATAGATCATTTGCATTATGTACATGGTTACACGGGGATGGCTTGATAAGTCTAACGTGATGCTTTGCCCCATAACCAAGACCTGTCCTGATTTACCGCTGATGCAAGTATTTTCTTTTTTAACATCAGGACCTGATCCTCTGCAGTGCCTCCACATCCATTCATACTTACAGAATTAACGTTTTTATGTATATCCTTGTGCCCCTCAACTCTCACACTGCAGGGGTTCTATCATTGAAGGGTAGGAAGTCAAAACCCAGCTTACATATATTATCTATTTCATTCAGGAGAATGACATACATAATTCGCAAATTTAAGTATATGACTGCTCAATCTGTGCGGCCAAGCTCCACTAAAAAAGTTCTTTCCAGGTCCTTTGGACTAATTTTCAAGAGGGTCGTGATCTCTCATAAGAGCAACACAATGTGTGCATGATTTAGGACAATCATAGAGGTGTCCGAAAGACATTTTCATTCATGACAGTCAGAGAATTGGTTAGTGGCTGCTCCATTTGCAAATTTGACTGTACCTTAGAACATATAGGCACTTCAGGCCATCTGGATGGCGAGTAAACCCATCACATTGATGCTGGCCCGTCGTCAGAGGCAGTGTTCCCTGACCATCACCAGGAGATATAAAGTTCAAATTGGAGTCCATGATGTGTTCAGCCACTTGTGTGGGTGGCCATGGCAAACATTTCTCTGCTTATCATCCTGACAAGATTTCATTGTCATGATTTTCCTTCAATACAGGTTCTACCAGCTGGACTATCCCATCCTCCTTGTGGGCCCTGTCTGCCTTATTAGAGGCATGGAAGTGGATTTAGGACTCACAGCTTCAGGACTGGAAATATTTAGTTTCATTCTCTTGTCTCCCAATACAGCAATTTTACTTCCATGTTCTAAAAGGGAGACTTTTGCACCAGCCTTTGTTAAGATGGAAGTTGAGTCTAATCGCGCAATCTCACTAGGGGCCAGTTTGATTAATGCTGACTTCACTTTGGCCTTAGAGAATAGGGACTTCATAAAACGTTGAGCTGCTTCTTTCTTCAACTTCTGTTGAACGGGATTTTTAGATGTTCTCGATTGTTCTCCTACTACTCTTTTTGACCTGCTCATTCCTTTCATTGCAATCCTCGACACCCTTTTTCCTGAGGTAGGCACTTCCACAATTCATTCTTCCTCCCTGGATGAAGCATCTGTTGTAATTGAGAGTACAGAATGAATACTCTCAGATTCATCTTGGGGAAACAGTTGTTTGATCCTGCTCTCGTTGGGGTATGAAGCTGCATGATTCCAGTTTACCTAGAGCATACTTTGATTTATTCCCCATAGCCACATTAGATTTGACTTCTTGGTAAACACCTTCTTCACCTTCTCTTAACTCAGTAGTTTGACCCATAACAGGATCTGCTTGTTTTGATTCCATGGTGCCCAATGTATGGGCAAAGATAAACTCTTGCTGTAATATGTAAATGCACATGATCTAATGTAAACAATAGTGACTCCAACATCACTTTGTTGGCTTGCTTTCTCGATGCAGTGCTTTGTATAGTGAAACCAAAATACATAAGGCTTGGTTGGTTTCAGCTAGTAAACCATCCCAGACTTCTGCTGATTGTTTGTGCATTGTCTGCATCATTAGTGAGAGGCACCTTATTGGTAGGGGAGTTGGTGAAGGTTCCAGTGACGATGAGAAGAGTCTGACCCAGAGTTCATATGGCCATTTCAACGTGGTAAATTAGAGTTAATGTTCAGATCTGGTGGAGTATCTGACATGCTCAAGTCTACTGAGTGACTGTTTACTACTGGGAGACGTGAGGTCTCAGGCTGCAGCTGCGCTGGATATTTGATGTCTCAACTGTTCCAATTGGTCCTTTACCCACTGAGTTAGCCAAACATCGCTGCCCGTTCTAGAGTTATTGTCTGCTTGGTGAAAACTTCCGAAGCCAAGTTCTGTGCTGGGAAAAAAACACAGGTTATCAAATTAAATTGCTGTGTTTTTTTGTCGGACTCCGTCCGCACCGTTTCATTTGCACTTTGTTTTTTGTGAGCTCAGGAGTAATGTTGCTCGGGGAAGGAGGCAACTGTAGATTTACTGCTGTGAGCATCTCTGCATCAGTAATGGGATTAGACAATTGCTAGTCCATTTGCCCCCAGCTCCTAAAATCGTAAATATGGGCCATAGGAACACTGTTGCCTTGTATCTGACCTTGCTAATCAATCTAGGAACCTGTGCAGATTTTGAGAGATCGTAGGCAATGCAATAAATGGAAGCAGTAGAAACTTTTAGAAGCACTGATCAAAAATCATGGAGAGTTAGCAGTCTTTCGGTGTGTTGCATGAACCAAATACAGTTACGCAGTGTCCAAGAAAAGTGACAGTCACTCACTGCAATCCATGAGATGTGTTTAGGGTGTAGATCGAAATTGGCACTGCTGTAGAGATGATCCAAGTTTCAGTCCCTTCCCCGACCTCCACGCACTCCAACACTCACAACACACTACTTTACACACTGCCATTTTGGTATTATTCTGGGTGATGGGAACTATGTAAACCGCTCAAATGATTAAATAAATAAATAAATGGCAGACATCCTCATATGATTTGTATGCCATTGGAAACCTGTTGGTTGTAGAGACTGATATTTTCTAGAAAACCTCCCAGGTTTTCTGTGTAGAGTTTAAAATGTTTTGTTAAAGGGATGGGTCCTTGGTGGACATTGCAAGTCACTGGAAGGAGATGACGGGCCTAAGAGACACCCTTCGAGAAGAAGAATGTGAGCTTCCGTAGGACTGTGCAACAAGAATAAGGAGGATAAGAGTGTCCAGTGTTCTGTATTGTCAGTTCTGTCCAATACCTCCACGTGGATAAGACATGGCTTTCATGTGTTGACAATTTTAAAAAAAGGTTTCATATGGATGATGGCTATGTAATTGCTGCATCTGGGTGTTAACCTGTCTGAAAAACCTGCAGACGATGGGCTGAATAATGTTGAAATCGAACCACAGGACCTCAGCTCTACACAGTTGTTTGACGAAAAATGTGAGGTGGGCATTTAAAGATGATTAGATAGATCAATCAAGTTGGTTTGTTTTTTAAGGGGGTAGATTTGATTGTGATGGCAACTGTGCCTGTTAAGAACAAGTTGCTGAAAATGTTGAGGGTTGACATTGGGGTTTAACGATTGTGAATGGGGTGATGTTGTCTTTATATTTGGGATCTTTGAGGGATTTTATGATGCTGGTGCAGTAGTTGTGAGCGGAATGTGAGCCATTTGTGTGTATCTCATTAATGAATGCTGGGGTTTTTAACAGGACTGTTGTCGGTGTTGTGTCTGATGTTTTTATCTTATCAATTAACATATTTATCATATCAATGTGTAGCTTATATTTTCTTGATGTATTCATAGCTGTTGATTTGTCACTGGAATATGGGATGATGGTAGAGGGTAAAGGAAGGAACTTTTCCCTGATTTACCTCCAGCCAAAAGCTGGAGCTAAATCAGGCCCTCACTATTAGGCAATATTGTAGGTATTAACCCTGTGGGATACTATATCAGCCTTGTACTCTTGGCAATATGTAACCCAACCCTTGGTATAGGCCAGTACTGCACAAGTTGGTAGAGTGATTGAGGGGTCAATGTGATCTGTAGAGGTGCAAAATAGAGATCCACAGTGACAGATATTCAAATAACACTTATGCTCAAGGTTTCTTATTAAAAACATATGTATTAATTTAACAGTTTTAAAATGAACCTTGTTTAGAGAGGGCAATATGCAACAACAGATGTAGTCTCCAGTGAGAGCAAGCAAGCTACACACAACAAGAGGTAACTACCCCTAGTTACACAGTACCTTGAGTCTGAAGAAAAAGATCCAGCTGGCTTCTGTTCCTGTTGTAGTCCTGCAGATCCTGTAGTTCCTGGGCCTCAGTCATAGTGACAAGAGGGAGGACGTCTGTGGACTCCTGCACTACGGTTTAAGGTCAGTTGCAGCAATGGGCACACTCCAGATCAGTGGCACTTCGCTCTTTCAGCTACTCACTAATAGCACCACCACGGTTCATGGACACCTTTTAGGCTCCCCTTGCTTCTCGGGTCCAGCACACTTTTGAGGTGGCTCAATCTTGGGTAGTCCTGCTTCGAGGGAGTTCTCCGGATCTTCCTGGTTTGCTCGGCTCCGGCTTAAAGGTGATGCACTCCTTTCTTGTGTTCCTGTCCCCTGGCACTCGGTTCCTGCAGCAGCTACGAAGTACAGCCAGCATGGAGAGGGCTTCTAGTCAAGTTCATGTTGAGGTTGATTGGTCCCACCAACCCAAGGGGAGAAGTCGTCCTTTCGGGGCTTCTTTAGTCAATTCGAAATTCAGAACTTCAGCACTGCAGTGAGGCTTCACCGGGCAAACCAGCGGTCCAGGAGGGTGCAGCAAGCTTCTCTTCCAGTTTCTTCTTTGATTCATTCATCCAGTGGTCGACTCTGCCTTCCTTGCAAAAGACCTCACCTTTTATGCATCAAACAACTCCGCCGAACTCTTTAAAATCTGCAAGGAGCTGGCCAACCCTGTTGCAGTCTCTACCTCTCCTGTCCCCTCCCAGGCCCTCTGCACTGCACTGGCCTCTCACTTCATCTCTAAAACTCAGGACATCCTGTCCTCGCTCTCCTCCTCTCACCTCCCTCCCTCCCTACCCGGCTCTTCCTCTGGCCCTTCTGCGGTCAACCCTCCTCCCTCTTTCTCTGCCTTTCCACCCTTCTCTGCTGACGAGGTTTCCAGACAAGTCCGATCAATGAAAGTCTCGTCTAAACAGGTTCACCCCTGTTCCTCCAAAACTATCAAGGACCACATCGACTCCCTGGCTCCTGCCCTGGCTGACTTTTGCAACCACTCCTTCGCCTCTGGAGTCTTCCCTTCCCCCCTCAAGCACTCCCTTGTGCACCCTCTTCTCAAGAAACCCTCTTCCGACCCCTCCTGCCCGGCTAACTATCGCCCTATCTCCATCACTCCCTTCCTGGGCAAGCTCCTGGAGAAACTGGCCATCTCCCAGCTTAACCTCCATGCTGAATCTGTTGGTAGTCTTCATGACCATCAATCTGGCTTCAGAGCTGCCAGAAGCACGGAAACTGCTCTTCTGAACATCCGTGAAGACCTGCTCCTGAACCTCGATTCCAACACTCCGTGTGTTCTCATTCTGCTCGATCTCTCCTCTGCCTTTGACACTGTCAACCATGCCATCCTGCTCAACCGTCTCCGGGAAAACCTGGGTATCACTGGTCAGGCTCTGGCGTGGCTGACCTCTTTCCTTTCAAATCGACCCTCCCAGGTCCAACTGGGGTCCTTCCTCTCCGACATCTTTTTCTCCACCTGTGGTGTCCCCCAGGGATCTAATCTCTCTCCCTGGCTGTTCAACCAGTATCTGGCTCTCCTTGCCCACCGCATCGCCGCTCTCTGCCCTAATTTCCAGTGCTATGCGGACGATACCCAGCTCATTTTCAGGCTACCCTCAGCCTCCCCCTCTCCTTCCCTCATCTCTGACTGTCTGTCTGCTATCCAAGAATGGTGTGCCGCCAATGACCTCTGCCTTAATGCCAGTAAGACTGAGATTCTACTCATCGGTACTCCCACTCCCTCCTTCCCTGCAGCTCTCTGGCCTGCCTCCCTTGGCCCCCTCCCTGCTCCTACCTGCAAGGCAAAAAACCTTGGGGTCATCTTCGACTCCACACTCTCCTTCTCTCCTCATATTTCTGACGTCGCCAAGAGGTCACACTACCAGCTGCACCTCCTCAGAGGTATTCTTCCCTTCATCTCCTTCCCCCAGAAGCTCACTGTCTCCCGAGCCCTGGTTCTCTCGAAGCTGGATTACTGTAACAGCCTCTATCTTAATCTGCCTGCCTCCACTCTCCGCCCTCTGCAACTCATCCAGAACAGAACTGCGAGACTTGTCCTTGGCCTCAAGCCCTGGGACCGTATCTCTCCAGGATTGAAATCTCTACACTGGCTCCCAGTGGCTGCGAGGATAAAGTTCAAAACCCTCTGCATTGTCCACAAGGCCTTCTGGGGCCTGGGTCCTAAATACCTTCAACTCTCTCTTCCCAAATATCTTCCTCCCCGAGCCCTTCGCTCATCCGCCTCCAACTCCCTCATGGTCAGCCGCTTCTCGAAGCAACGAGCTGGGGGTAGATCTCTCTCCGCAGCAGGGGCCTCCCTCTGGAACAGCCTTCCTGCCTCCCTGAAACTTGAGGAGAACCACCTCCGGTTCCGGAAGCACCTCAAAACCTTCCTCTTTGCTTCTGCTTTCTCTCTCCCTCTCCCCTGCTGAACAGCTAATTAATTCCTCACTAAACTGCACTGATCCTGCAACTGGACCACTCTAAACTGCCTTCGGTCCTGGTCCCAGTCACTGATCCCCTGGAACCCCTCTGCACTACGGGACTGTCTCTGTATCCCTACAGCCCCCCCCCCTTCCCCAGCACTTGTTCTGCACTTACCTTGCACTTGCCACTAGCTGGCCCTTTTTTATTTATTACTTCCGCCACTTACCTTTACTGCACTTCCCCCCCTCCCCTTCCCCTTGCACTTTTCCCCCCTCCCCCACCCCTGCACTTGCGCGATCTGAATGACACCTGGCCTAGTAGTATCGTTTGTTTTGTCTCCCCTTGTTCCTCCCCTCCCTGCCTCGTCGCGCCTTGAAACACCTGTGTATAGGCGCGTTACAAATACCATATCATATCATATCATATCATATCATATCATATCATGCAAGTTTCTCCCATTCATTCGCAGCCTAGCTGTCACTCACATAGCAGGATGGCTGTCCTTGAAGGACAGCCAGCCAGCCAATCACCTTTGGGTGCATTCCTGTAACCAAGGAGACTAAGCATAGCGAGTTTGGGGAACCTCCATCACTTCTTCCTGCCCTGCCAGACACGCTGGAGCCTGAGGCGGGCTTCATCAGTGAACCCTGCCAAAGACTAAATGAACAAAGGGACTAGATCTGATTTGGCACAGAGTACATCTCAAGAAGGACCTAGCAAAGAAGAAATGGTGAAAAAAGAAGACCGGGCCATTTTGACAAAATGGGCACCATTTGGTAAAATACTGCAGTTGAGGATTCAGCCTGTGGTAAAAATGCACAATGGTAGGAAAAATAAACCACTGCCACCAGCCATTAATTGTAGTAAGGGTAACATAAAAATGTTACATGAGAAAGTAGACAAAAGAGGATACTAAATATCCCCCCAGCACTCCACATTAGATGGTGTGTGCTGGGTCTACAGGGGGAAAAAGGTAAGTAAAGTCAATTTCACTTTACTGCTCTTGGAAACAGTTGTTTATCCAAGAGAAGGGATTTAAACATTAATTGAAATACAAAGGACTTCCCTGTGCCACTGCACTGAAGGGGCTGTGTGTCACAATGTAAACATGATGCCTATGGAGTTTGCCAGACTCCAAAACCAAAAGAAACAGAGTCCAAATCAAATAAAAATACATGTGAGAGTGAGAAAAATGTCACACTCACTCCAGGATGAAAATCAAAAATCCTAACGTCCAGCAACAGAGCTGGGAGTCTTTAAGGTAGAAGGGAATTAACACAGAAATGACATTTCTCCCTAACGCTCACCGGCAGAAAACTATGGCGCTCCATGGAATGGGGATTTACTGCTCTTTCCACCACCTGTAATACCGCAGCAATTCTGGGATATAAGGCAGTTGAAATGGTTGGCCAGTTTGCTGGAATCACCAGTGGGATACCGGCAAGCTCATAGTGAGGCCCATTATCTTTTCAATTTTCTAGTAGATGATCAGTTCTATGAAGAACAATATTCATATTGTAACATGTTACAAAAAAGATGATAACAATTACAGACTGTTTCCACATACTTCAACCATGGCTTTAACTTATTAGCCCATCCTGCTAATTCCAGTAAAATTGTACACATTCCTTTGTCATACCTTTTGAGGACCTTAGCCAACCTGCACTAAAGAAATGATAGAATCTACAAAGGGAGACAAGTCAATTCCATAACTGTATTCAGTAAAGCAGTCTTCTTTCCTATGACAGTGAATATGTAGTATTGTAGATGGGTAGCTATCAGCTATGTGTATATAGTCCACTGATGACATGTAAAGCTCGAGTCGGCTATGATGTCACTCGGAACACTGTCATTGAAAGCTGGCCACCTATAGTTGTTTGTTATGTTTGGCCCAGTGTTTTCATGTTGTTCTCCCTGTACTTTCGACATGGGCAGCACTCGCAGAGGGTGGCGATGGGAAGATTGAGAGTACTGTACAAAAGGTACAAAATACAGGTCCCGCTCACCTCATCTCACAGCAACCCAAGCATGGACATAATACCTGGCAGAGAAAATGCCCTGTCCCCCTGCTGTCATTTCATAGCAGTTGTTTGTTAATTCCATATTCCTCTACCATGACCTCGCAGCAGTGGCATACAGCATTCAACAAGGGAAATAGTTGCTAACAGCTTCCCTTTAAAGCCATAGAAAACAAGCCTTTTTTCGTCCCTTTGTACTGGAAAGTATTCTCTTTTTTCATTCTACACCCAATTTTCAGTTCCATAGTACAGTTACAAGAGAACACTGACATTATTATGAGTTCAAAATCTCAGTTATCTTTGTATCAAAGAAGGGAAAACCAACCGCCCAAGATGGCGATGGAACAGAATATTAGCATAGCCCTCACAGGCAGTTGCACACGTTTTTCTATCAAATATTCATCACTCATTGGCCAAGGCAGCAATGTAGAATATAAAACATATATTTACAGGGATACATACTAAAACCCTGCATTCACGTTCTCCTTGAACATAGTTTTCGGAGCCATTCAGCAGAAAAAAAGCTGTCCGCATGCATGTACGACCCCAGCATTTCCAGAGCAGCGCTGGTAATTGGCATTCCATGGCAGCTTTCTCGGAATTAGGACATGCCCTTATACAGCAGACATCTGCTTAACATTCTAGGCCTGAATCTGAAATGCATTTCTGATCAGTCTTTTTTTTCCTGCCCTGATATGCTGTCATTGCCACCAGCAATTTCCGAAATCAGAATGGAAAGAGATAGGCACACAGCATTTCTGTCCCCAGCTTCGGCAGGGCGCAGTTTAACCTTGAGACGACTTTGAAGCCCACGAGGCAGGGAGAGCTTGGCCCTCCCAGCAAGCAGAATACTAACAAGGATGCAGAATGGTGCAGTGTGGAGACACGGGTTGTGGGAAATTACATCAGTCTACCTCACGGTTCCACCTTGCAGTTTAGCAAATTATGCTACACAATATAAATGCCATTCGTCGCCATCTGCTTTGTGGGTGAATCTCGAGTTTTATTCCTTTGTGATGGCTGTGTAAAGTGGAAATATTGATTTGTGTGTGTGCGTTTTTCAGAATTTAAAAACTTTTGACCCTGCTGTTCTTCCATGAGAACCTTTAGGTTACTTTGGTTGTGCCTCTGTCCTAGCAGAGCTGAAGTTGTGAATGTAGAAGGCAATTGATACATTGTGCACAGTTGCTGCTCTCAATATGCAGTTGAGTAGCAGAAACATCAAACAGGGGCATATGGCTGGTCCAAGCCTCATTACGACCCTGTCGGACAGCCGTGCCTGTATTCGTTTCTTTTCCGGGGCCCTGGACTGGGCAATTACAGGGGTATTACAACCCCGGTGGACCTGGTAATTGCCCATTCCAGGGCACCAGAAAAAATTATTCCCCATTCCCATTTGAGCCCCCTAGGGAATGGGGAAGCCGGATGTACCGGCACCATCCGTGAGTGGTGCCGTTGCATCCGACGTGTTGTGCTCGTGGGTGCCTGTGTGCCCGCCAGGTGTGACCTGGTGGGCACACAGGCACCTGTGAGCACAACTCGTAGTCTGCCAGACCGGGAACTACGGTACCGCAGACTTGCAATGAGGCCTTTATGTCATCAAACAGAGCCCGGTGGGAACTTGCGACAGCAATCACATCAGCTAAAATCATGCCTCATGTTCAGAATTTTGAGCAGCATTAGGAGGGACTGCGAAGGAACTCCACAGGGTAAAGATCATAGGAACGAAAATCACAGACTGACTCTGTTGCAATGTTGCATTACCTGCTTGATTCTTCCCTAACAGTTCATGATTGTTCACTGTCTAGCTCAGATTCCAGTTTGCGACAGGGACGCATATCTTGAGGCAACCCTGACCTGTCCTATCATGGTTCTTAGGGTCACACCATGCATTCCTTAGAACCCAAGTCAGGCCCCATAACTTGAATGACTGTGAAAGACCTCCCAGGCTAGAATCATCCATCCAGTCATTTTGAGGAAGCATAGCACTGTTGTAAAGCAAGGGAGGTCCAACATGCCATTTCCCTTTATAAAATGTATGACACGTTCCTTGAAACAAACATTGTACCTGCAATGCTAGCAGGATACAGATTTCACAGTGTACGGTCATTGCTCATCTGACTGGCATTTCCAGAAGGTTTGGTGCCCGCTAAAGATTCTGGCTGATATTAATAAGATGTTTAGATTTATTTAATCTGTATCATGAGCTTTTGTATGCAAGAAGCTAGCTAATGTTGAATGTGGTGACCACACATGTTTGGATGGTTGGTTTGAACTGATGCGTCTCAGTGATTAGTTTCCAGCCCCTCATACTCATTTAGTTTCCCGAAAATATGGAGGGCCTTCTCCATTGCCATGGATGATAAAGTCACATGCTAAGGGTCGGGAGTGGGGGGCTGTGGACCGTCAGCCATCCCGATGCCGTCCCTAGATTATTTTCTTTAGACAGACCCCCTTGCATGGGAGCAATAGCATTGCCTCAGAGCATAATTACATTGGAGACATGCAGCTATCATGAAGCAGAAACAGGCAATTTTCAGAACTACAGTTGTTGGCATTGGTGAGCCGTGTTGTGGAGCCAGCAAATATCCATTTTCTAAGAGGGGAGGAATATTCAAGAGCTGCTTGTGAAGCATGCTCAGTGGTTATCAGGATGGAGTCTGGAATATTACCAGGCACTGATTCCAGATATAGCCTTTAGGAAGATTGCTAAGACAGGAAAACTGCCTGTCGGTTTTTAGGATGACAGATGCACATTTTGTGAACTCCAGAATCAGCGCATATGGGTGGACGACTGCCCAACGCAAACTATGTGGGGAATTGATACATTGTGCATGTCCGAACCAATCAACAGGTACACTCACACCACACACACACACCCTCACACCCTCACACCACCACACACACCACACCTACCCCCCACACACACATACAATTTAAACATATCATTACATGGCCTGGTCTAGGCCCCTTTTTAAGTGGAAGCCACTAGATGACAGGTGTGGGGATAAGGAGTCAGAGCATAGAGCAGTTGAAGTAAAGCAAAGTACAGAGTAGAGCGTGGCAGAGTGGCAAGCAGGTGTAGAGTTGAAAGACAGAGAGAAAAAGAGTATGCGAGCGACAGAGGGAAGAGAAGGAGAAGGATAGGAGAAGAGAGTGTGGTGGAGTGGAAACGAGGCAGAGAGGACGATGAGAGAGAAAAGAGGGAGGAGAAACAGAGCAAGACAATGAATTGAATATTGGAGGAAGAGAGAGGGTGGGAGAAAAGAAGAAGCGAAAAACGGTAGAGGAGGAGAAGAAGAGAAAGAAGAAGAGAAAGAAGCGAGGAGAGGTGGAGATGAGGGGGCAGTGAGCAGAAAGGAGCAGGATAGCAGGACGAGCGATAGTGTAGCAGAGGAAGTGAAGAGAAGGAAAAGATAATGGTGGAGAAGATGAAGGATGTTGGAAGTGAGAGAATGGAGAAGGAGAGGACAAAGGAAGAGAAGAAAAAATAAAGGAGATGAGGTGGACTGAAGCATGTCACACAGCAGTGAGTAGGAGGAGCATGATATGATGAAGATATGTGGACAAAAGGAAAGAAATAGAGCACAAGACGATCCACAGATTCTCAGCTCCGCACATGATCTTTCAGTAATGGAGAGATTTAAGGGTAAAACTGCAGACATTAGAAGACCAACAGGAAACAGTTACTTATTGCCACAGGAGAAAAAGACTGAAAACTCCAGGGGTCTAAATATCACTGCATTTGCCTGATGCACAATCTAGCATCAGAGCACCTTAGGGCACTAGGTAGAGGTGCATGGTATGAGTGTCCAATGCACAATCCTGAGTGTCCAAAGGAAAATCCTGACAACTTCATCAATGACCAAGAAAGATACAACACATGCTGTCAAAGACATGCAGGACAGTATAAGTCCCAGGGCTGTAAGCGATTACTGCCATGAATCTGGAAAAAGAGGGTGACAGGGAGGGACTGAGAATCATAGTCCCGAGGAAAGCCTGTCTCATTTGTGAAACTCCAAAATGATCTTAATGAAAAAGTGACACCTCATTACAAGTATGGTGGTAACCATGCCGCTTTTAGCCGCAATGCTACCCCCATACCGGATTCCGGGTCCAGGTTCCTGGAATGGGGAAATACCAGGCCATTCCGACCTTGGAGGGCCCGGTATTTCCCCATTCCAGGAACCCGGACCCAGTACATCCCAGTACATCCCCATTTCCATTTGAGCCCCCATAGGGCTCAATGGAAATGAGGAGGATGCTAACAACGGGCCCGTTCATTTTATTTATTTATTTATTTATGTTTATATAGCGCGCAAGCAGCCCAGGGGCATTGAGGCGCTGTTACTTGCAATAACTTAGTTACAGGTTACAGGCAAGATAGCGATTGTTGACACATTATGAATACTACAAAACATCATACTGTTGTTACAGATATTGCATTTGGTCATATATTACAACTTATATGATAAGTATTAATGACGGGCCCATTGTTAGCATCCTGGTCTGCTAGCGAGTCCTGCTATGGATGTCTGGTTTTACCAGATGTCCTTAGAGACACCCTTCAGCAGACCTCGTAACGGGGCGGTAGAGGGATAGCTGGGCCGGCAGCTCTATCCGCTCCGTTATCCCTCTACCGCATTCCTCGTAATGAGGCCAAAACAATCAACGTTGATGGTACATATAACTGTATAGGGTTTCAAATCATCTGTTGGCACTTGTTATTGCATGGTAGATTAAGCCCACCTGAAGAAGGATTGAAGAATCCATGACACAGAAGTGCCAAGCCTTGTTGAAAGCATGTGGCAACAATAGTTTCCTGGTATCAAAACCGAGAACATTACTTATGTTGCAATTCTTGGATGTTTAACTTGGTCACGATCTTGACAATCACCACTTACGCTGCTTTCAAAAATATGATGTACATGCTAGGAGTCAAGATTTCTAGGAACCAAGATAGTCCACAACTGGCAGAGCCAGATATCTTCTGCTCTTAAGCCTACACAAGACTGCACGTAACCATCACACCTGGTCCTGGTTACGGGACACCATCCTATCTTCGCCAGCGTCATGTTCCTGAACAAGGGGATATTCACGTTATTTGGTCACACTCTTATGTGATGAAGGAAGTCACGTATAACTCTTTATTGATGCTAATAAAAAAGGCAACATCAACATCAACTGACAGACATAGAACTGCACGAAAAACTGCCTGAAAATTCCACAGTACTAGCCTGCCCATCACTACAGACTTCATGATGTCACCAAGATGGATGTTATACTAATTCTGACATTGCAATAGAAGAACATGTCTGATAACACTGCCCCATACCCCAACAACTTTGATTGCAATGTGTTGCCTGTCATCGGATCCAATGACTGCCACAATCTCTGTATCTTCTTTGTCCTTTGCTAGACTCAAGAGGATCCCTCCCCAGAAGCCTAACATGGCTGGAGCCCAATTTGATCTTTTTAATGATCAAGTGCTCATGCAAGGATGGAAAAAATTAAGGACCGTTAGAACGGACATTCAAAAGAACACAAACATCAAAATCCACAAATATGACCAGTGGTCACTCTAAGCAAATTAAAAGAAACTGCCAGCTATCTCGAAATCTCTAATCTATCTACAAAAACAAATATGATTTTGTTGCAGACTCACCACTTGGTTGTGCAATCCAAAGGTGGCTCATTTTTTTTTTTTTTTACTTATGCATATTGTGCAGTATCCATATACAACGAGAAGAGATTTCCCCAAATCATGATACTCTGCCAATAAAATGTTGGGTAAGCAAACAATTTTTAGTATGGATTTCAAATTAACTTAATTGGTTGGTATATATCCCTGTATTGCAAGCACCCAATACAATTGAGTAGGGTGAGATCATATCTCATTTCATATCTCTCAACTTATTTTATTATTATTATTATTATTATTATTATTATTATTATTATTATTTTCTTTTTTTATTTTTTTATTTTTATTGTTAGGGTATTTATTGAGTGTGGACCTAGCTTTAGGAAGGAACAGGGAACAATGCAATCATAAGTAGAAGGACATAGTGAGAAAAGGTGCGAGCAGCTAAATATGGGGGAGGCGAAGGGTGTACAATTTGGCAGTCAGAGATCTTCAAGCAACAAGGGGGGGACTTGGTGGAGCAGATCATACAGTCTGAGATTGGGTGATGTGGCGGGTCAGAAGAAGGACTAGGACTTGTGTCTTCCATTTTGACTCAGTCTTTATTTAAAGAAAAGGTGAACATGCCTGACCTTCCCTAAACTATGGTGGTTCCCTGCCTAATCAAACTAACTAAGGTGCTCATTGGTCGTCAGTGAGCCCCAAAAGAAAGATCTGTCCAGTGCAAATTCACCTATTCACACCCTACCACTATCAAAATAACTAAGGCACGGGTGAATATCTCCATTATTCTGTATACTCATTTCTGTAACAGTTCACTTTAATACATTAGTCAAAGGTACTTATCAGAACATATAGTTCATCAATCAGGTTTTTCCACTTCTTTATCAGACTTTTGTTCTCTCTTTTTTCTCTTTTATTAACCATGCTTAATAGAGTCTATTGACTTAATGTCCAATTGTTTCCTGGTTTATGATAATCAATATTATTCCAGTTATCAGTTTCATTCTTCTAAGTTGTTTCGAACATTAATGCTTTACTGGTAACACTATGTAATCATTCTCACTTTTTTCTCACATTGGTTCCTTCTTCTTCTTTCTTTCCATTGACTCCTTACTAGGAAGAGTGTTAACCCCTAAATAATGATCTTCACTAGGATGAATGTGAATAGTCCAGTAATGTTTTTCCCTTTTTTCCCACACTGGTTTCGCACCGGGGGGAATTTTAGTAACCCAATGATGAGTCTTATTCCGCCCTGGGACGAGTTCCTATATCCCGGGAATTATCTCCACTCTTTCCCCACACTGGTTCTTCATTGGGACAAATATGAGTGATCGTGTGATGATTCTCACTCTTTTTACATACTTGTTCCTTACATGGATGTGTAGGATGCTTCCCTTCGTTATTGCCAGTATCCATTGTAGCAAACTCATGGTGGCACAGTAAAGACAGACAGTAGTGATCACAGTTCTAGGGTGTTTATTAAACTGTATAATGGGTGAGAAAAGCACCCAATCTAAACCTAATCTAAGAAGGGATCAAGCTGTGACCATCAAATAATAATAATGCAGTCCAAGTGGAGTCTAGTCAAATAAAAAGGGCCTATACTAAAAACCCTATTGCCAAACCTTCACTCTATATTACAAAATAGTTTGGGATAATGGTCACAAGAGAAGAAAAAAAGTATTCACAAAATGTTATGTCAGGATGGTGTAGCTGAGGTCTCCTTTCCGCATGTTTTTAGCACTGCACAAGGCGGGACTCCTGAGCACAGCACACCCCTGGGCCTCTCCAGTACAAGGTTATAGTTCCTTTCAACGATACCAGGACCTTCCGAGGCCAAATCTCTTTTCTGCAAAGTCTCTTGCCTTAGAAGGCCTGCTGGACAATAAACAACAAACATACAAAAAGTTCCTTTGGTAATCTTTTATGTTGGGCAATTGCTCTTCGCCCTTGGGACCCGCTCAGCCAGGCTCTGATCCTAGTTGCAACATGGCCTCCCTCAGACGGGTTGACTATGGCCTTTCATTCAAAGTATCAGCAGTTTGTAACATTCAAGTGTCTCAATGTCTTTTTAAACAATCATTCACTGTGGACATCCCTCGGTTGGTTCATTCTTGTCGACACAATGTTCATGGGTGTATTATGCTGCCCCACAATTCGCAGGCTTTCTTCAGTCGGGTTCACATTTGCCAAATACACAGTTAATTTTGCTTTATCACAATGTGGGTCTCACTTCCCTTAGCTTTCCTCTTTACCACATTTCATGGACTTTCGATTGGACCAGGGTTTGACTCAACCCTTGTATGACCACTCTGACACCTCACACCAACCTCTCTGAGGGTCTTCTGTTATTTGTAGTTTCAAGAAAGGGGACCAGCCAGAGTTCTTTCGAATGAGTGCCCACGTGGTGCCTGACCACTCTGCAGCTGGTCCTTCAATGGGCTTTCTTAAAAAGTTGAAACACACGCAAGTTCTATGTTCACAAGATCTTTGCTTGTATAATGTTGCAGTTTGCAACCTTGGTCTCAGCACAGTCTGGATTACTGTCAGCTTTCCCCGGGTCACTGGTTGCTGTTTCTTGCCTCTGGAGTCACGGACGGTACCACGGTAGCAAGCGCATCTCCCCGTCTTGGCCTTCATTGTGGGAGGGTTCTGTGCACCGTTTACATCTGTCACACCACATGCAAGCTGTAGTTCCCGCTCTTATGATTCCTTTCACAGAGGCTTCATGGGTCTGGGCTGGAAAGAGAAAGGGCAATTCCCTCTTTGTTGTCCTTTCAAGTTTCGCCACCTTTCTCCTCCATTTCAGCTGCCGTCCTGGAACAGCTGCTTCCTCGTGCATTTGGCCTTGCTCCAAGTGTGCTCTCGTGCTCCTCCTTTTATCCCTGTGGGGAAGGGAAAGGGCCATCAGGTGTGTGGAGTTATCTTCAATTGCCTCACACTGCCTGACCCTTGTATTGGGACATGTCAGGTAAATGGTTCTGGTGTTAGTCCATTGTCTTTCACGGTTTAAGAAAGTGTTTCTGTCAGAAAAGGGGAGAGTAGAGCTCCTAAGTATCCTATAGGGTAGGATGGGAAAAGGTGTCACAAGGAAGGGGGTACCATGTCTTGCCCTTCAGTGTCCCACTTCCAATCCCTGAAGACCCCATCCAGGTGATCCTCCCCACTGGCCCACCCCCAGGAACTGGATCCAATAGCGATGGCCATGTCCTGGCCACCTGGATAACAGAGCTCCTGGGACTAGCGGGTGAGACACTGTCAGGTTTCTCACACGATCCTGGGTCTCCTTCATTTCACTTCACCTCTTGTACTTAGGGGTTGGCATCAGCAGGCCTGCCATCAGGATGGGATTTTCTTTGATTGACCTCTCACCTCTCTGCTTCCTTTTTTCATTCACTCTGCATGTGTCACAGTACTATTTGGTAAATGGTCTCTACGTCATTATCAGAATTCACCATTCAGCGATTCTCGGTCATGCCACTCCCATGGGTTTACTTGCCTATGCTAGACTCAGCTTCCTTCTTACCTTCACTGTGCATGCCTCGCGATGCAGCGAGTAAATGGTTTTGGTGTCATTATCGGACTTCACTGTCCACTCACTCTCGGTTATGCCACCACTTTGGGTTAACTTGCCCATGCTAGACTGGGCTTCCTTCTTCCATTCACTATGCATGCCACATGATGCAATTCGGTAAGGGGTCTCAGCATCGTTATCAGACTTCACCATCCACTTACTCTCGGTCACGCTACAACTTCGAGTTAACTTGCCAGTGTTAGACTTCTGTTTTCCAGCTTCTCTTGCTTCACTTTTCCTCTGGGTTCAGGTCTCATGCCAGTTTTCCTTCAGCCTTGAAATATGCACATCCCTCTCTCTATCTGCTTCACTTGCACAGCTCACTTTAAACTCCCAGGCTTCTCTCTCTCTCTCAGGACTCCTCCTGCCTGCTTTTGGACGTGGCCTTGGGACCTCCCTTGCACAATGTTCAAGTCCTTCTTCTTTGTTCTGGTAGTAATCAGTATTACTCCAATGGTTTTCTTCATCTCAGTACCAGTAGAGTTGTCTTTTGCAGGTTTTCTCATAGCTTCTATCTGGCAATAACAAATATTGACTTGTTCTGTATGTCATCTTCTGGTAGTTATGATTGTTATTGGATTGTGAGTAAGTGACTTAGGGAGTTCCTCTTTGGAATGGGAGTCCTTGTCCCCAAGCGGGAAGTCTCCCCCAGAAAGGTCCCACTTGCCTATAACCCTATCGAGGGTATCACATGGCAGGCTCACCTCCCTAGCCTGGGGAGAAGTGACTGAATTCACTTATTCATCACAGTGAGGAGGGGAAGGTGTGTGGACCTAGGTGCTAGAGAGGAGCCATTCCTTGAAGAGGAGGTTATGAGCTCCTTCCTGAAATGTAGAAGTCAGGGGGAGAGTCTGGTGTTGACACATCTCCTGACAGAAGATGTCACCCACATGGTCATATTTTCGCAATATGCTCCATGGAATTTAAAGGGATTCCTGTCCTGCATCATCTTGGCCCAGACCCCATCAATTACCCACCTGCATGGCCTCACTGGCAACCCCTGCACTTGGGATCCATTAGTCCACACTTTGTTTTTAGCGTTTCCTGTATCCCTTCAGTCCCCCCCTACTAGCACTTATGTCTGCACTTCCTTGCACTTGCCACTAGCTTGCTGTTATGTGTCATATTTATTCCACTTCCCATGCACTGCACTTTTCCCCTCTCCCTTCCCCCTGCGCACCTTTCCTTTCCCCCCTTCCCATGCACTTGCGCGTTCTGAATGAAACCTGGCCTAGTAGAATCGTTGTTTTGTCCTCCCTTTGTTTCGCCCCCTTGCCTCGTCGCGCCTTGAAACACTTGTGTATAGGCGCATTATAAATGCCATATCATATCATATCATATCTTCCAAAATGGCTCATTCCCATTGGCTTCCTGGATTATTGATATTTTGAATAGTTCAGTCATTGCCAGGACAACTGTGTGTCATTATCAGCATGATATGTTTAAAGAGAAATTATGATGTGCTGCCTCCTTTACTATTGCTAAAGTACATCGCAACAGTACTATGTGGCTGGCTCATCTTCAACCTCATGGTTGAAGACCTGCTCTGCAACCTTGATTCCAACACCCCCTATGTCCACATCTTGCTTGATCTCTTTTCTGCCTTTGACACAGTCAACCATGCCATCCTGCTCAAACGTCTCCATCATAACCTGGGTATCACCGGTCATGCCCTGGCGTGGCTGGCTTCCTTCCTCTCTGATCGACCTTCCCAGGCCCAACTCAGGTCCTTTCTCTCCTCTATCTCTATATCTACCTGTGGTGTTCCCAGGGGTCTAACCTCTCTCCCTGGCTGTTCAACAAATACCTGGCACTTCTTGCCCACTGCATTGCCACCCTCTGCCCCAACTTCCAGTGCTATGCGGATGACACTCATTTCTGACTGTCTGTCTGCTATCCAGGAGTGGTGCGCCAGCAATGATCTCGGCCTTAATGCCAGTAAGACAGAGATTCGCCTCATTGGCACACCCGCTTCCTCTTTCCTGCCACTCTCTGTCCGGCCTCTCTTGTCCCTCCTCCTGCCCCCACCTGCAAGGCTAAAAACCTTGGGGTCATCATCGACTCCACACTCTCCTTCTCTCCTCACATCTCTGATGTCTCTAAAAAGTCACACTACCAGCTGCACCTCCTCAGAGGTATTCTTCCTTTCCTCTCCTTCCCTCAAAAGCTCACTGTCTCCAGAGCTCTGGTTCTCTCTACTTTGGACTGTTGCAACAGCCTTTTTCTAAATCTGCCTGCTTTTGCTCTCCGCCCTCTGCAACTCATCCAGAATAGGACTGCGAGACTTGTCCTTGGCCTCAAGCCCAGGGTTAGTATCTCTCCAGGACTGAAATCTTTGCACTTACTCCCAGTGGCTGCAAGGATTAACTTCAAAACCCTCTGCATTGTCCACAAGGCCTTCTGGGGCCTGGGGCCACAATACCTTCAGTCTCTTCCTAAATGTCTTCCTCCTCGAGCTCTTCCCTTATCCACCTCCAACTCCCTCAGGGTCATTCGCTTCTCCAAGCAACGAGTTGCTGGTAGATCTCTCTCTTCGGCAGGGGCCTCCCTCTCAAACAGCCCCCCTGCCTCCCTGAAACTTGAGGAGAACCATCTCAGGTTCCGGAAGCACCTTAAAACCTTCCTCTTTGCTTCTGCTTTCTCCCCCCCTCTCCCCTGCTGAATTCCTGGTTGAAACTGAGACTGCACTGGTTACCTGGCCACCCTTCTGATCTCGGGCCCACACCTGCACTGCCTCCCTGGTAACCCCCACACTTGGTGACTGCACCTGTATCCCTACAGTCCCCCTACCAGCACTTATGTCTGCACTTACCTTGTGCTAGTCCCAGTTGGCCGTATTTTATTTCTCTTTTTATTTTTATCCCATGTACTGCACTGTCCCCTCCCCTTTCCCCCTCACTATTTTCCCCTTCCCACTTCCTATGCACTTACAAGATCTGAATGACACTGGGCCTAGTAAGATCAGTGTCTGTCTTCCCTCTGTTCCCCCTCCCTTGCCTCATCGCGCCTTGAAATACTTGTGTATAGGCGCGTTATAAATGCCATATCATATCATATCATGTATTATTGGGAAAACAGTGATACCAATATTCTGGACAGAGCAGATATCTACAACAACATGATTCCCTAGAACAATCAGCTATGGTATGAGCCATTTGGAAAAAAGTGATATTAGGATCGAAGTTCAAAAGTAACGGATCTAAGCAATCAAATTTAAAAGATAAAACAATGCTATATTTGGAGAAAAAAATTAAAATCCATTTGCTAATTTGGTAGCATAAAGATGAGACTTAATATTTTATATGTAAACTGCTATACTAGTCATGATATTGCAATAGAAGATAATCATTGATGAATATAACACATCTCCCTCTGAATATACTAAAATAAATAGTGTTCTTATTACAATTAAGAGATTATGGTTCCATGTGCAATCCTTGTCTGTATTAACTGCATTCGTTGAGGACCAGAATGTTTTTAAAATAATGTGTTCACTTTTCCTGGCAGGTTAATTGTAACTACTCCATCTACTTGTATTGTATTTTTCCATGGCATGCTTAGTATTGTAATATGCCTTTGTTTTCTCATTGTTGTATTCAATTATTTTTTGCAAACGTTCAACATCCCATATGAGACATGTCACCCTTTCCTAGCAGCCCACTCACAGGTGGGAATGTGCTTCAGCCTTTTAATTTCCTCAAATGAGACAACACCTATGGTTGCTTAAAACTATGCTACATCCCTTTGCTACAATCCAAACTCCCACAGTTTCCCTTATTCAATAGCTATTTTCACATCATCCAATATCTTATGGTTAAACCTCTCTGCACAGTCTTGACTTTCTGGTTGATAACTTGATGATTTTGCATGTTGTTAAAGATGGCCAAAAAAACAGACTACGCTAATAGACATTTATTTTATTTGATTTCAACATTATGCATGCAAGTGAGACTTCTGGTAGTCCTCTGAGAGTGGTCTCGGTGGCTCTCTCAACTTTCTTGTGGGCTTCCTCAACCCTAGCTGAGGTATCACTAACCCCACAATGTCCCTGATGTTACACCAACGAACGGTAATTGCTCCTGTCTCGGTCTTTCTAAACATGTATGGATAACCTATTGGCCATGGCCTTCACTGACTAACTTTCTCTTGGCAAACTCTAAGGACCTATTCTGCACTTTTCATTGGTTGACTTCACAGATTCTCTCCACACTCTCCTTTTTCACTCACTCTCTCTCTTTCTCTATCTCTCTTTCCATCACTAACCCTGTCTCACTGCCCCCACTCTCCTACCTCTCGATCTTACTGGTATCCCACTCTTCCTTTACCTCAGATCTTCCTCTTATCTCACTCCCCCTCTGCACCAGTCTCTGAGTATGTTCCTCCCTCTACTCTCCATCCTCACCACTATTACCACTTTCGCTGTACCACCACTCTACTGTCACACTCTCTCACGCTATAAAACACTTACATAATTGTTCATAAATTTTCATAAATGCCCACTTTCCCCTCACATTTCTCTTTCCCTGAATCTCTCTCTATCCCAGACACTGTTCAAACACTTAACAACACTACACTCAATGTGTACCTCTCTCTCTCTCTCTCTCTCTCTCAGACTTTCTCTCTCTCTCTATCTCTCTCTCTCTCTCTCTTTCTCTCTCTCTCTCTCTCTCTCTCTCTCTCTCTCTCTTCTGCCTCTCTCTCTCTCTTGCTGACTGTCCCACTCACTCTCCTCTCTCTCAATACCTTAACTGCACTATTTTATACCACCACCAGAATCTCTTCAGCACTCCTCACAACCATCTATTCTCCTCTACGTGGTCTCTCGGTTCACCTACTCTCCTCCTGACCTCACCCAACACCTTTCATCCATGTTCTTCTTCCACAGGATTTTATAGCCCAAACCACCCTGTTCTTTGCCTGCCCTGGGTTTAATTGGTCTGTGCAATCACCTGCCCTGTTATGCCAATCTTTTCCTCCCCTTTGCCCAGGGGTGGATATGTCCTGGTAAGTCCCACCATCTTCTTGGTCTTCAGTATTTGTCCCATTGTGGCACCATAAAGCAGTTTGTTTACAGGGCACAACCTTCCCACAAAAGGTGGGTTTGTCTTTTCCACCTTGCCGTTGTCCTATCTAACAGAGATGGGCTAAAATCCCAAGACATCATGTCGGGAATATTTGATAGCAAGCATTCCATAGTGGTTTGTTTTTTGCTGTGACTCCAGTCTAGGTTTTCATTGTTGCAGGGCTTCTGGGGAGAGTAGTCCTGCATTTGGAACACAAAACTTTTGGCCAGGCCAGAGGCTAATAGGCATTGTTGGTGGGTCAGTGGTACTAATGCTTTCATCCCAAAACAGACACTCTTGGGGAGTCACAGTCTTAGGTCCCCCTCAACTCCCTCACCCCACCTCTGGAGTAGGACCAGTTTTGACAATGCTCTAGTAGGAAGCATCCAACAGTTTGAGAGAGTCCCTGACATGATTATGACAATAACTTTGCTACATATCTTGCCCTTTCCCCAAAAGCCCGCCATCCCTTTCCTTGTCCTTTCTCCCTGAGTATGGGAATTCTCTGTTTCTTCCCTCTCCCTGAGGTGTAGGGTTTTTAGGCACTGTTGAAACATTGTGAGGTCTGTGCCTATAAGTATCTCCTCTTGCAGGGTAGGCATTATGACCACTGGCATTGTAATGGATTTGCTTAGCACTTCTATCTCCAATTGAGCATTTGAGTAGAGATCCATGTCTCAATGAACCTATATAATTCAGGAGAGGGGTACACACGCTCATTCTTCATGGGAGACTAGGTCAGCACAAATGGATTTGTGATGAATCCATCAATGCCAATACTGATCATCTTTGTATGACAACCGGGAGATAACATTTCTTAACCGCCTCTCCCATTAGTATACAGCCCAATATGGTACTTCTGAAATATGTTTTTCTTCGTTTCTTCGGGGAACAATTTGGGAACGTATTACAAGACATGTGGTTCACTTCTAGTTTTGAATTTCAGATGCTTTAGGTGATCTTCCTGGGTTTCTGGAATAAAGAGGCCTATCTCCATTGGTTCTTCCTTTCTTTGCCCAGGGCATAATTGGGCAATATGTCCTGGTTTGCCATGTGCAAAGAAATGGATCCCTCAACATGTAAGGTGCTGAAACCCGGGAAGCACTTTCTCCTGTGAGATGGACATTGATAGCTAATAAAGACATTGAAAAACAGAGGGGTGTCTGGGAAACTCTCTACCAGCACAAACACAGTCCATTGACTTGTTCTTGGGTGGATGGCCCCTGGGAGAGTCTGAACCAAGTTTGAAAAAAGACTGATATGCAAATGGATATTTCCCATCTTGAAAGGTACAGTGAGCAAAAAGTGTGTGCTGCAAACTCACATCTCAGAACAGGTTATCATGCCATTTTCTTTCTGGAGAAGAGCACCTGCTACCTTTTTTGAAATATTTGCAAGGAACTTGGGGTTGGTCACCCTGTGTTACCTGGGGGCAACCAGACGTGGACTCTCTGGTCACTGTGCTCAGAGAGGCACAGCTTCACCTCACTGATGAGGTCCAACAAGGCTGATACACGTGCATGGGGTTGATGTTGGTACTCTTGTTCAGAGACGAATTGCCATAGCATTTCGGTGCTGTTCTGCCCATGTCGGCGGGAAAAAGACTGATATGCAAATGGGTATTTCACATCTGTGAAAGGTGCAGTGAGCAAAAAGCATGTGCTGCAAATTCTCACTCAGAACAGGTTATCATGCCATGTTATTTCTGGAGAGGAGCGCCTGCTACCTTTTTTGAAATATTTGCAAGGAACTTGGGGTTGGTCACCCTGTGTTACCTGGGGGAAACCAGACGTGGACTCTCTGCTCACTGTGCTCAGAGAGGCACAGCTTCACCTCACTGATGAGGTCCAACAAGGCTGATACACGTGCATGGGGTTGATGTTGGTACTCTTTTTCAGAGAGGAATTGCCATAGCATTTCGGTGCTGTTCTGCCCATGTCGGCGGGAAAAAGACTGATATGCAAATGGGTATTTCACATCTGTGAAAAAGGTGCAGTGAGCAAAAAGCATGTGCTGCAAATTCTCACTCAGAACAGGTTATCATGCCATGTTATTTCTGGAGAGGAGCGCCTGCTACCTTTTTTGAAATATTTGCAAGAAACGTGGGGTTGGTCACCCTGAGTTACCTGGGGGCAACCAGACGTGGACTCAATGCTCACTGTGCTCAGAGAGGCACAGCTTCACCTCACTGATGACGCCCAACAAGGCTGAGACACGTGTATGGGGTTGCTGTTGGTACTCTTGTTCAGAGAGGAATCACCATCGCATTTCGGTGCTGGACTGCCCATGTGGGCGGGACAAAGATTGACATGCAAATGGATATTTCACATCTGTGAAAGGTACAGTGAGCAAAAAGTGTGTGCTGCAAACTCTCATCTGAGAACAGGTTATCATGCCATGTTCTTTCTGGAGAGGAGCGCCTGCTACATTGTTTGTAATAAAGACATTGACGTTGAGTTGACGAGTGATTTGAACTAGTGAAGAACAATGCCGAAGACATGCCTTTGAATAGAAATATCTTAATTCAAACCTACTTACCTATTTAGTCCATTGAGCATATTTTGAGTTTGGCTGTTAACACAATTCCACACGTATGAATGAGTACATGTCCATGACATCTACTTCTACAGCTCACACATGTTCACCATGCACCTTGAGATAATGTTCCCATTCAGATACATGAATGTCTCTGTATAATCTACCCCATAGTTTGCTAACATTACAATTTGTGGTCCATGTATATACATGTGTATATGGATTATTCATCCTAATTATTCCACTTCTCAAAAGAGAAATTATATCGTGCCACCTATTGCAATAAATATATGTATATTTGCCTACGCCAAACTGCTCAAAAGTCGCTTGCGAAAGAATCCGTGTTGCAAAGTCCTGACCTTAAAATCAATGTAAGCCGCCATTTTAGGTCAATCCGCCATTTTAGGATTCACTTTGTAAAAGTCACCCTGTGAGTTAAAATGGTGGACAATGTCATCCCAAAATCCAACATGGCCGTTTTCACCTCTGTACATAGCTAATATGTAACTTGCCTGCAGGCCACTTGTTGAGATTGTGAACTGAGACCTTGTCCTTCGTTGACCTATGTGTAAGGGATTACTCGTGTAAAGAAACTAATCCACGAGTATACTATAAAAACAATGTATTCAAATACTGAACTTTGAAGACTAACATGGAAAATCCCAGAATACACAGTTGCTGTATAGGCTTTTCGATACATGCATTAAAAGCGAACCAGTTATATGCGGTTGTTCGAGACTTGGCATGAACCCTAGATCGGTGATGTACTAAGTGGAATATTAACCCGAAGTGGGGCTGGACATCGTGCTCACAAAGTGTATAAAAAGCCAATGCATTTTAATGTACAGCGTCTCTCACTGAACACACTGAACCACGCCGGAGTTCGTTGTGTTGTACTGAGGGCCGATAGCTATCTGATTTTGCTCTGTTTTTGTAACTGGATTCAGTATAAAATAAAGTACTTTGTATGTTCCTTTGTAACCCATGTTCGGTGTATTTCCTTTTGGGGTACTCAGCCTCGATATTTTGATTTTGTTTTCACACACTTACTTCACTTACTGCTAACACATATTTTCAAACAAATCTTGACCACTCACTTCACTCCCTTTAACCAGACTATACATTTATTTTGTCGAACAGAGTGGCCTTCTCTCGCACTCTTTCAGCACATTATTGATGCTCCAACCCTTCGTTGGAATGGGCTTAATGATTCTACCTGCCCTATCTGAAAATGAAATGTGCCTATAAATGTCCAGAGAACAAAGGATTAAGGAGTGAAGTGGGTAAACAAAGCCAACTGGGAGAAGCACACACAGCAGACACAGGTGAAGTGACCATTCAGGAGCCAGAAGCACGATGTGGCACAGAACCAGAGACCAGGGGCATTGCAGATGAGCCTGATAAAGTACCAGAAACTCAAGAGAGGAGAGCTATTCGAAGTTCTGGTCCAAATGGACAGGCTGGCCATTTTTCTATGGCTGAAATTGTGGAAAAGTCTCAGGAGCATGGGCCCTACCCAAGTCGTGAGGAGTATAGAATTACTTGTTGGTGAGAAGGGAACAATATCCCTTATGTGTTAGACGAACACAGAAACCCCTTTAGTTGGAAAGGCACTATATACCGTAATGGAGAAAATGCTATTCTTGACGAGTGGCAAAGCCACTATATCCATTAAGAGTGAAAAATGGCACACTGCCTGTTGTTAGCAGAAAGGACACTGTATCCCTTAAAGAATACTCACCCCTCTCACTGTTTCTTCATAAATGGTCTGTGCACGCACTCTGCCCCTCATAGCAATGATGGAATCATGTTTTCTATGGAGCATCATTTACGTATGCATGCCCTGAATACCACGAACCAGCCTAGTTTGGAATGGTAATCTTGTGGTAACCATTGGTCAGACCCGGCAGGTTAACTTCAACTACTAGATCACAGCACACTCCACTGCATTTCATGCATGCTGCCACCAAACCTCCACGCCCTCCCAACATCATGATGAAATCATTTGCAGTGATGGAAGTGCCAAAGATGTTGTCATATTGGGTACAAAGCATCTCAGCCATTCTCAGTTGCTAGTAGATTCTTTATGTTTTCTCTGAGAAATAAAGAAAGCATTTGTAAGGTAGGCCCAAAACCTAATTGATTAAAAAACAATCCTAGGAAACAATAAGGAGGGCACCGTTTTCAAAAAAACAGGATTTATTACATGCAAATGTGGCCGTGAAGGTCAGCCAGCTCTGTAGAACTTAACAACTGAAATTGCTCTCGACACACCCATTTTAGTTACAGTTTTTATAGATGAAAACCACAAAACAACATTTGCTACAAATATCAACTACATGTTCATCCCACACTCCCCACTGGCTAGTCATATACAAAAGTATAAACACACCCAGTACAACCCAAACCCATTGGTTAGTAAACTCCCAATGATCATTTCAATGCCAGCTCCTATGGATGATGTAAATGTGGGGTCAGCAGAAAATATTCAGTTTTGATTGGACAACATTATTGACATTACTGTTACTATGATGGCCTTTTCACATTGGCCAAGACATTTTCATGATGTGAATGCCACCCGAGATGACCCAATCCTTTAGCAAGTTTGAATATTGAAGTCAGTCCCATGTGGCAACAAAATGGACACAGCACTACTTTCTCATGAGAGCACTACTTTCTCATGAGACCAGACAACTTGGCACCCCCTCAGCACCTCCCCGACCTTGCAGTTGCACATTTGGCAGCACCTTAAACGACTTGCTTTCCGAACACACATCCTCCAATATCTCTCTTGGGCACCAGGTGACTTTATAAAAATACATCCACAGTACTGCCCCTGAGAATTAATTTCTCAGATTAATTTGCTCTATTTAGCCTGTCAGCTGCAGTTCCAATGCCCCCACCACTTCTCAATGGGGGCAATATAACCACCCCCTCGTTCAATACCCTGGCTAAGCCTTGCCTCTAGGCCCTGTTCAAACAAAACTGGCATTACATTTATCTAATGTTGGGAACATGGCATTACCTATCTCCTGCCTGAAACATCTGGGAACAGCTTAGTCTTGCAACAATAACCAATCTTTGTGTGGCGCTTCATCCTTCCTCCAAGGGCCTTAGCAATCTGGACATTTGCGAGGGGAGGCAGGAATACAATCTAATTAAATGAGCATGACAGAAGCTCAGAAATGCTGCCTAGTGCCTTAAATAACATAAAGCTAACAACTTTTAACTGAGCCTAGTTCAAAATGGCAGGGCTCTAGCTAAGGAGACAGGTGGCCCTTATGCTATCACTGATTAATATCTACCCTTCATAAAGCTTGCACTAGCCACACTACCTGGGACTTCACCCATATATTCAATAATAACAAAAAAGCTTGCCCTAATGCAATAGCAGCACCATCTAATTATTTCCACTGTAACAAAGACATCATCTAAATACGTAATGCTATGTATAATGGACCATATCTTTAGCTGCCGCTCCTTTCACTATATATGCTTTCGAAAGTGTGTCACTTCACACATGGAAACAAATGCTAAAACAAATAATAGAAATACTAACACTAAAATGGCCAGCAGTCCATGCTAATAGAATGTACGCAGCGAGAACCTCCACTCACGTTTGGGACAGTTAACACGATCATTTTAGTTATCATTCATATAACCTTTTTCGGGTTATTAGCCCTGAAAAAGTACATGAAAACATTAAAAACAAATAGATAAGATACATTTACAACCAGATAAAAGTGAAATGTGGTTAAATCCTGAATAAATAATTGAAAGCATATTTCATACAACCGGCCCGAAACCCACAGGCCTTAACCAGAAAGGCTGAAACCACAAAGGTTACTGACTTAGAAGAAATATATTGTACATATTCAATTGAACAAGCTTCTGATACCTGTAGGATTGAGAAATGAGGCCAACCACGTCTTCTTAAAATCTGAATAGAGTGCACAAAAAAGAAAGGGAATACTTATGTTTTCCTCCAGCATGCAACAATGGCAAGAATTGGATGAGTTTGTGTCCCTCCACTTGGATACGTGTGCAGGAGGGAGAACATTCAGTTGGAATTTAAAAACAAGATATTTCTGATCAAAGTTCTTGATCATATGAAAATATGCTCCCACCCCACTGAATTAATTATTCAGTATGTATGTTGCTGTTAGACCGTCCATATCGGTATTAGAGAGCCTGCAATATAAACCCTATTACCTGAATTCCCTTTCGACCTCCTGGGTAACTGATTTAGGGGCTTTACAATTAGAACCACAAAATGAGGAAGATTGAGATCTACAAACATTTACTTGATAGTAATAACCAACTCACAGTTTTGGCCTACCTTACTCTTCAACATACATGTCCCAAACAGCAGATTTAAATATAGTCAATTCAAAACTACCTTGGAAACGGAGGCAGAATAACATCTTTAAATATGCCTCGCAGGGAATGAAGTCAATTCCCAGCTCTAAATGTAGAGGATTGCCCAGAGGCAGCATTTGCATAAAAAATGATTTTCCCCATTCAAGATTTGTAAGGAACACATGCACGCTATATTCCATGCCATGCAATGAGACTGGATGAGCTGTGTCCTTATAGGCTTTCTTTGTTGCAGTAATAGCTCTGCCTCTGCCTCCAAAACTCTTGGCAAAAGCCAGTGTGGTGCCAGTGCGTCATCTTAAATTTATTTCAGTGCAGAAGATTTGTGACAGTCTTTAGCAAATCTGAGGCCAAGGCAGTCATATTCATCGCCCTGTTGTACCTCAGCACCATTTAGTAGTATGCACATTTGTAATGGATTTTTTGAGTGCTAGGACCTTAGTACTGTTTTTAAGGTACATTTCCAGGCCTCGATCATTTGAGAAGTGATCAAGTAAATAGAGCTGTTTACGTTTGGCTTTTATAGCTGTATCATCAACAGTAATATTCCTACCTTTCGACCCCCTAAGCACAGGGCATCTGCCTCTTGGAGATGGCCTTTAAGGAGGGACGCACAGCTTGTAGGTGTTGTTTGGTTATTTAACCTCCCATTTACCTCTCATTGCCATGCTAATCCCTATAGCAATTTCCATCCTCTACATACCCCTCCCCGCCCGAAAGACATCCAACTGGGATCTCTTTGAAATCAATGTATGCATTCAAAACATCACATATCAGCCTGTCAGAGTTATTTCTAAGCAGTTTGCTGAGGGTGTATGTATTAATTGCAGCAGTACATGGCTAATTGTGTAATGACCAGGTCTTATGCAATTGTGACGTCAGACCCTTGATTGTTATCTGTTCCTTGTACTGAAGTCCTGCTAAAAACAGGCATTTACATAGCCAGCAGTTGGGGTGTATGTATAGTTATTAAATAGATGTTTGCCAAACACTGCTATCATATGTCCAAGTAATCACACCATTTACCAGCTGTTGAGATGTTATGGCTAGATAGTACCATAATGCCATACTTAGAAAATGCCTATCACATACCTAAACAAAATCCCAGACTTTTGGCTTTTCCAATATTTACTTCTTTCCTAGCCAACATCAAAACATATGATAGTGTTTAAATAAAATAATTTGAATACAAATTGAAAAAGTTGTGTAGAACGATTCCTGATACCCTGTAAATTCGAAGATCATGCAATTCATGAGGCATTTTTCAAGTAAATTGGGTGACCACCAAGATATCATTAGTCCACACTTTGTTTTGAGCGACCCAGCAAAGCTTTATCCCAGACACAACTGCTGTTTAAAGTGAGCATAGAGAAGTTCAGTGCATTGGTCCTTGAACAGACGCCTACATCAAACTCTCTTCACAACGCCCCTCTGGCCAGACCACAGATATGCCTGCATGTACTCACCATGTACCTAAATTACTTTTCAGTTTACTATATTGAATAGTGGCATATCATTGTTTTTTCACATTAAATAAGAAACATACATGACCTAATCTGCCGAGATTTGGAACGTTGGTCTGGCACACAAGGCCCTTTACCTACAGGGCCAAACCATCATTTTGACATGCTGGATATGAGAGAAATGTTTTTCAGGCTGCTGCTGTTTATAAGTTATACTAGCTGATGAAGTTATACTGTGTAGTGTGCAGATTCACGACACAATGATGATTGACATAAACAATTTCAGTCAATATAAGAAAGTACAGCAGGAAAATAAAGTCCAAAAACCACAATTAAATTAAAGAAACACAACTTTAATTGAGAAGTAGTGTCTGTGAGAAACCAAAGGGTGTCCCACCTGCTAGTCCCTGAAGGATCTCTCTCTCAGGTGGCCAGGGACCAGCCATCGCCTTTGGATCCAGACCTTGGGGGTGGACCAGTGCGGGAGGATCACCTGGGTGAGGGGTATAAGGGGATTGGAGGGTGAGTCAGCCAGTTGAGGGACGTGGCATTCCTCCCTTTCTCGGACCCATGATCCCCCTATTACATAAGATTCCTTGGTATCCCAACTCCCCCCCTTTCCACTCAAACACTAGGCTGAGGAAGAGGGTGACTGAGAGAAATAATGCAAGCTCTTCCACATCACATTGGACATGTCCTGCTAATTGGGTCAGGCAAAGTCAGGCACTTGACTCTAAATGCATACATCTGATACCAACTAGCTCTCCTCACATGGATAAAAGGTGGAACATAGAGACACACTCTGAGAAAGGTGGAAAAAGAGTAAGAGCAGAACGTTTTGGACGAAGGTAAACCTACTGGAGCAGAGCAATGGGCCGAGGGATGAGAGCCACAGGTGGAGAACCCCAGGAGTTCCCTGCAGGAGGTTGTTGCCTCCAAAAGGTCACGAAAGACATGTGGAGATGGCCAAATCCCAAACTAGAAGGCTGCATTGTGTTTCAAGGATGCCAGAGACCCTCCCGGGTGAACAGTAGATTTGCGGAGGCGAGGCCAAGCCTGTGGGACTAACCTTGACTCGTAAACCAGAAGAAAGTAAAGACAAGAAAGAAACACACACAGCTGGTGAGTTGGCAAGTGACGTGAGAGACTGGTGTGTGCTAAAGAAAGATTGAAGTGGCAACATAATATTGCACAATTGAAGGCTGCACGCATGTGGATGAGACGCAAAGAAAGGCAGACGTGCGAATGAACCGTGAGCTGAAAGGTTTGTAGCAATAAAGTGAATGAACTGTAAAGGAGAGTAAAAAGGTGAACGTTGTACTTTATTGCATAATACAGTGAACTACCCAGACCAGGAAGCACTGGGGCAAATAACATAGGAGTGTGAATTTGAAGCTGGAAAGTTGAAGTGGTCCTGTGGAGGTCTGTAGAACTGAGTTGTGTTAAGAGCCTGAGCCAGAGTGTGTCATCTTGCCTACAGGGACTGCCTTACTCCCTGTTGCCCAACGTGAGGAGGAGAGCGGACTCAACCACATTTATTCATTATATTTGAACACTAACTTTCCCTTCCATACATATTCCCCTTTTCACACTTGTTGTACAAGATATACGGCAGGCATTAGGTTTTTGTTAGTGTAGGCCATTTTGATTTGACAGACTATAGGGCAAAGTAGGAGTTTCTCCAACCCCATTGAAACTTCAATAACGCTTTTACAAATTGTACCTTTTGCCTTTTGTGTCAGTGTCATTCTTGTGATACCATGTCTCCATTATATGTCTTTCTCTGACTGCAGGATCAGGATTCTAGGAGTTCATCTACAACACATGCAAATAGGAGCTGCAAATTCTAAACCTTTGTTCACACAGAACACTGTGAAATACAATAAATCACTGGTTGCACCTGAAGATAAATGTTAATTAATGATACAAATATTATAGTTCATAACTTGATATGCCCAGAATATACACAAGCAGGTTGCTCTAACTGGAAAGGTGTTAACATGGCTTTTAAAACATACATGTATTTATATATTTTTAAAGTGTATGCTCATTATGCATTGTTTCCAACGTGCAGGTGTCAAATGGCGACTAGAGCACACCAAAAATCATGGGCCCAGATTCTCAAACACATTATTGGTGCAATTGAGGTGGTGATGCTCAAGCAGACCACATCATACGAATAGGTCATCAGATAGGGCTCTAAGTTTGATCATTTACATAAATATAATCTAAAGTAAAACACACAACATTTTCATTTAAACATGCTACTAAGTTGGGAGACAATTGCAAACCTAGGAGAATGCTCTTTGTGTGCAATGTTGTTTAGCAATTCTGGAGCATGCTGAGGCTATTCTGTTCCAATGCCATGACATATAGTATAATGTCATGCACGAATTACACATTTAATTTAGCATGAATTTGCTTGGCAAACTATGCTTTATACATTTTCTGGAAGAGTAATCCATATTGCAATTCACTAGTATCTATCATTGCACCTGCATCAGTTCTGACATGATGCCTACGCACACCTATAGACTGTCAACCGTGTCCATGATTCTATCCCTTTGATATTAAAATACAATAATTTAGGATGATTTTTCAGACACATGTTGTGGAATACCTGGCTAAAAATCCTTAGTCATCCCCTTATCAAAGATAATCATCACAAGTGCCTTATCAGGTGGCGGCACCTGCAATTTCTATCTCCTGTGCTGTTCCTTTCTAAGTGACGGATGTGTGCAAGCATGATATTGTTGGCTTAGCCCCCACACATGTATGTTATCTGTATGATGCAGAATTGGTGGCCAGTTGTTTCAGTAAGTCTTTTTTCTGATTGTTCACGATTTCATGAACTGCACATTAATTGGTTGCATATTGACTGTGACCAAGTAAGTAGTTGCTCCCTTTTTTCCAGCAGTATTGATTTTATTAGACACTGATTTAGACACATGCCAAACATCAAATTGATACGTGATTTGTGGACATTTCAATCTCATGTCTTTGCATATGACCAAAGTACAGTGTAGAGTCCAGGAAGTGCAGTGCACAGTTCTATCTGTTCTTGCCTACATCTATTGCAGAGATAAGTTATTTACTCTGATGTTTGTATTAGGTGTTCCTGGACACAAATTAACGAAACACATTACCTGCTGCAACATTACCAACAATTGGTTGGGTGGACCAAGAAAGGCTGCAGTGGTTGGTATCCAAAAAAGGAATCTTTTGGCATTTCACTATCCTCAACTTCAAACATGTAAGTAATTTCCTGCACACTGGTCAATGTTTAGTCATGGTAATGTTTTGATTATCAAAAACACATTCAAGCACTTCTGAATTTTCTCAAATAGTTATTTCAAGTGGTGGTGATGGAATGTTTGATATTGGCAACATGTTCATTTCCCCATGCGAATCAGGCTTTCATCACATTGATTGCAAAACAGATTGTGCTAAATGCAAAGTACTTGCTGCTGAGTTGGAGACATTTGTGAATAACTGACCTGCCACCTGCTCCAATGGCAATACAGATTCTCTGTGCTATTCAAGAAGCAAGCACACATTAAAGCCAGAGTCCCTGCGGCCTCTAACAACATGACCAAACTCTTTAATATCTGCAAGGAACTGGCCAATCCTGTTGCAGACTCTACATCTGCTGTTCCCTCCGAGACCCTCTGTTCGGGTCTGGCCTCTCACTTCTCTGCTATAACTCAGGACATCATGTCATCTATCTCCTCTTCTGCCCCCTCGTCCTCTCTCTGCCCCCCTTTGGCCATCTCTCCCTCTCCTCCTTCTTTTTCTGTGACAATACCTGAGGAGAATTCTAGACATGTCCGATCTATGAAAGTGTCGTCCAAACAGCTGCTTCCCTGCTCCTCCAGAACCAATGTAAAGGCTCACTACCCGACTTACACATGCATATTCATAAAATATAATACACCCCAGTGGGGAATTAGACTAGGAGGACAGGTTGCAAGATTTAGATAAGTTTATATAAAGTGGGCATCCAGAGAACCCTGCTGCCTCGAGAGTGTTCTGGCAAATAATACAATTACATGAAATTATAAGGGGAAAAAGCATCATCAGTGACATCATTACATAAGGGACTACAATAGTTCAGGATTGGTGGTGAGCAGGGCAACATATCTATCCTTAGGTGCTGCTTCCTCCAGGTTGGCTGCTCAGTTGGCGGGAGGGTGAGCATCACGAGGTCCATCTGCCTGTGTCCGGGCGAGGGGAGGGTTAGGTCATGGTGAGATAGGGCGGACACTAACTAAGCTAGCATGAAAAACTACCACTAGACATACAATAAACAATGATCATTAGTATACCTTTGAATAAATCTAGAAAACCTATAAATGGCATGCATGTGATTATACCATATTTCAATGGGACTTTTATGGGGTACAAGGCGTAGAGGGATTGTTCTCTGAGATAACCTGGGCAACTGGGTGGTTCTTAGCACATCAAGGCAAGTGGGGAGTTATAAAGACATGTGTTGGATTTAGGGCACAATATACTGAGACAGAGGTCTGGGTTTATTGGGGCACTGTGGGGTGGGCTGCACAGCAGGGTCACACTCCTGGTACATCAAGAGAATACCTTAGGGGGGCACAGGGTTACATTGGCATTCATTTTCCAACAGCGGGGCCATGGGGGCAGGGGCAGGTTTGTGGAGATGGCTGAGCTACAAGACATGGTTCGAGCCAGTTCAAACACAGGACAGTGATCACAGAGGAAGAGTCAGATGATACATTAAGTTATTTATTTCAATTATCCCCGGTGCATCAGTGAGAAAGGGAGTTGTGAAGCTTTCAGACAGGGAGGAAAGGGTGGGGGCCATGAGCGGGCTGTGCATGGTGCTGCAGAGGGGAGAGAAGCCTTTTCGTACTATTGAAGTGAGGCCTAGTCCAAAGATGGAGTCGAGGGCACACATATTGGAAGCCAAGTGTCTCCCACAATAGCCCCACTTATGCTAATGTCAGCATAAGGGCAATGGAAGCGTCCCCTGCTATTGTAAAAGCAAGTGGTCCATAATGTGCAGAATGTGTGAAGGGGGCCCAAACGACCCCTCACTCCCACACATTACTCCCTTTCATTACATCTAAAGTAACAAACTAATCCTTATGGTTATTTTCATTTCAATAGTATTCTGCTTCTTGCACTGCTTCGTCCCATGCGGGCGTCCCTTCAATTGGCATCCAAGCCCTGAAAACACTTCATAAGCTTTGACCTCTCCTGGCATATTCATCAGGTGTGCAGGTCATGTATGTTCCCCCATCCCCATCCCCATCCAGGTCCATCCACACCTCCCTATACCATTGTAACTCCCGTGTTCCTTAATTGTAGTGTGGTATAAGTTATCTACCCTGTCCCCATGCTGGTGATATACAGCTGTCAGGCAATACTTTGGTGTATTTGACTCCCCAGTCTCTATTTGAGCATCTATCATGGTTGCTACCATTGTCGATTTGCCCATTGTTACTATCATCATTGTTGAACTAGGCATAGATTTTGCACAACATCGTATGCTCATCTGGCACACACAGAAAAATAGCAAAAGTAAAACGATGACTGGAACAAAAATGTTCATCATGAAGCTGAACCAGGATATCCAATTAAAAATGTTGTTGAACCAGTTGCTCTGCTCTATTCCTCCTTTCTTCTGCATTTTCTCCCCCAAAGTGTGCACAGCCGAGATGACGTGCAAGAGGGTCCCATTGTCTGCGTTTTCAGAAGGTACGAATGTGCAGCATGCATTCCTGATTTTTCAGCAAACACTGCCATCCATTGCTGTGAGGAGGTCCAGGACGTACCGGTTCTGCATTGTCATTAAGCGCAGGGCGCGAAGTTCCACTTTTATAACATTGAACCCTTCTTCAGTGTTGTTGGCCAATTGGATCAGCTCCCAGTGCACAATCTGCAGCAATTTGGCATTTTTCCGCACTTGAAGTCCTTGCACCAGGAGGGAAGCAAAGAAGGTTTCAGCAGAATTGAACAGTTTATATTTGTCTGGAATCTCAGCAAAGAGGTTGGATGATTTGCTGGAGATATAGTTGGATGACCTCCTTTTGTGGTTCGTTTTCAGACAGGATGTCGTATGTGGAAGGTTCTGTTGTTGCTGGCTGGGGTGCTGCCAATATGTTAGACAAATGTTCCCCCCCTTGGATATGTCTCTCTGGAATCACCATTAGCACCGAATGCAGTGTGGCCAAAGCACAGGTACCCCTCCATGATGGTGGGTGATGCAGGTATGCTTGTTTTCCACATACCCAATACATGTCCATGAGCGCTGCTGTGCCCTTTTTCATGTCCGGAATGATAATTGTTTTGTTGCATATTCTGTTCGAGCCCATTTGCACCTTTCCGTCGCCATGGAAGCAAAGTTTGTGTTCATTTTCTTTCTGTGTTTTGATGGGTTTCTCGAGAGCTGTGACCAATGTGAGCTTTGCAATGTGTTGGGAACAGACCGGAGCGCATGTTTCCTTGACCCATTGAAAGTTCTCCTCAGTGAGTCCTCGCAACGCCTCTAATTGTCTCATTAGGCCATTTGTTTTCTGTGAACCGTGTCCCTCTAGCAAAAATTGGTTCTTTGATGCTGATCACTCCTTGCGGCTTACTTGTGCAGGTTTTCTCATTCTGCAGCATTTCTGTTGTAACTGTGTAACTGGAAGGTGCTCCAAATCCCACACAATACGAGATGAATTAAACATTGGGCATCCGACAAGGGCACTTCTTGAGGTATAAGTATTTTAGGGGTGCCTGAGGCATGCGGTATGAGAGAGCAGACATAACAGATCTCATTTGTTGCTTGCTTGGCTATTGCACTTATGTTTGAGTACCATTTGTTTGATTGATCTGGGTGGCGGGAATTTCATCTAATCCCAGGCCATGGTATACATCATAGTTTTTCGCTCCTGCCCCCCTTTTCCGCCTCCTCTACCCACCTTCACTATTATTTATCATTTTCACTCTCCTGTACTTTATGAGAAAGACATCTGCCCATGTTACATCGCTTAGTTCACTAGCAGCTTGCCAAGATTGTGATATTGGAGGCTCTTGGGTAATTGGCGTATCAGGATTAAAGTGCATTAGAGTGCCTTGTGAGGTAGGTTCTGTGGTTGCATGTACATTGGTATGTGTCAGGTCAGGCTCACCAAACCAGGAATAATCACCATCGTATTCATTAGTCTCATTATCTTTGTCAAAACCCATAGCAGCAAAGGAAAAAATTGGGGTTTTGACCGTTCGGTTTTTATGCAACATAGTAAGACTATCCTTTACAGAGCCATTGTGTTTCCAAATTGTTATAACTCCAGCCCATATGTGGCCTGTGCCATCCTGTTGCAGGTTTACCCCACTACCCCCTGTTTCATATCCCCAATTATGAAAGTAAATGTCCAGTACAAGGCAGCAAAAAATAACATCACAAAAAATACTATTGCTGCAAATGCTAATCCGCATTCATAATTGAACCCTTTATTTATCCTATCATCTACTCTATCACTATCTACATTTGAATTGTCGTTAGTGAGGGCCCTCCTTTCCGTCATATTTCCACCTGATGGGGCGATATAAAAGGGTTAAGTACATTGCAAAAACATTTTACACTTCTGTGCATATTTTCATTTCAAACATTACCACATTAATACCTAATTTCTCCACAAATCACATGTTTTCTACCTCTAACTCTTTCATTTCTATTAAATTTCATAAATGTTTTTGAAAAAGATGAACTTTAGTTAGATGACATGAGAAAGTAGTAGTGACAGAACAATGGAGAGAGAGAGAGAGAGAGAGAGAGAGAGAGAGCGATGTACTGTTCACTTTTAACACATATCTTTACACAGTTTACTTAGTCACACAGTTTTCTCTTTTTCATATTTCTCAAAATTCTTGACTTTTTTGTGCCACGTTACACATCTCTATTTTAACCAATGGCAACTTCTTCACTCTGTTGTTGCTCACTTTGAGGAGTTGTGCTATTGTGTGCTCTTCTCACATCTGAGATGCACCCAATATTTCAACCCTTTCACCTTCACTGCAGTGGGTGTTCAATAGATGACCTCATAGGGACCGTGAAACTGTGGGGAGTTCCATCTCCGCACGAAACTTCGCACATACATGTTCTTTCCTTGCATTCATTAATCTGTGGGGCTGTCTTAGGCTGGTGTTTTTGAATATGTTTCATTATTTCGTGTGAATGCAGGTGCTATTTGTCTTGCTATACTTCGTACTGCACGTGTCAGTTGGGTAAGATATTCCTTAAATTCATCCCCCAGCACTGCGGCAGCTCTGTGAACGTCTGATGCTCTTCTTACTGGTAACAATGGCGTATGTATGCGCCATCTCGTCACTATTTCATGCAGGATCAAATGATGGTCCTTACTTGGTTGCGTTCTGAGTTGGAACAGTGCTAGGGGCAAGCAATACACCCAATTCTTTTTAGTGTGTTACATAACTTGGACAATTTACTTTTAAGCAGGCCGTTGATTTTTTCTACCAAACTGTTAACCTGCAGGTGATAAATCGGACATCATTTGTGCTTTACACCCAACAAGGTGGTCACCTCCTTGAAGAGGTCATTCACAAAATGGGTGCCATTGTCTGATCTGATCACATCGCATATACCCCACCTAGACAAAACCTCCCGCACCAAAAACTTTGCTGTGCACTTTGCATCTGGATATGGACATGGCCCAGCATCCACCCACCATGAGAATGGACAAACTATCACAATGAGATATCTTGCCCCACTGCATCTTTCTCCCATGTCTGCATAGTCTATGTGGAACTCTCTAAAAGGCCCCACAGGACGTTGTAGTGTTCCTCGTAGTGTTCGAAGAGTCCTTCCTGAATTATATGTTTGACATGTAGTGCATTCAATTGGTAACTTTGATAAGTGTTCCTGCAAATTTGGTACAGACCAGTTTTTCCTGAAGCTCTGCTACAATGTGTGTTTTGACATGTGTTGGCAAGTGGAGCTGTTGGAATGCTATCAATAATAATTCTACTGGCATCACCACCTTCCCTGTCAGTTCTTGCCACCATATTAAATCTGTTGGAGACTGTTTACATCCTCTCTTTCCCCATAATTCTTGATCTTCTAATGGTGCACGCTTTTGCAATTCTATAACTTGTAGAATGGGTGTACAGTTATATTCTTCCGCCTGTACTTCTGCACGTGTTGTTTTTATAATGCACTCTAATTGTTGTGGAACATTGAAGTATGCTGCTTCTTTTGCAACAGCGTCCGCTGCCGCGTTCCCGAGCGAGATCGCGTCCGTGTTATTGATGTGTACCTGGCCCTTTACCAATGCTACCACTGACGGTTCTGCTAGTGCTTCGATCAAGTCATTCAATAGTGCGGCATGCTGTACTGGTGATCCATCTGCCCTCCTGAACCCTGTTCGTCACCATCGTGACAACCCTGAATGCACTGTTGTTGTCTCATGTGCCGAGTCAGAATATATTGTCACTGCACATCGTTTGGCTGTATGTAGTGCTTCAATTAGTGCTATTAGTTCTGCTGCCTGTGCTGAATAATGTGAGGGAGGCATTTCTGTACGATAACTTCATACCCTTCTTCTTCCATTCTTAACACTGCCGCCCGACATGTTTTTCACCTGTCTCATTGTCTATTGATGCTGAACCATCCACAAAATATATTTCTCCCTCCTCTAGTACATTTTCACTTGCTTTTGGAATGTCATCTTCTTCTCCTTCATGTGTGGTGCAATCATTCGCCTGCACGTCTTCTACCGTGCATGGCTCAGTAATGAATGTGGCTGGGTTCACTGTCTTACATCTCACCACATGAACGTTTGGACTCGATATTATGATCTCGTATGTTGTTGCCCTTTGTGTGGTGAGGGTGGATTCGGACCTTTCTAAAATGGTAAACAGTGAGTGCTCCGCGTACAGTGTTACCGAACAACCCATCAAAATGGTGGCACTTTTTTCTATAGCGAAGGCCGCTGCTGCGAGAGTTTGTTCACATGTGAAGTGGCCCTGCATTACCAAGTCTAGTGTGCTGCTGTAGTAGCCCAATGGCTTGTGGCCTAAGGATGTCTTTTGTGTTAGAACTGTGGTCATTAATATGTCATTGCAATGTGAAAACAAGTAGAACTCCCGGTCATAATCCGGGTTCGCTAAAACTGGTGCATGCGTGATGAGATCTTTTAATTTGAAATATTGGGTCATCATTTCTTGTGTCCATTTGAGGGGGACACTGTCCTTTTGTGCTTCTTTTAAGGCCTGTAATAATGGGCATGTGTATGCTGCATAGTCAATTATCCATGCGCGGCAGTAATTGCAAATGCCGAAATGTCTGCATTTCTTTAACTGTCTTTGGTATCATCAAGGACGTATTGCTGCTGCCCTGTCTGGTATGATTCTTTTGCCATCTTTTGAAATCAGTTGCCCTAAGTAGATTACCTCCGCTAAGCATTATTGCAGTTTATCTTTGTCCACCTTCTATCCTTTTGTGGCTAGTAAATTTAGCAATGATATCGAATCAGCCCTGTACTGTTCTTCACTTTTACTGCAGATGAGCAGGTCATCCACGTACTGGATTATTGTGCTCGCTACGGCCACATTACCAAGATCTTCATGCAATATTCTATTGAAAATGCTGGGGCTCTCACAGTACCCTTGTGGTAATCTACAATGCTCATATCTGTTGCCCCCCAATGTGAATGCTGTGAGATACCGACAACTCAGGTCAAGTGGCACTGAGAAGAAGGTGTTCTTCAAATCCACTACCATGAAACAAGTAGCATCTTTATGTATGCCATCATTAAGTGGGCGTAGGTCCTGTATCATCCTCCAAGCCCCGCCCCTTGCTTTTTTGATCAGATAAATCGCTGTGTTACAAGGAGAAATTGATGGTACTACTATACCTTGTTCTAATAATGCCTTTATAGTTTATTTTATTCCCTCCTCTGCTTCTCGTGATAATCAGTAGTGTTTTACTATAGGCGGTATTGCACCAGGTTTCAATTTTATTTTTATGGGCGTGACCTCTTGTAATAGCCCCACGTCAATATAGTGGGTGGCACACTAACACTAGCCATGAGAGGGTTGTGTATTTCTCAGTGTTGGATCAAAGCCTCCCTTTGCACCTTCCGCAAATCCATAAAAACCATCTTATTCACATAAGATTCCTCGCACCAGCTGAATACATCTCCTATGTTCCATTGCATAAACTGTTTGTAATGACCAACTGTACCAACCAAAACAGCAGATCTATGCCTGTTGAATACATAATGTACTGATGAATGCTTCTTTGCCTGTAACTAAGCTCTTGCAAGTAACAGCGCCTCAATGCCCATGGGTTACTTGCGCGCTATATAAATTTAAATAAATAAATAAATAAATAAATAAATTATGTCACAAGATACACTTATTTCCATTATAATTTCCCCATCAGTATCATTGTCAGTGATCAATTCCTGATCAGTCAAATCAGGCAACACTATATTTGGGTCTATGCACAGCACTGTTCTCCACTCACATCCATGCCAGTCCAGTCGTATCACCGCAATACCTTTGCTTGAAACTTGCACTGCTTCCAAATCAATGGACATAATTGTCCCTGGCACAACATCTGAGTGTACAATGGGGCGGAACACAAAATCAGATGCCACTCTCCATTCCTACCGTGTTATCCCAGGCACAACCCTGGCAAGTACTCGTATCCCATAAATGAACAAATAAATATCAATGGGTCCCCCTCGCACTGCACTCTCATTCATCAGGGTGCTGATCATTAGCATGGCCCTTACTGGACATACCCCTGGGGTAGAGCACACTACGGCCATCTTTAAAAACACAATCCATTGCCACCCTCAGCCCCCAGGACCTGCATCACCACAACAGCAGCCCCAACTTCATCCAACACCGCATCAAAATGCCTAAGGCCCTCAAGCAAGGTGCTTCGCGCCAGCGCAAGGAATGTTTCTCAAATGAGGAACTAACAATGCTTGCCGACACACTAGCTGCAAATGCAGAGGTTGTGTTTGCGCAAGACATGCGGTGTCCCGCCCAGATAAGGAAGAAGGCGATCTGGGAGGAGGTGGCATGAAAATTCAGTGTGGTGGGCTCCACCCCCCTCACTGTAAAGGATGTGCGCAAGCGCTGGGATGACCTGTGTCTCTGTGTCCGGAGCATACTTGCAGCCAATAGGAGCCAGGGCATGGGGACAGGTGGCGGAGGAGGCTCCCAGATCAAGATGACACACTGGGAGGAGACATGTGCCAGCACTATTGGCATAGAGACAATCGAGGTAGGGGGGTTAATGGAGCGCGGTGTGCCCTCATCGGTAGATGGAGGTGAGTGTCCACACAAAACACTGCATTGCAAAGCATGACGTTGTCGCCCAAATGTGACATTGAAATCAGACAATGCATGGGGCATCACACACACATGTACACAACCCTGCCTATATGCTGTGCACATCCCCATCACATCCCCATGCATGCAGCACCTCATACATGAGTCACCCAGACGTATGCCTGAATGAGCCACCCATATGGCAAGCAACCTGTATGTCACAACTCAAAGTGCAAATGCACAGAACTGCAGCAATAACAACATATGCATGATGCACGTTGAACCATCACTGATGCTGTCCCTCCCTTGGTCCCCCACAGGCTCACAATCCGACAGTGAGGACCAGGACTCCACAGCGCAGGCCCCAACACCGATGAAGAAGGTCAGGGGCATGGAAGGAGGCACCAGGCCTAGCACATCAAGGGACACTGCCAAACCTGGAGCGTCGCAGAGGCCCAAAGCCACCCATGTCGATACGTCACCAAGGCGTGAAAGGGTGGCTGACAATGTAATGGAACCCACACCAGCCACTGCCACCACACAGGAGCCAGTGGCAGAAGGCTCACTGTCCGCTGCCAACAGCTTGGTTGGAGAAGCAGCTGCCACGGCACCCCTGTCTGATGTAGAGGAACCATGCCAAGCACCCGTAGGGCAGTGCACACCCAGCCCGCAGCTGTCAGCCCACCACAGCCACGCCCCACATCCAATGCCAGCAGCCATGAGCTGTCTGGTGGTGAGTCACTGGCAGGGAGATGGAGTCCCAGGTACAGCTCACCTGATGGTGGACACATGCCGCAAGCTGCGCGAAGATCAACCAAAGGCAGCGGCAGAGACCAGGGAATCAGCCTAATCCAACAGCGCCAGGAGGAGCTCACTGCGCTAGTTGGCCAGCACGTGAGCGAGGGTGCCCTGGCGAGGGAGGTGTGTCGGGAATATGCCCAGGGCATAAAACTCTCTATAGAAGCCAGTACAACGCGCATTCACGATGAGTTGGCAGCTGTGAGGCAGGTCCTCAGCCACATTGCGGATGCAATGGAGAGCCAGAGTTCCACACAGGGACTTGAGCAACCAAGCACCTCCTCCTCTGCCAGCTCCAGGCAGACCAGCCCCCTGCACAGGTCTGTGCGGTACTTGCGTCGGCCAGACTTGCACCCACCCAATGCTGGTCGAGGACGTGGGACGTAGGGGCAGCCTGTTGTTGGTGACTTTTGAACACTAATGCTGCACTGACGTGCACTCCATCTTTGAGGGAGTTTTGGGTGAGGGGGAGATGGTGTTTGGGGTAGTTGTGGGGGGAGGAGGGAGGGGAGAGATGGTGTTTGGGTTAGTTGTGGGGGGAGGGGGGAGATTTTGTTTGGGGTAGTTGTGGGGGGAGGGGGAGATGGTGTTTGGGGTGGAGGGTTCATGCACTTCCTAATCACTTAATGGTTAATACACCCGTTGTGTAAATTGCAATCACATGTGTGGACATTGATTATTGTGTATGTGTGCTTTATTGGTGAACAGTGCACAGTCCCACATCCATTGCAGCCTCTTCATTCATGTGTATTAGAAATATTGGTATATCAGATGCTGGCGCACAGCACGTCCCTCCTGTGCATCGTCACCTGTCTGATGTGCAGCCCCATCTTCTCCCTCCTCCTCATCCTCACCAGGCGGTTGCAGTTCAATGTTAGGGGCAGAGGCACGTTCCGTCTGATGCACATATTGTGCAGCATGACACATGCCATGATGATCTTGGACACCTTCTCATGCCCATACAGGAGTGCCCCACCCGACCTGCTTAGGCAGCGAAACCGTGCCTTCAAAAGGCCAAATGTCTGCTCATTCACCACATGGGTATGTGTATGTGCACGATTGTAGTCCTCTTCATGCCTGTTCTGTGGGTTCCAGACAGGGGTAAGGAGCCACCTCTTCAAGGGATAGCCAGCGTCACCTGCATGGGGGCAACAATGGTTATGCGTAAGTGATTTCATCAAATTGAACCTGTACCTATCAAACACAAGCATGCATTTATTTCTTGATCACATCAACATATCATGCATGAATGGAGGTAATCAAAGTATCTGCAATGTGTGTGGTCACATGATCCACAGGTGTGCGTAGCATTGTCTAGTTGATGCAGGGGTGTCCTATTCCTTGCGAGTGTTCATGCACTGTGCTTGCCTACGGCAGTTGTCGCCATGATCTAGGTGATGTGTAGTTAATCGTATCCTTTGATCCTGTCACCGTTGGAACCAGACTCTTGGTGATCTCCCATTCCACGCTTGATGTCCCCGTGCTGGCATGCTGCACTTCTGTGGTGGTATACGAGTGAAATTCTGTATATTGGCCTCATGTGATTCCTTTGTACGCACTCATGGACGCATGTCCGTTGTGATGCTGTTCATCGGACATTTGTATTGGCCATACTAACAGTATGTCGCTGCATTGTATTGCAGAGGCTACGGTCTGATTATGTGCAGCGTACATGTGCATGGATATGGTATGGTTGCAGTATTGGCTTGTTGTCATTGTTGTGCAGCTTACGTCTTGCATATTGGATTCAGGTGTCAGGTTCAGTCTGGCCTGCTTTGGGGCACAGTGTATTGCAGTATGGGCATTGTTCATTCTCTCAACTAATCTCAGCCAGGTGAAGTATGCATCCCCCCCAATCTCAGCCAGGTGAAGTATGCATCCCCCCAATCTCAGCCGGTGAAGAATGCACCTCTCCCCCACTCCCCAATCTCAGCCAGGTGAAGTATCCATCTCTCCCCCCCCAATCTCAGCCAGGTGAAGTATGCATCTCCTCCCCACCCAATCTCAGCCAGGTGAAGTATGCATCTCTCCCCCCCAATCTCAGCCAGGTAAAGTATGCATCTCTCCCCCTCCAATCTCAGCCAGGTGAAGTATGCATCTCTCCCCCCCATCATCTCCCCAAATCGCATTGACATGTGCTTGCCATGCAACTCACTGAGTAGCCAGGAACGTTGTCCGGCATATCGCTCCATGTAGTGTGGTATCGTAGAGTTCCGCATAACCATTGAATCATGGGTTGATCCGGGAAATCGGACACAACAATGTGTGATGATCTTGTTTGAGTCACATACCATTTGCACGTTGATGGAGTGGTATATCTTACGGGTGAGGTACACTACCTCCATGGCATGTGGGACCACCAATTCCACTCGGGTGCAGTCAAGGGTACCAATGCAACTTGGGATGCCTGCCAGTCAATAGAAGCCAACTTTGGTGCTGGAGATCTCCTGGGCAGTCCGTGGTAGGGAAATGTGGTTGCTTGTGTGCTTCAGGAGGGCATTGAGCATTTGGTTCAGCGTGCATGAGAATAATGGTTGCCATGTGCCATGCATCTGCCCTACCGTGTGCTGGTAGGTGCCTGTGGCCAGGAAGAAGAGCACAGACACCACCTTAAGTAGAGGGGGGATGGCGGTATGGATGTCTATTAGGCTGACGATGTCGTTGTGTATCATGTCCACAATGGTGGTGATGGTGTCCCGGTCCAGACAGTACAGGGTGTGGATCTGCTCAGGGGTTAGGTTGAATGGACTGGCTCTGATTCGAGGGATTGGGGGCTGCCTCTGTGGTACAACTGCCTGCACTGGTGGGGCATGCTGTGCCTGTCCCACCCTCCTTCTCCTCCTGCGTCTCCTCTGTGCTGCCTGTTGTTGTTGTTGCTGGTGTAGCAATGATAGCATGTCCTCCAGCCCCAGTATTGCAACTAGTATTGGAATCATTTTGGTGTGTGAATGGGTCTGGGAAGGAGTGTGGTGTGCTCCTTTTATACTGGCCCAGTGTACATTGCCTCCACATGTGCTGATTGTGTGCACCTCTGGCAGTTGAGATCACTGCACATGGCCGTTTATGGGTAGTTCGCGATGCCGATATTTTCGCCATGCCAGTATCCACTTTTAGCGCCTTCTTCATGCCTCTATTTGCATGTCCACCTGACTTGTGATGTACTGCTGTTTACGCCACGCCGCTATTGCTGGCATGTAGGGTCGCGTGCCCACGCCCATGCCGCTATTAGAGGCACCGTTATTTATGGTGCCACTAATAGCGGGTTGGCGGGTCGTAATAGCCCAGAGCGGTAAGCAATGCTGTTAATCCTTTACCAGCATCGTTTTCCCCCTACCTCCTACCTCGTAATGAGGCCCATTGTCCCCCACTACAGCTACGCCGCCGAAAGGCGCTGGTGCGCCGTTTGCGCTTGTTGCATAAATGTTTATGTTTGCGTTTCCCATTGTATTCTGGTGTGCTACCTGTTGTTGCATCCCTTGCTGTTGGGGTTTTTGTCTACGTGGCATTTGATGTACCCTCGGCTGTTGTTCATTATAGCATTGTTCGTTCTGGCCACCCCCACCCATTGGTAACCCATCGGGCTGCCTGGATGTGGGTGGCCATACTGCTGTTCGTTTCCCATGGGAGGCTGCCCTTGGTAATATCCCATTGGTCGCATTCTGCATTCTCTAGAAAAATGTCCACACCTCCCGCAATTCCAACATGACCCTTGTGGTCCCCCCCTCATTCCTTGCCCTCCAAATCCTCTACTTCCCATTCCCCCAAATCCTCCCCTTTTCCCCCGGTACCCACCTCGTCCTCTTGCGGGTCTACCCTTCCTTGTCCTCTTGTGGGTCTGCCCTGCCATTGGGGCCCCTCGTATCGCTCCTCTCCTCTCCTTCCCCTTGCCATCCTCGCTGGTGTATTTCCTGACCCCTCCCCTCCTTCCCCCTTCTGTCAGTGGGTTATACTGAATTCATTGCTGCAACCTTCACTAATTTATTATGAACCAATTTTGCTTTGTCTGCCAACCTTCTTTGTACTATCTCTTTTTCTCTTTCTTTGATCCTTCTACAATGGTGCACAATTATGCTCTGAATCTCCGGCCAGCCTTTGGCTTCTATCCAAGCTATTTTATCCAGGGCCTTCTGTACCTCCTTTGAGAGCCCTTTTTTAATTATGAAGTAAAACAAGGCGGTGGATTGGTCCCACGCCGTGCCCGTTTCTGATCTCCACAGGTCTTGCACCGAAGGATGAATTGCGTAGGCTCTTCTTCCTCTCCCATAGTGCATTGCATTACTAGATGTAAATCTGGAGTATATGGAAAAGTCCTCCATAATGCATCTGTCACTTGCGCCCTTACGTTATTGAATGATGACCCATCATGGTGGTCACAATTCATTGTTCATCTTGAGCTCTTCACTCATCCGCCTCCAACTCCCTCAGGGTCAGCTGCTTCTCCAAGCAACGAGTTGGGGGTAGATCTCTCTCCGCGACAGGGGCCTCCCTCTGGAACAGCCTTCCTGCCTCCCTGAAACTTGAGGAGAACCATCTCTGGTTCCGGAAGCACCTCAAAACCTTCCTCTTTGCTTCTGCTTTCTCTCCCCCTCTCCCCTGCTAAATTCCTGATTGGGACTGCACTGAATCTGCGCTGGGCCACTCGCACAGATCTCGGTCCCTAGCCTAGCCACTTGCCCCCGGCACTGTCTCCCTGGCAACCCCTGCACTGCGGGACTGTCTCTGTATCCCTGCAGCCCCCCTCCCAGCACTTGTCTGCACTTACCTTGCACTTGCCACCAGCTGGCCCTACTTTTTTATCTTGTTATTCTACTACTCCATGTACTACACTTTCCCCTCTCCCTTGCCCCTCGCACTTTCCCTTCCCCTCTTCCCAGCACTTGCGCGATATGAATGACACCTGGCCTAGTAAGATCGCTGTCTGTCTTCCCTTTGTCCCCCCACCCTGTCTCGTCGTGCCTTGAAACACTTGTGTATAGGCGCGTTATAAATGCCATATCATATCATATCATATCATACCCACAGGAAGCCAGCCTTCACCCGCACTCCGTCTACTTGGTCACCGACGGCAGACACCAGTAAATATTTTACATCCCCTATGCCTAATGGTACCCCTGCTGTGTTCTTCTCGAATGCGTGTGTCCACTTCCCTGCCCCACCCGAAAGTGGAGGGAGGAGTTTCAACAGGTTATTTTTGTCCATCTGTGCGCATGGTATGTAGTGTGGTCTCCCTGCTCCCTTATGTATCAGAGGCATCTGTAGTTTGGCCTTAACTCCTTTTTTACTTACCGTTCCCTTCTTTGTTTTACTTACCAACATGTTTCCTACTCTTTGCCTCAATCTCCCTTGCCACCTAGGAAGGCTTGCCTCCTCTTGGTCAAATCGAAAATGGTAGCGGAGACCCTACCGCTGCTGCCCCATCTTTGCATTCGTCTAAATTGCTCCATACGTCATCTATTTCTTCTTCTGACTCCCTGTCTCCCTGTCCCTCTCCTCCATGGTTGTCTGGTGTCTTTGGTCGTATTATTGTTACAGGTTTGCTGTTTAAATGGAAGAGGAACTCTCCTGACTGCCATCTTCTTCTTGCCCTCGCGGTATCCGCGCTGGTGGTGTCGGGGACAGTGTAGATCCCACTGCTACACTTGGCGGAGGTGTCAAATAAATTGATACCAATGGTGGTACTTCCCCTCCCCCGGCCAACATCTGGCAATGCTCTTAGTCATGTTATTTACATTTGGGCGTGACCGAGCTGCTTATCTAAATCTCCAGTTAACTGCGCTAGAATCATTGGAGGGACACTAGTTGGTCCGTATAATCCTCCTGTTCCATACGGTGGTGAGGCTGGGGCACCTGCTGCTGCTGGGGTGCTTGGTGCCGGCACATACCAGGGCTCACTGTATCCCACAGCAGGCTTTGTCAGTAATGGGTTTAGTTTAGTGTGGTCATTCTCTCCTGTTTTTACTGAACATTCATCCCCTGTGGCTCCATCTTCGCCTCCGGGGCTATCTGTTTTTCTACTGATGTTTCTTTACTTACCTCACCACTAGAGGCTGCCTCCTCGAACATTCTCCATAAGTCTAATACTTCCCACCTATTTTGCAATTGCTTCCCCCTGTACTTGGCCAGCAAATGGGTTGCTACAAGATCTAACACTCTTTTCTCGAAGGACCCTCCCTCTGGCCATATTGTGGATGACCCTTCTCCTTTTATTTCAGTTAGCCATTGTTCGTGATATTTCTGTATTTTTTCACTATACAAAGCGAGGTTGGCAAATATGCGCTAACGTTGTATTCCCCAATGACACCATTTTTTGAATTGTTATAGGTATTCACTCTTTTTATGAGTGTACTTACACAATGCAATTTATCAAATACACACCCTCTCTGACACCTTTTCTGAACCTTATTTCACTGTCATCATCATAAATACCAATAAACTTTTTTACTTACAACTTTTTGCAGAAATCATAAATTATTACTAACACTTTTCATCAAAGCTTATTTCAGAGAACACAGACACACATGTACTTATCGACAAACCAACACAATGTACTTTAACAACATTGAACATGTAACATGTACTTTTTTTTGTTTTAGATCACCCCTTTAATTTGTTCTAGTTCTTTACCCCACCTTCTTATCTCCTCATTCACTCCCCACCTCTGAGCCCCCTTATGCTATCTCTTTGAAGAATTCTGCGCACACGGAAAAAGAATATTCCAAATTACTATTCCAAGCCTACTAAATATATGAGACTGACTTTTTTCTCTTTATTTCCACTTGTTCCCTGCACTGGTTGAGACAATGCTATGCAGAGCTGCCTTCTTACCCCCCTTCGGAGCTTGGATCCCGTATTCCTCTTTATCTATTTTTCCACAACAACCTAATGGCCATATAAAGGATAGAAAAGAAAAAGCCTCACAGTTTCACTCACACAGGCCCTAAACCCAGTTTTCACGTTCCCACTATTTTCATCACCCTTATCTTTTTTATACCATTATTTCTCAATTTTTCCCTTTCCCCTGAGAACCAGTACTCATGTGTTCATCCGGGTGGTCCGAGAGCCTCCATTCAGGGACTACCCACGATCGGGGCCGCACCCCAACCAAGCCGTGACCCTACTTGGCGAGCAGTTAGTTGGGTATTGGCAAAGATGACAGGGACCCTTGGAACCTTCTGTTTTTTGCGCACACTGGTCAACCGTAGAGGCAATGGTTTTGCTGGGGGCGTCCTGGATCTCGCCGCACGGCACAGGGCCTCGGCGCACCTGTCTCCATCACGTCGCAGGGGTCACCAAATGTAAAGGCTCACTCCCAGACTTATACATGCATATTCATAAAATATAATACACCCCAATGGGGAATGAGACTAGGAGGACAGGTTGCAAGATTTAGATGTATATATAAAGTTGGCATCCAGAGAACTCTGCTGCCTCGAGAGTGCTCTGGCAAATAATACAATTACATGAACTTATAAGGGGAAAAACATCATCAGTGACATCATTCCATAAGGGACTACAATAGTTCAGGATTAGTGGTGAGCAGGGCAACATAATTATTCTTAGGTACTGCTTTCTCCGGGTTGGCTGCTCAGTTGGCCGGAGGGTGAGCATCACGAGGTCCATCTGCCTGTGTCCGGGCGGGGTGATGGTTAGGTCACAGTGATATAGGGCGGACACTAACTAAGCTAGCATGAAAAACTACCACTAGACATACAATAAACAATGATCATTAGTATACCTTTGAATAAATCTAGAAAACCTATAAATTGCATGCATGTGATTGTACCATCGTTCATTGGGACTTATACGCGGTACAAGGCGTAGAGGGATTGTTCTCTGTGATAACCTGGGCGACTGGATGGTTCTTAGCACATCAAGACAAGTGGGGAGTTATAATGACATGTGTTGTTTTTAGGGCACAATATACTGAGACAGAGGTCTGGGTTTATTGGGGGCACTGTGGGGTGGGCTGCACAGCAGGGTCACACTCCTGGTACATCAAGAGAATACGTTAGGAGGGCACAGGGTTACATTGGCAGTAATTTTCCAACAGCGGGCCACGGGGGCAGGGGCAGGTTTGTGGAGATGGATGAGCTACAAGGCATGTTTCGAGCCAGTTCAAACAAAGGACAGTGATCACAGAGGAAGAGTCAGATGATAGATTAAGTTTTTTGTTTCAATTATCCCTGGTGCATCTGTGAGAAAGGGAGTTGTGAAGATTTCAGACACGGAGGAAAAGGTGGGGGCCATGAGCTTGCTGTGCGCACTGCTGTCAAGGGGAGAGAAGCCTTTTCATACTATCGATGTAATGCCTAGTCCAAAGATGGAGTCGAGGGCACACAAAATGGAAGCCAAGTGTCTCCCGCAGAAGCCCAACTTAAGTTAATGTTAGCATAAGGGCAATGGAGGCGTCTCCCGCTATTGCACGAGCATGTGGTCCATAACGTGCAGAATGTGCGAGGGGGGTCAAACGAACCCTCACTCCCACACGCCATCAAGAACCATATTGATACCCTCACTCCAGCCTTGGCCGATTTCTGTAATCACTCTTTTGCCACTGGAACTTTCCCTTATCCCCTTAAGCACTCCCTTGTGCACCCCCTCTTTAAGAAGCTGCCTGCCGATCCTACCTGCCCAGCAAACTATTGTCTAGTCTCCATCAACCCTTTCCTGAGCAAACTCTTGGAAAAGCTGGCCATCTCCCAGATTACACCCCACACTGTATCTGTTGGTTGTCTCCATGACAATGAGTCCGGCTACAGAGCTGCCAAAGGCATGTAAACTTCTGTCGTGAACACCTATGACAATCTGCTCTCTAACCCTGTTTCCAGCATTCCTTGTGTCCTCATCCTCCTTGATATTTCCTCTGTTTCAGACACAGTCAACCACACCCATCCTGAGCAATTGACTCCAGGCATCACGGATCAGGCACTGGAGTGTCTGACCTCCTTCCACCACCTCTATCTCTACCTGTGGTGTTCCCCAGGGCACTATGCGCTCACCCTGGTGTTTCAACCTCTACTTGGCCCCTTTGGCCCACCTGATCTCTACATTCTCCTCTAACTTTCAGTGGTATGCGGATGACACTCAAATTTCCTTCAGGCTACGCTCAGCCTCCTCTCCTCTCTTTCTCATTCCTGACTATCTATCCGCGATTCAGGATTGGTGCGCCTCCAACGATCTCTGCCTTAATGGCAGCAAGATGGAGATCCTTCTCATTGAGGCTCTGCCCCTGCTTTCCCTCTCTCATTCTGGCCTCCCGCCTTGGGCCCTCTTCCTTTGCCTTCCTGTGAGGCAAAAAACCTTGGTGTCATCTTCAACTCCACTCTCTCTTTCTCTCCTCACATCTCCGATATTGTCAAGGCGTCTCTCTACCAGCTGCACCTCCTTAAAGGGAATTTCCCCCAGAAGCTCAATGTCTCTAGAGCCCTGGTACTCTCTATGCTGGACTACTGTAACAGCTTCCTCCTCAATCTGCCTTCCTCTACTCTCTGCCGTCTGCAATTAATCCAGAACAGAACTGTGAGATTTGTCCTTGACCTCAAGTAGAGGTACTGTATTTCTCCAGTCCTGGAATCTCTCCACTGGCTGCAATGATCAAGTCCAAGACCCTTTGCGTGGTCCACAAGGCTTTCTAGGGCCGGGGCTGGCACTACATCCAGCGTTCACTTCCAAAATACCTTCCTTCTCGATCCCTTCAATCAGCTACCTCCAACTCTTTAAGGGTTAGACACTTCCACAGATTGGGTGGTAGATTTCTTTCCTCTGCAGGTGCCTCCCTCTGCAACGGCCACCCTGCTCCTCTCAAACTTGAACCGGACCACCAGAAGTTCCAGAAGCAGCTTACAACGTTCCTCTTCTACTCTGCGTTCTCTCTCTCCCCCTACCCTGTTGACCTACCTGTCTGCTGTACCGAATAGTTGCTTGGCTACCCCCAGAGTCTCACTAGGTACCAGGCTCTTTCTTGATCCGTCACTGCTGCTCTGCCTCTGAGCCTACCACACACCTAAGGGCTGTAACTGTGTTCCCCTTGCACAACCCAGAGCTGCACTGCCCTGGCCGCACTTACTCCCAGCATTGCTGCCCTGTTTTCCCTTCCCTTCTCCTTGCACTCCCCCCTCCCTTACCCCTTCCATTTCTCATTCTCTCACTTGCACAATATGAATGACACAAGGTCTAGTAAGATTGCTTGTTTTTTCCTCCCTCTGTCTTCCCTCCCTTGTCTTGTCACTTGTGTACAGGCAAGTTATAAAAGGCTTATATCATTATCATATCAACAATTATTTTTTTGAGAATCTTGCATGGATATGCACTGGTGTTTCATTCATTCTGGCACTGCAGATATGCTCCTTTCATAACGATGCTTAATGATGGCTGTTGAAATTGAAAAGGCAAATCTGCCCAAGTCAATGTCATTTGGCAGCTGGCTCGCATTTTTTGTAGAGAGTTCTATGCTTTGTGGTCTTTTGTTTATCATAGACACCTATGTAAATGTACAAAATGTGAAATTATATTGTGGGTCTGATGACTTTAATTTAAAAATATATTATAGATTTGCTTATAAACAATCTGAAAGCATCTAGAGGAATCTGTATTGTAAATTAATGCCTACCAAAGTGTGTGATGTTGTAAACATGGCAACTTGAGCTTCGTTTTCCTGAAAAGTGATAGCAATAGTACAAGTGCAGTCCCTTGAAACTCACCCTTGATTTCATTGGATGGGGGATCTGTACAACAGACCTTCTGCCATTGCCTGTCAAACGCTAGAACAAAACATTTAAACATTTAGAATTATAAACGTTACAATTTAGAATGGAATCTTATGCTTCATTGTGCCTGTGTACGCAAGTAGACAGAGAGGTTTGGGAAGCTGTTCCTGATGTGGGGACCGGCAATTCAACAAACTGAACAAAAGAAATTTTAGACACAAGTCTCCCGCTGCAGAAAATAAATTAATGGGTGAATAGCAAAAGGCACAGTTCTCATATCTCCATTGTGCACGGGAAATAGGGCGAAAAATAAACTCACCACATATTACACACTTGCCCTGATTTAAAACAATATAACTATGTTATTTGACAACACAAACATGCCAGGCATAGCTTCATTGACTGCGAAGTGTCTGGGCGGTCCAACAAAACACCAGTATTTCCATTCTCCTGCAAAAAATGAAAGCAATAGATCATGAGAATAAGGCACAGTTCTCACATCTCAGTTTTGCCTTTCCAGTGACCTCTTGCAAAAAAGAAATTATTAATGCATAGTTGTCACATCTTAGTTTTACAGAAGTACATATATGGGAGAAGGTCAAAACATACACTGACCACATATTAGCCACATGCCCTCATTTAACAAAATAAATACTCAGCTATTTGAGAATACAAACAGACTAAGCATGCCTGAAATGGCCGTGAGGCATAATAGAGCATTGCTAGCACACTGTCTTCCCCAGTCTCTTCCAGAGGAAAGAAATGTAGTCAAGAGCTAAAGGAACAGTTCTCACAGGTTGACATTGTACATGCACATGCTTGGGAACAGGGAAAGAAAACCTGTTCTTCGACAACACAACCACGCCAGGCATACCTGTGTTGGCTGTGAGTCATGAGAGGGCAACAAGAGCACACTTTCTTCTGTGTAAAATAAATGAATGAGTCAAGAGCAAATGACACAGCTCTCACATTGCTACTGTATATTACACAGACACATACATGTGTATAGGGTAATACAGCCACCTGTCTTTACTTTAAAACAAAAGCAACTTGGTTGTTCGACAACACAACCATGGCGATCACTGATAACACACTGGCTTCCTCTGTATCCTCCTGCAGAAAAATACATTAATATGTTGAGAGCAAAACGGACAGATCTCACATATCGATATTGCACAGGCACATACTTAAAAATAGGTCAAGTCATGAACAGATAATGTATTTGTTAGCTGCCCTGACTTTAAAGAAAAACACCCTAGGTTGTTCGACAACACCCAAGCCAGGTATACTTGCATTGACAGAGAGACATAAAAGGCCACCTAATGGACATGTGTTTCCCCATCTACTTCTGCAAAAAGGCAATTACGGTGTGAAAAGCAAAATGCAGTTCTCACATTTCAATATTGCAAAGGCAGATTCAAAGGAACAGGCCAACACATAAACTGACCAGAAATGATTTACCTGCCCTGACTTTGAATTCAACAACACAACCATTTCAGGCATACCTGTATTGGCAGCAATTCATAGGAGGGCACCGAAAGGACACAGCAGACATGAATGCATCAAAAGATATCTCCTGCGAGGATAGCTCAGTGGCAACGTCTTTGCATTGAAAGCAAGACGACACGAATCAACACAGGTTTGATCCCTGCGTCAGCGCTTAGAAACCTCTGGGTTTTTGAGCATTTAAGCATGTTATACATATGCAACTAAAACAACAATAACAAATTCTCAACAACACATTCTGTAATAGCACCTTGATCCCTGCAGGCTGTGTGAGGCTTTAAAAATGCAAATAAATCAAAGGAAAAGGGACAATTCAAACATACAAAGTACACGTCCAATGTTGACATATTTACTGATTCATGACAATGATCTATAATACACTTACTGGATGATAGTTATGTGGAAGGAGCTTTGGTACAGCATTAGCTAGGAATTTGTAATCCATCTGCAATAGCCTTCGCTGGTGAATTTGATAGGCTTGTACATGCCAGCTCTTTAAAGAATGTATGGTAATGATTTCCTTTTGTATCCAATACGATTTCTTTACTATCTCTATCCATCTCATCTTGTTGAACCCCACATTTAAGTAGCCATTGTCAGATAACAGAAATATCTTTGGGAGAGACATGTGGAGTTTGGTGCCTGGCTTCTTGGTGTGTGTGGTGTCTGGGCAGCCAATGAAAATGTGCTTATCTTTTGGTGTCAAAGACAAATGCTATCTTGGCTAGCAACGTGTTTGTCCCCAATTTAATCTGCAGTAATCAATGAACTTTGGAAGCAACTACTTTTTATAGACTGGCCTTTTGATGTGTTTATACAACATGGACACAGAACCTTGGTGAGTAGCTATTTTGTGGATTAATTGCCTAGCTTTGCCCTGCTAGACACACAATGTGCACTGACCTCTATGCATGTGAATAGATTTTTGAATAGCTTTGAAGCAAATGTACCTTTGATAAGCAAATTGACCCAATGCTCAAGGGCATGCAATGCTACATACCACGATAATGTGATGCCAAGAAGAGGGAAGTGCTGTCTTGAATGGGTTGTTTTACACTCCAGTGTACCATTCAGAAATATTCATTTTTTTTTTATTTGTAGTATAATACAGCTATATAAATAAATCATAACTTTTGTACAGTAAAATTAAGCACATACATAATAAAGCATAACACCATTACATTAAGAGGGGTAAACAAATACAAATAAACAAATAAACAAATACAAAATTGCCAATCGTGTACCATAGTCGAATGGCACAGTGGATTACATAATTGGCATTACCCGTCAAGAGTCTTTCCCAAATGATTTCTCTGTCATTCTCATCTAAATATGGTATATGGTAGTCACTGAAGAATTTCATTTTAAGACAACCAACTGGCTTGCAATACAGTAACATGTTTAACTCTCTCCACCCCTTGTGTTCTGCATATTCGACAACTTCTATTATCTAAAGGGCCTATTTTGCCATGCACCAATGACCTCCATTGTTGTCAATATGTTGATTTTAAGGCATAGGTAAACTTGTGTAATCATGTTTTTAGGGAATTGTAACAGGTATGATGGTAGTTGAGGGGGACACAGTCAACATAATAGATAATCGCTAGAGGCCGCTTTCCTGGGCAAGTTAGTAAGGTTCTGTTCACAAGCTAGCTCTGCTTACTTATTTTTTATGTTAGGTTGATTTATACTGCACACCGCTCCCACCCAGTGGCAATCTCCAGGCACTCTGACAGACCCAATGGCTCTGCAAGAGAGAGGGGTGGGGAGGTTAGTGGGGGTAGGGTGAGAGGATAGTTTCAGAGCCAGGAAGAACTTGCGCCTGTGATTGCTATTTTGCAATGCGAGTTTGTGCATGAGGACTCGTGCATTGTAGCCGTATGGGTGAGATTCAGTGCCTCATGTTTCTGGTAGTGGTTTGTGATGGTGTTAGTGTGTTGTGTGGGGTTGGGGTGCATTTGGTAGTGCACAGTGGTTAGGTAATGTCCATAAGGGATCCAAAGTCACGGGCGGCTGTGGCTGTAAAATAATCTGCTATCTTGGTTTGTGATTGCGTTGTTAAGGGTTTTATGGACTATATGGGTGTTTCACTCTAGGTGTGCTTCAGCACCTAGAGATGCTGGGTGTGAAGATAGTATTAACTCTTGGATTGTGTATCTGTAGTATGGCTAGTCCAAGGTCTGGTGTAGTGGTGTCAGTTATTTTGGAGGAGCAGGAAGAGGAAAATAGGTTAGTAAGTCGGTCAAGTGTTGTAGACTCAGGCGCAGCTCATTGGTTGTAGCTTGACAATATCCAGCCAGGTTCTTGTTTGTGGTTCTCTGGACCATCTCGTCTCCTCTCTAGTTGTTTGTCTGTGGTGTTGTTTTTGTCGGTGTACCATCAAGGGCGTCATTGTCTCCTGAATAGCCAGGGTTTGAGCAGATTTAGTCTTCTGTGGTTCTAATTTCTTTGGGCATGCTGTTCCAGATGTTAGAAATTAAACGTGAGAATGCTGTCCCACCGAATTTCCTTTTTTGTAGTGTTTTGCCTCTATTTGTAGGTCATTGCTGGATCCAAGTTTCCTTCCTGGGCAATACCGGCTAATCTTGTCTTGGTGGAATTCAGCGCCTTGTCTGTGCAAGGCTTTGTGGGCAATGTAGAGTCCTTTGAATTTGATGTTTTTTACTGGTAACCAGTGCTAGAGTGATGTGGTCTCTTCTGTTTAGTCTTAATAGGATCCTGGATGATGTATCTTGCAGCTTTGGAGTTTCTTGGTAAGTCTTTCCAGCATTCCTAGGTAGAGGCTGTTTGTCTAGTCAATTCTTGTGCGTATCAGCGATATGATTGTGAGGGTTCTGTGGGGGAAGAAGAGGTAGGGGAGTAATCCTCTGTGCTGTCGTAGGAGAAAGAAACATTTTTTGGCGATTGCGTTGACTTGTGGTTCCAGGGATAGTCCATTGTCCATGAATATTCCTAGGTAATTTACTACTTTGGTAGTCTCGAGTTGCATTCCCATGGTGATCGGCCAGTCCAGTTGTGGATTCCCTCCATTGAATCCTGCGGGTGAGAGCATTATTTTGTTTTTGCCAGGTTTAGGTTAAGGTTGTTCGTTGTCATGCAATTGTAGTTGTTGAGGCTGTTATTTTGTTCCTGGGTTCTGTTTGTTTTCACAATTAGTTGTGTGTCGTCTGCGTAGTTGTAGGTGGTAAGTCTGTGGGTTCGAAAGATTTTCATCGGTGGGCAGATGTAGATTTGAAAAGCAGAGGAGAAGGGCTGGATCCCAGTGGGACTCCTTACTTAACAATAGGGAAACGAACTCCAACGCATGAAGGGGACAAATGAGCTAAACAACTATCACACACAAAAGGGTCCCGTAAATGAACCAATTAGGAATCTGATTTGCTAAAACCTCTCCCTCGCTGAGGCACGTGGCTGCCAGGAAATGTATTTGAATTAATCTGTTAAAGGCACAAAATGAAATATGAATAAAACATGTTTATTATTGATTTATTCAGCAGGCCCACGGGTCCTACAACTATACACACAATGAATGTACTGTATTTCAAATTATACAAATAAGACAATTCAATAACAAGACATTAATGAAACCCCACCTAAACCTTGTTGTTCAGTGCAAGGCCCATATAACGGTCTCTTACATCCATACATGATTGATGTCAAATACAACTGACAAAAGACACATAGGCAAACAAACCTTGTGTGTTATGCACCAAGTTGAAATGAGGGTATTGAAGCAGACAAAATCATTTGTACACAAACCAACACGAGCAATTTGTTGTAATTGATTGAGACTGTGAAAAAAGGAATGAATTCAAATATCATAGCAGAATAGACCCAATCTTTTTCTACTGGCACTATCTAACTACTTTATACAAAGTACATACGGCCCAGTACCAGAGATAGTTTGACCAGTGAAAATGACTGCACTGCAGCTGCACAGAAGTAGTGTTCCCATGCTTCATCATGTTCAGAAAGACATGCAATCAGCATTGAGTGCATCAAAGAACTTGGTATCGCCAAATTCAGTTTATTATAATAATTAGGCTCAGTTTGATTCTGTTGAAATTCATTGACATTAGACCTATTTTGGCATGTAGATATTCGGTCAGAAGTCTTTGAAAATAAAAGAATCATTTTTTTATATATTAGTTGACCAAAATTCACTGCACCTTAATCTTCCTTGGTCTCCATATCTCAGCTCCATACAACATGATGGGCACCAATTTTAATTCATAGATATCTATTAACAGTTTCGATGTGTATCCACTTTTTCAATGGAGAATACACTTATTCCTACAAGAGTTTGAGTGTGTACTAGACACTGCAATAAAGCCACTGCTGAATCTAGGTGAACTATAACTATATAAGCACTGCTGAACTCATGTGTTATTTGAATTTGAGTGCTCTAAAGTAGCCAATGGGTGGTGCACTGCTATTCCTTGAAGAAGCCTTTGTGTGCTGCACCACTGAGCCTTGAAGTCACCTTTGTGCGGTGTATAGCTGCGACTTTAAGTAAGAATTGATGCAACACATTGGTCATTGCTTTGCTTGGTAGTAGCCATTGAGGGATATATAGCTGTGCCCTGAAGTTGCCATTGTAACACTGCTGTACCCATGTGAATTTTGTAACACAGCCACTGTTGATTCTAGGTGAAATCTAACTATATAAACAGTGCTGAATTCATATGATTTTTGCAATACAGCCACCGTTGAATCTAGGTCAATATTAAGTATGTAAACACTGCTGAATTCATGTGATATTTGTATTTGAGTGCTCTAAAGTAGCCAATGGGTGGTGCACTGCTATACCTTGAAGTAGCCTTTGTGTGCTGCACCACTGAGCCTTGAAGTAGTCTTTGTGCAGTCCATAGCTGTGCCTTGAAGTAGTCATTTAGGCATGCACCTAGCTTGAGTACCAGTTGAGTACTGTCAGCTGCCCTGCTGACCACCCTGCCCGGACGTGCTTTCCTAGATATGAACTCTAATTACTGTGTGGACATCCTCTTAACATCTTGGGTATTAGAGCAGCCCCAATTCAACTATTGAACTCACTAAGAACGTTAAAGTTAGCGTGTAAAGCTGAATGAATTTAATCATTACTTTTGATTCTGCTATTCAGCCACGCCCCCCTTTCCACTGACGCCTGCAAATTGCGACACTGTGCGCACCAGCGCATGCGCACCTAGCTCGAGTACCAGTTGAGTACTGTCAGCTGTCTGCTGTGCCGTGGTGCCGCGGTGATGGTGCATGCAATGTGCTATTTCAAATTGGCTGGTTCTGCTGAGAAATTCGATCTCTACATTGTGCTAAACTTGAAGGGTGTACTGAGCGGCGGCAATGGCAGTGACTCCACAACATCAGGCACGTTTTTTCTATCCTTTGCCTGTCTGCGGTTACCATCTTCATCTTCTCTAACCCCTTACCTTTGCAAGTAAACCATGCTTCATCTAACAACTGGTATGCCATTTCCCTTCCCCGATATGGACAACAGCTGCCCTTAAACATGAGTCTGGGGCTTCAGCTCTCCCCGCTGATTACTGAGACCCCTTTGCTCACGTTTCAAACTTTGGAAAATTTGAATGAAACTGTGGTTCCCTCACCAACTCAGGTAAAGCAGACTCACGTAGCACACGAGAGCGAGGTTCAACCTCAGTCCTCTCATCTGCATATTGACGCTACCCAGGTCTCTATGCTTTCTGGTAATTCTATGCAAGAATGCGCCACAGAGATTGCAATAAATCATGACGGCGAATCATTCCATGCACCAAATGTCTTACCAGACCATTTTAATGAGGCTTATTGTTCGGAGTTATCTGACACCAATTTCCCTTTTGGTATTTCTTTACCATACTCGCAAGTTCTAAAGTGACCTCCTAATGTAAAGACAGCTGAAGCTTTTGCGAGCAATTTAGATGCTCGAATGTGCAGGTTGCCTCCCAATATACCAATCCCAGCTGCGCACTCGACTCAAACTCCTTTTACTTCTAATATTACGAGCAGAAATAACACGATTTCGTTGAATATGACGGAATCCAGGTTCTCAAATTCTCCTGAACTTTATACTACTGATTGTGCTAATGATATTATTTTGCCTTCTGACTCAAATCCATCTGCAACCTCCTTTACAAAACCAATTCTGGGCCCTTCATTTGGCTTTACATCCACAGTGAATCCAGCATTAGATGCCGCATTACTGACATCAACTCAAATATTTTCACTTTAACCAAGCTATTTGAAACTTTAGATCAAAACGCTACAACGCAAGAGCTGATGCTAAAATCCCTTACTAACAAACTTGATTGGCTTGTGTGGAACTTCCCAAAACATGTTGAAAAGTCTTGCAGTCAACAACGAATCACAATCCATATCTTTTGACTCGCCTATTTCTGTACCTAAGGAGATGCCACATACTGAGAGGGTGTAGTCTGACGGGGCTCTACCCTCTGAGCCTTTACCAGTTCAAATGACTATTCAAACTCCTTCTAGCACTTCCTCCCGTACGGGCGAAGAGCTTAATCATGCCAACAATTTGCAACAGCCTAAAACAAAACTACCCTTGTATGATGTTTTCTGTTGCTCTTCTCAGAATACTGACGAAAAATATAAAAACAAAGTCTAAGACCAAAGCTTTTGTAGCAAATATTTCTCTTGAAGAACCTTAATTCTTGAATACTCAGCATACTAACAAAGAAAAAGATGTACCTGCCCCTGTCGAAGACTCCCACCCTCTTAGTAGTGATTTGGCATCATCCAAAGGTAGCACAGCCACTAAATCTGTTGTTTCCAACTCTCAGAATGTTGATGGTTGTACAAATGGAGTTAATGCTGTAAACAAGACTATTACTATTGAGGAACTTTTGAATCTCTCAGTCTATTCAAATAATAATGCGTCTATTATCGAAAATATTCATATTAGTTTACATGAAGATATTACTGTTTTGTCTACTCAAAGTCCTAAATTTTGTGTCAATATAATGTGTGATCCGAACATGTTTAAAACTCTTGAACAAAAGCGTAAGGATCTACTTCTATGAGTACCGTTTGGTAAAGGCTCACCCCCCAAACTCGAAATCCTATCTTCAACTAACCTCTTGGAAACTAATAGCAACATTGGCAAGCTTGATAACTCTAAACAAATCTTGATGAATGGTTTTAGTACTAAAGAACTCTTTCTAGCTCTTCCGGCTAGAGAAGATAAAGCTGCAGAAGTCTATAACTCTGATCTAGATCACAGTTGTAACCATACACATCTAGCGGAAAATTTACAACATGAAACCTTGTGAATTACAATGAAAGATAGAATATACTCGGACCCATATCTGAATCGGTCTACTCTGTTGACCATTTTTCATGCCATACCACCATTAAAACATATTAATTCTGCTGGCATTACTGCTGTAAGATATCCTCAACCTGGCCAACAAGACATTGTGGAAATAATTATACCTTCTCTAATTGTTAAGAACCTTGTTTGGCAACACAGACTTTTGTTACAGTAGAAAGGTCTAATAATTGAAGCCATTCCTTTACCTCCACCTATCGCATCTGATCCTTCAAATCAGCAACTGCAAAAATATTTCTTCTATACCTGTGCAGGTACCAGAGTCAACATGGACCTGGGTCTCTCATGCTAGAGACAAGGAACTCACTGAACAATAGCACAACCCTTCAGCATTTCCCCATGAGTGTTCACTTGTATCATGGAATACAAGAGTATTTTCCCATCTACTATCAACCAAAACTACATTACTAAATAACTTTGATCTGGTTCTACTCCAGGAAACTTGGATGATCTCCCTCCTGTTTGGACTGATCATCAACTTGTCGCAATAGCTGCCTCTAAAGCCACTAGAGGTAGACCAGCTACAGGTTTATGAGTAGCTGTTAGAAATTATTCGGAATTCACTCTTGAACCTTGGCTATCACACTATTTTGGCATTCAAGCAGTCAAAATTCATACCCTCAACAAAAATCATCTTTTTGTTCAACCACTGTACTAAGATATATTGGAACCCAGCCGCCCCCACCGAAGCTCAATTCATGAATAAGATCGAAATAATACTTGATCAAATATTATTAGGTCACACAATAATGACTACGATCATTGCTGGTGATTTTAATATGAACCTCTTTTCAACAACTGAAATGAGCAACAACTCTAGGCTTGCAAAATGGCTTGCTTTAATGAAGATAAGAAATGTCGCCATGTTAAATGGATCATCTACCAATGATTCTCCTTCTTGCCCAACATGGTGTAGAGGCTCCAGTTGGTCTAAACTAGACTATGTATTTATTTCAAATAATGCTGCTAATAAGCTTGTAGCTTCGTTTCAAATTACAGCCTCCTCAGCAACCAACCATTATCTATTTGAAACTCAATGGACTCCTCATAGCAAGGGAAACCTACAATATTTTAAACCAACTTGGAGCTAAACAATGAGAGAAATCAACTAAAATGGAACCCAAGACGTATAGTCTCTCTTCAGCAGAAAATTGTGTCCAATTCTCAAAATAATGATATAAAGGCTCAAGTATTCTATACTGATTACATACATCATTAAACAAATAAATATTCCTGCAACCAAGCCAATTTACACTCATAAGTATACTTGGAATCCAGTTATACAAAATCTTAAAACGAATTACAATGAACATTAAGAACTTTACCATTTACAGCAACCAGAAAATCAATGGTAGCACTTAAAACTAAATATAGAAATAAAATGAAACACATTGTGCAATCTCAAAGGCAAAATGATGCAGAAGTGATGCTTAAAGAACTATTAACTAAATGCTCTGGTGAGATTAGGCGTGTAATTAATAATATACTTGGGAATGCCCATAAATCATTACAGATACATGTTATTGATGAAATAAATTGGATCAATCATTTCCAGAAGCTACTTATGAAACCGGAGGTCCCATCAAATAACGAGATTAGTGTGATACCAGATTTAAGTAATTTCAAATTTGATGTAACTGATATATTGATAATAATCAAGAAGCTAAGCTCACCCAGAGCACCTGGCTCTGATGAACTAACTAATGCAATTATCAAGGCACATCCAGACGCATGGGCTGATCTTCTTAATATAATCTTTAAAAACATCATGAGAACTAAAAAAAAAACACCATCCTGGCAGGAGGCTATACTGATACATTTTTTTTTAAAAAAAGGTGACAGGTCCAATCCAGTCAACTATAGCCCAATTGCTCTTTTAGATGCTCCAGGGAAAATTTTAGCTAGACCTTTAGTCCAAGATTTTGATAAATGGTTTTTGACAAAGAAATGATGGATATCCATCAATCTGGATTCATCTGTGGACTAGGTATAACTTTAAATCTTTTAATACGTTCTGCTATCAAAACCCAAGCTATCCAGAACAAACAACCAGTTTATCTTGCCTTAATAGATTTTAAGCAAGCATTTGATTCTGTACTATCGCATAAATAATGGAGCTAACTTAGAAGTGCAAATTGTCCACCCTACATTAGTTACTTAATATATTAGTTTTATTCAAGTACTACGATTAAAATAAAACTAACATCTGATGGCCTCTTATTCAAGCCAATTCGGACAAATTCAGGACTGAAGCATGGCTGTCCGTTTGCGTCAATACTTTTTAACTTTTATATTAACGATATTTATAATGCTTTTAATAATGTCCGCTCCTTTCCACCTCACTTAAGTAACCATCAAATTTCATACTTACTGTATGCCAATTATTTGGTACTTTTAGATAGAACAGCTGTTGGGCTGCAGAGAAAGCGTACTGCCTTAACTCTCAATGTTGAAACTAATAAATTGGAGATAAAAACAAATAAATCCAATATCTTAGTATTCCGTTACAATACATGCAAAACAGGCTATACGTTTAACTGGATTCTAGCTAAGAACTCCTTAACTCAATTAGCCCATTACAAATACTTGGGAGTAAATATTAACTCACACCCCTCAGGTCAACCTTACAGAGAAGAGCTTACTATAAGAATGAAACTATTAGCAACTCAAGACAAGGCCATACAGAGGAAATATGGAAGATTTTCACTACTACCAGTGCAAATGTTCTACTTACAAAAGGTTTTTCCGATCATTACCTATGGCAGCCAAACCAAAATTCTCTTTAAATATGTTAGATGGGAAATACTTGAAGGTATATACTGGAAAGCAGCCTTACCAGTTCCTACTAATATACCGATAGCCTTAATTAGTTTTGAGTTTGGCTTGACATCCCTTGCTGCTTCAGTTTCTTGGTTAATGATATCTATCTTTAGGAAAAGTATGCTTTCCACAAATTCCTCGAGAAACGTATTTCTGGCCATTAAAAATGTATTGGAAAGGCCCTTTTCATGTCCTTTGGAAAAGTGGAAACAAGCTTGCAAATCAATACTTGATTCAGCAAATATTACCATGGATCTGTTCTTACAATTTCCTGATAAAGCTAAACTTAAGCTAGACAGGACTGGATCACTACAGGGGAAATTTGTGCTAAATACACTACATTTAAGGTCGGATAATTTTTAGTTAAAGAACTGAATGAACTCCCCTATTATATTAAGATATTTCCAGATCATGTGTATGCTGATTTATTTTTAGGGCTTCGCTTAAATCTGCTAATAACTAAAACCAAAATTGCAACCCGCTCACAGGAGATCTCTATAAGTAAAACTTGTAGGTATTGTAATCTAGTTGACAAAGATAAGACCGCTGAATATCTCCTAACCGAATGCGAATCACTTGATGATTTGAGGAAAACGCATTTTAATAATCATTTTAAACAGAGAGATATTCTAACGAAGGAGCAAATGTGGGTTGAAGTTTTTAATGCTTCTAATACTTCCTTGATTATTGACAAGGTTAAGATTTGTATCCAACTCAGCGTCGAAATCTTGGATTATTATAGGATCTTAATTAGTATGTAACATGCATAAAATAATGTGATGACGAATGGATAGGTTGTATTTACTGTAGATGCATTATTTTAATTTTTGTATTTTATGAATGTTCTTAATCTATGGTTTATGTATTTATTTGTCATATTTTTAGAAATGTACAGTGAACATCTAATCTAGTTTGCTGATATGATATTAATTAGATATTTTATTTAAATGTTACAGATCTTACTCTTTTTAAGATTTTAAGAATGATTCTTAATATTGTATGTATTATTTATTAAGTGGAATGGTTCATATAATAATTCTGTCAGCTGTTACAACAACTTATATATCTTGAATCTTACTACTGCTAATTTGAACCTTACACACCGCATATCTTAAAGATGAGGTGAGATGAAAGAAAAACTGTACTTAAACAAAGAATTAAACTAAATCTAATTCCAATATATGATAATGAACTTTATAATTAAAAAAGTTGATGCATCAAATAAAACAATTTTTCAATATAAAAAAAAGTAGTCATTGATGCGACACATTGGTCATTGCTTTGCTCAGTAGTAGCTGTTGGGGGATATATTGCTGTGCCCTGAAGTTGGCATTGTATCACAGCCACTGTTGAATCTATGTGCATTCTAAATATATACACACTGCTGAACTCATATGATTTTTTTAACACCGCCACTGTTGAATCTAGGTGAATTTTCACTATATAAACACTGCTGAACTCCTATGATATTTCGATTAAAGTTCTCTAAAATAGCCATTGGGTTGGTTCACTGCTGTGCCTTGAAGTAGTCATTGTGTGGGGCACTGCTGTGCCATTAATAAAACATTGTTTATTACAATGCTCATTGCTATGCCCTGAAGTAACGTTTATAACTCTGATGACATCTGTGACTTTGCTGTACAGCCACTGCTGTATCCAGTAGAATTCTCACTACTTAAACATAGCCAAACTGGCATGATTTTGCAATACAGCCCTTTTGAGTCTAGGTGAAATCTCACAATATAAATGTTGCTGAAATGACACTGGTAGCAGTATGCTACACCGCACCAGACAGCGCTCCTTCTCACAGTGCTCTCCCATAACAAAGAGCAGATGTAAGACTGACACCATCTGGTAATGAAAAAGAATCTGGTCACCACAAGAATCCCACCGCCTCTGTGAGCCAGACACAACTGTGAGCCAGACACAACTCAAACGCTACAGGACCCCATATAGAAAGACTGACACACAGAACCTACACAACGCAAGAGCTAACCTCGATATACCACAAATCACTTCAGGAAAAGCCCCTGCCTCTGTGAACAGGATTCAAGCAGAAACTACTATAAAATCCACATGGCTCATCGCCGTCAACTATACTCTTTAACATCTACATGACGCCACTAATCAACCTCATCAAAAAACATGCCCATACCTGCTAAAACTATGCAGAACACATGCAAATCATGAATACATTCACTGCCAGTGAAGAAGAAAACCGAACACTAACCAACTGTCTCAATGAATTAAACCGATGGATGAGCACCAACAACCTTAAATACAACCCAGACAAAACTGGAATCATGATTATACCCAACTATCTGGAAAACAACAAGCACATTCCATGGCCCACCAAACTGGGAAACTCAACAGTACTATCCAAGGTAGTAAAGGATCTTGGCATTCTAATGGACAATCAAGTCTAATGGATAGTCAAGAAATGCTTCTTCCACCTGCACATGATCAAGAAGATATTTTCCTTCTTCTCCTTCACACACAGAACAGTTTCCATCATTTCTCTCATCATGTCAAGAATAGACTACACCAATAGTATCTACCTCGGAATGCCAGATTACATATTGAGGAAGCTACAACAAATACAGAACACAGTAGCAGGACTACTCCTTAAACTCACCAGAAGAGAACACATCACAACAGCGCTGAGAACACTGCACTGGTTGCCAGTCAAAAAACAAATCTTCTTCAAAACACACAGAGGGATCCACGGCCAAGGAGGGGAATTCATACAGAAAAGATTCACCGGGCTTAGTTACCTCTAGGTTTGCTTCCATAATCTCAGAGAGATGGTAGGGTGTGAACCTTCAGCTGATTCTTGGTGTGTTTATGTGTAGTATGTCAAGCCCCTTGTCAAGTGCAGTGGTATTGGTTATGTTGGAGTAGCCAGAAAGGGAATTGGGTTAGTAAGCTGTGTGGTTTCGGTGAAGCCTCTGGTGAGAGTTTTCGGTTGCCGCTTAATGGTATCTACCAACGTTGGTTGTGGTTCATTGGCGCATCTCACCTCCTCTCTAGGTGAGGGGGCTGACTTCCCTGTGGGTTATGGTGGCGTTTGGGTGCTTGCATCTTGTGTGTACCTGGTCGCTCGTCCAGGTTAGTGTGACTGTGACCCTTAGTACATTTCTTTTTTGGTCAGCAATGTTGTTGCTGATGGTGTCCCTTTGTCGATGTCTGTTGAATAACCAGGTTTTGAGTTGTTTCCTGAAGGTGAAGTGGTCTTCTAGTTTCGTTGGGCATGGGACTCCAAAGGTTAGCAGTTAGACGTGAGAACGGTGTTCCTCCAAATTTCCTTTTCTTGTCTTGGTTTGTCTCTATTTGTAGGTTATCGCTTGATCGTAGGTCCTTTCTTGGCTGGTAGTGGCAGATTTTGGCTTGCAGGAATTTGGCTCCTTGTCTGTGTAAGGCTTTGTGGGCGATGCAGAGCGCTTTAATTTGAATGTGTTTTACAGTAGAGTGCACCATGAGTGTTGTGGAGCTGGTCAAGCTGGTTGTGCTGCTCGACTTCAGAGGCTGCAAGATTTCTACTTCTCTTCATTGAATTGTGCTGTAATCAAGTTTTCAAGAACTTTGCCTGCTATTTTCATTGTTCCCATTGGGTGCACACTGACCCACCCTCTAACACCTGGGAGTGTTTTAAATTGGACTTGCACACACACACACGTGTGTGCACACTTGTAGAGTGCACCGTGAGTACTGTTGAGCTGTTTGGATGTGCGGATAAGCCGAAGCCGACAAGTAATAAAGCACTCCCAAACAGCCATAAAGTGATATACTACACCGAGACCCTTAAAAGTGCATCTACAAGAACTGGTGAGTCGATTGGTTTGGCTGGTTCTTCTTGACTTAACTTGAGTGTGGTTTATAATTGGACAGATGAGTTTTCTCTGCCAACAACAGTAATACCAACGACAGTGGAGGCTTTAAGTTCACCTGTGGGACCAGTATGCTTCACATAGCCAATCCTAATGGTAAACCTTTGCCGTTTACTCCACACCAACGCATTTCATCCAATATATGCCTATATATAAATTCACCCTCTATTAGTAATATAAAATGCTCCACGCCATCAGTAATACATTTCAGTGCTCAAGATACAATCTCAGTGTTGAATCCTCAACTAACGGAGCAAGTGTGCCTTTCAGGCGACATTCCAGATCCTTTTTTTGTGCGGGTTCTGCATTGACAGAGAAGACTATGGCTCAGTCACCTATTTTAACCCCTCAGCAAAATATAATTATATCAGTGTCATTGCCGAAGAAGGGTTGTGAGTTACTGCTGGAGATGGTTGAACTACCGGCTCAATTACCTGGTGCTTTTACAACCCTTACTTTGGCACTTTGGCAGTGTGCTCTATTAAGAAAAATTGTCAACCAGTGTATCCCCTTATACCACCTTATGGGAATGATACACAAAATATGGTTGGTGAAGAGGATGTTACCTTGCCGGTGACAAATGGACTTTTGATTATTGATTTACCAGAAAACATTTCATTATGTGTGTATGAGGATCAACAAATCCTATTTATGACTGGGGAAATGCTGTCAGTTGCTGGTGCTTCGATACCTGAAGTAAAGCCTCCACAAATGTCTCAATTATCTGCAACACCAGTGTTATATTCACAGTCTGCAGACAGCTCACTGGAATCTTCAACATTGTTAATTCAACCTACCCCTCAACGTTCATTTGGCCTGATCCCTGGTCCTACTCCGTCAATGTAATTGGCAATGTCTTCAATTAATATTTCTGTGAGGGCCTTATTTAAACTATATGAGTGTCTAAATATAAAGATATCTGAGCAAGGTGATCTACCATTGTCATTAAATGCCAAGATTGAGTATAATTTGCCAGCAGATAAAGGATCAGCATTAGTTTTACATGAAAATTCACATTCATGCCATAATTGTTTGGTGAAAGATATTTCTCCAGGAAGAGAAGTCAGCTTACAAGGAGTGGCAGGTTCACAGTCTCCCAATATATCTCATCCAATCAACGATATAATAGACTTATCACCTACAGGATCTGCAGCAGTAGGGGATGCAAAGATAGTGATAATGGCAAGTTTTCCTGCGTGTGCCTCTCCAATTCAGAGTGAGGTACAGGAACCTCCTAAAGCATTTGTCATATTCTCAAATAGAAAAAACAAGAACCTAAGCTTGTCAAGAGGATAAAGAAAGCAATACATCAAAAATCACTAACCAGTGGATCCAGAAAATTCATGAGGAATTTAAACCTCCCTACAACTTCTGTTATGAGTTCAATTGTACACACTTGCACGAAGAATAGCAGTTTGAAAAGGGTGGCTGAAACTTAGAATCGGGCATTATGTTTAAGCCCAATTTTGAAGTTTCGACAAATGGAAGTAGATGGTGAGATGTTCATAGCCGATGATCTATTGGACATAACTACACATTCCTTAGAAACAACAATCCTTCCAGAAACAGCAGAGTTATTACAGAAACATGTAATTCACATGCTGCCTGTGAACATGTGTTCTTTTTCGGAATCTAATTGCAATAAAGTAATTCTACAATGAAATTGAACTTTTGGACTGACAATACAGCAGAAACAATACCCATTTATACATTAAAACAAAAGAGAATATGGCTACTGCAAAAGCCTTGGACCATCTCAAAAGATAATTTCTCACATTAAGCAAATCGAGTCATTTGGGAAGGATCCATTCCAATGACTATCTCTAGAGAAATCTTTCAAGATGAGGAGAGCCTTTCTTGCCCTTTGACTAAGCAAGATGTAACTTTAACAAAACACGTGCAGTCGGGACTCAGCAGAGACCACTCTGTACTTAATACTTGTTTCTGTGATTAAACCTGAACATTATTGTTTACTGTTAGAATGTCTAGTGGATTTAAAGGTTTTTATAATGCTTAATCTCTCAAATGTGCTTAGGCTATTTGATATCATTCTATCCTTATGTGTGATACAATCTAGAGATGTTGAACAGATTGAATTTATAAGTAAGAGAATATTGGACAACGTTATTTTGTACATTCCATCACAGATGGTTAGTGAAGTCATTTTAGGTGCCACTCAGTATCTGCATCGTTTGGGCTATGACATCTTTGAAGTGGATAGGGCAGCTATCTTTCAGACCATGAGTATTTCTTCAGAGGTCTACAAATCTAGTATGGCTAATCAACACTGATTACTGTTAAAGGTCACAGGTTTGCACGCCCCTCAGGGTCAAGCGCGATTAATAGAATTTACAAAGGAGCCTTTGGAACATAGGGAGCAAGAGGATTTGTCTTGGCTTCTCAAGGATGTGGCTAATAAATGAAAAAACAATTAGCTAGATCGACCACATATTACTAGATGATGTAAGACTGGTTCTTTTGATACGGGTGGCCATAAGCATTTGCTTTAGCAATATGGTATTTCTTTGGGATCTTTGGAAATTAACTTTTTGTGAAAGACATGGTTTACCTTGCTCCATCTATAGATGAATATTCAGATATTCTGTCAGGGGCACCATGGGGTCTAAGAGGCTGTTCCTTATTGGGCCTATTAACAGCGATACAAAATGGTTGTGGCTTTACTTTACATGCTTTGTTCAGATGACAAATTGGTGTGAAATAAGAATTGTTTTAGAGATTTGGGGACTTTTGCACTACTTAATTTGCACTGGAACCTGGATGGCATTACTGTTGTTGGATTCAGTTGCAGAAATGTTAAATCTGTTTATTACACCCCCGCATTATGACCACAATCATTGGGGGTGATCTGAATATTATGTGTATGAATATAAATGGGCCGGGCATAGTCCCTCATATATCCGATCTCATATCACAAGTAGAAGCAAAATGTTGGACCACTTTAATGGAGGAGAGAGGATTTCTTATGGTTAATGAAATGTAAGAGAGGATATGCCGGCCTGTTCAACATGGAACCAAGGTGACCAATCTGTAATATTAGATTATTTCTTTGGCTCACCTGATATTTTCCATTGCACAACTGATTTACAGGTCATGCAAATGACAAGAAGTGACCATAATTTGGTATTAAACACCTGGAAAGTTCCATTTCTCTACCTAGAAACTAATCACTATGCTATCTCTATCACTGTTAATGCTGGCAGAAATTGATTTAGATGAACTGATGAAGAGCTATTAGAGGTCAATAAACTCTTATGGGGATCTTTTCAGAAAACATGCAAATCTAACAAACCTTTATTTACCCATAGGCATGTTTTAATAATAATACTTTATTGTGATATAATCCAAATTATTAGGATTTTACACAACTAAACACTTAAAACACTTAAAAACATATACATAGACATAGGCATGGCCGCTACGTAGATCAATCAAGCAATCAATGACACAGAGATAAAACAATCAATCAAACAGAGGCAAAGGAAAGGGAAGGGTAGCAGTAAGCATATCACTGTCCAGATTCAACTGCCAACAAGGGTTTTACTTCAGACCATGTCCTAAAGAAAGCCAACTGGAGTCCCAATGATTCAGTATTCAAACAACTGATCCAAAAGTCTATACTCATAATGGTCTCATAATTGTGGACCCATTTAGAAAAAGCACACATACATACATGGCCAAGTTTAGGGCAAAGAGTTAACACATGCCGGCTAGTTTCCAACACTCCTGATTATGGCAAATCCAGCAATTTCTTGCTTCCAATGGTACCTTCAGGCGACCCCCAGTGATAGCAAGTACCAGAAGCTGGTTAGTCCTAAGACTCAATATAAAATGCCTCAAGTCATGCGCCGGGCACAAGAGCAAGTAGGGCTGGGGTTTCCGATATCTGTAGATTACATGGGCTACAGCCTCAGACCCTCTCAGTTTAGCCAGGTGGACGGAATTCATAGACCAGTCTCATCTATTCAGTTTTTCTTCAAATGAGCGTTTCAAGTGAATATTGGGTAGATGGGACTTGCTCTCCTGCAACCAGTCGATCTCCTTAAATAGGGCTTCGTTTAGAGCTTTATAGTTGGATCCCCGGATGCTTCTCAATCTCATAATTCTCCCCAGCCAGCCTCAAGAGTCTGCAGGGAGGATTACATCGTGCTTTAAGATAAAAAGCTCCTCTTGCACGTAATGCCATACCACTCAGGGATATGAGGCCCAATTCAAGACATAGGTACTGTACTGAGCAAGACGGGCCCAGCCCTAGAACCGCACGCCAAAAGTGGCCCTCAAGAATATTCAGCCACTTCAGATCTTGCATAACCAGTGCCTCTAGGCCAAAAAGAATGGCAGGTACGAAACACTGTTGGTAGAGTTTTAGTATCCAGCCATACTAAAGCCTGCCATGCCCCTGGCGAATTTGCATACCTGAAGGTGTGTCAGCTTGGTGCACCGTTTTTTGTTGGAACTTATTCCCTCATAGTTGGCAGATGCTTTAAAATCCAGCCCCAAGTAGGGATAAGATTCTACCACTACTAAGGTTTCCAGCTTAGTATCAATGCCAGTGCGGGTGGGGCCTTTGCGGGCAATAACCATTACTTTAGACTTTTCCAGATTGATGATCAAGCCCAGTTGGGACGCATACTCTGCCAACTCATTTAACATGAACTTTATGCCGGATAGAGTTTGATCAAATATAATTAGATCGTCAGCATAAAGCATGCCAGTAATAGGAGTACCATCCAGCTTGGGGGGACAATTTTCTTTAGCAGACATGCGTTCAAGAAGGTCTGCAATATATAAGTTATAGAGCATGGGTGCTGTCACGCAGCCCTGTTTCACCCCTACATTGATAGGTATAGAGTAGATTGTTCACCATTGTCATTAATGCAGACTTTAGTCGAGGTGTCACTATGTAGCTCAATTAGTATATGGAGGATCTAGGGCGGGCAATTCATGCTTCTAAGTTTACGCCAGAGGGTATCCCGGACCACTAAGTCAAAGGCACTACTGAAGTCATAGTCATGTTTTGATATCCAGGTTCAAAGTCACAAATGGGCTCCTTTGAAAGATGACAGCTTACAACAGCCAGCTCTTCAGCTCCAACCTATTGCAGAAGAGACCTGGGTGACCAATTATTCTAGTTTATTTGCTGATCTGTCGCTAGCAGATGGTTCTTCCATTGCACCTTTAGGGGGTGACTGGCTCCTCCCTTTTGATGTGGACAACCTCATTTTTTTGATTGAAAATCTAGTAAGTCCCGGGCCCTTGGCCCGGATGGATTTACAAATGTAATGTTCAAGGCTCATCCTTTAGATAGGGGCGGGATATCCTGAGGACATTACTTAACCAGGTTGTGACCTCAAAATGTGTACCACCCTTTTGGAGGAGGTCATTTGTCATTCCCATGTTCAAGAATGGCGATCAGACGAACCCTCTGAACTATCGTCCGATAGCCCGTCTTGTTGCTACAGGAAAAATATTTGCGTATTGGTTTATAGACACTTGATGGCTTGGGTGAAGGAGTCCTCCTGTTTCATAATTTCCAATCAGGCTTTATAGTCAGTTTGGCCAACTGTCTAAAAATATTTGCTTTGGGTTTTCTTAAAAAAGTAGCTCTTGTATTGGCAGCAGATTTATCTTGCCTCCACCGACTTTTGCATGACATTTGACTGTGTAGATCGCAATTTACTATGGATGAAACTTCAGCAATGGATTTGCCCTCCAAGTTTATTAACTATCACCTGAAATCTACACAGTCTCTGCAGGTGTGGCTAAATCAAAATGCCCAACTTTTCCAACAAGTCCCCATCCATAGGGGATTGAAACAGGGGTGCATTTTGGCTGCTATTTTATACAACCTCTTCATAGCTGATTTGGGCAATGATTTGGGTCAGACACAAACCTTTCTGCATATGTTTGGTGACTCCCCAATCCAATGGCTGTTCTATGCAGATGATCAGGTCCTCATGGACCAAACTCAAATTGGTTTGCAAAGGCAGCAATCCAAATTAGACGAGTATGTTGATGCCAATGATTTTGGAGTTAACATTGACATGACTTGGAATGCTATTGAGGGAGTTTTTTGGAAGAGTGTTCTTTCTCTTCCTCGTAGCGTTCCAATTCCAGTGATACGATATGAGCTGGGGCTACTGTCCCTAACCTGTATGGTGAGATGGAAGGCCATGTCCTTTCTAAGAAAGAGTTTATTGGCCCAACCAAACACAATTCTACCTATTTACAAAGACATGCTCTCCACAGAGACGGATCAAACCTTAGCCCGTTGGAAGGTAGACAATTTAAAGCTAATGAATTTGGCAGATTGTTCAATGGAGAGTCTTATGGTGACCCCTAGTAAGGCCAAGACTAAGCTCTGGCTTTATGGCTGGTGAGAGGCCCAGGCGTAATGCAATATGTATAAGTTGTACCTGAAGAAAAGGATGTTAATGGCGATTTGGTAATCTTTGATTTGCTGATAAGTAGTATTCCTGTCTTTATTGTTAGCCTATACTGTCCAACTAATTAAGATCCGGAGTTCTAAAGTTCACTTATTTCCAAAATTGCTTCACATAACTATGAAAGAATGGGGGCTTTACCCAAGTAAGAGACTTCACCATGGAAAGTCGATACACAACCAGATTTATAAGCACCGGGACTCATAAAAGCTGTATGAACTTCTTACAAGATATGCATTTGTGTGATACCAGGTGTGTTGCTAATCCCAACTTTAGAGATTTTACATTTTACTCTCATCCACATACCTCCGACTCAAGATTACATTAGATTTTTCACAATCCCACCCTCTCGCCTGATATACAATCATCCCAAATTGGTTCTCTTACCATCTCTGTTCATTCCCCAGTAATCACTAATCTGGACTGAACCTCCAATCCAATTAAATTCAGTAGATGGAGGTTCAATTTAATACTTCTCAAGGATGAAATATTTATTCAGGGTATCATTCAATTTACTTCAGATTTTTTTTTAAACTCCTCTAAATTCAGATACTACTATACACAATAACTGGGACAGTGATAAAGCAACCTTGAGAGGATATATTATTCAATTTGTCGCAAACAAGGAAAGGTCATATGAGAAGTACACCAAAGATATGTTTGAGGCAACATATAACATGGCAAGGTCAAGACTAGACTCTGGCTTTATGGCTGGTGAGAGACCCAGACCCAATGCAACATCTATAAGGTGTTTGAAAATGTCAAAGGGGAGGTGAAACTGGTTGTTCTATTACCAAGATACTTGGGAACGTTTTTGTGTCCTCAATATCGTAACTGGTTTTTGAGAATGCACCTAAAACTTCTCCCAATGATAGAAGTACATGGAAGGATCCTAAAATAGATTAGGGAGGAAAGATTTTGCAGATTTTGTATGGTGGGTACAGAAATAGAAATGTTAAAACATCTGTTGGTAGGTTGCCCTAGTTTATGGGATACAAGAGTTTATTTATTTGGTACATGTTTTAAGGATTACTGTATTTTATCTAAGGATACATCTTAGTTTTGGCTACTGTCAAATCTTTAGAGGCTATTGGATTGTTAGACAGACCAGATTCTTAAAGGCGGATGCTTGCATTTTTAGCTGTAAAATGTTAAATGTTAAATGTTAAAGGTATTTATATCGTGCACCAGCACCAACAAAGTTGATCCCCAGGCGCTCAAGCAGATCTGTAAAACAAGAAGGCAGGCGGGTTAGGTTAGTCGGGTGAAGAGGGAGTAGTAGAGTGAGAGAGAAGTGGTTTGCTGTTAGCGGCTTCAGTTCGGTTTCCACTGTGCGCTGAGATTTGGTATGAGTATCGGACCACAGCAGGACCTGGTGTGCTGTTGGTGCTGTTTATGTGATGTTCATTTGTTGTTGCAATGTGGTGAAGTGCGTGCGGTTTGCTGGGGGAGAGATGGTTGTGTGGATTTTCAGGTGAATAAGCTATGCAGGGATTTGAAGTTGGGTTAGTGGACTGTATGTCCTGGTTCTAGCAACTAGCTGTTGTATAATGTGTCTTCTTATTTCTGTTGTCTAATCTATATGAAACAGATTGATTACTAGTTTTAATATGTAATGCAATTTTAATACTGTTGAATATTTTATTATGATCTTACTGTGATATTACATTTTGTAAAGGTTGAATAATTCAGCCAACACAAATAAAACAGATTAAAACCAAAATTAATTCATAAGGCACTTGTTAAGATCTTTATTTGTCATATTTCCTTTACCAATATGTGTTGCTTTATCAAATCAATTACACTCTATCAATTTCATACTATTTTGCTATTTTGCTCTTTTGCGTTTGAAAATAGGCACTTGTTATCTGAACGGTATTAACCTTCCCGTTAAAAGACAGAATGTCAATTCTCATCTTGCTAAGCTAAAACATGACATTGCTTGTATACAAGAGATCCATTTGGATTCAATTGAAGATAATAATAAATTAAACAAACAATTAACTGGTCAAATGTATTATTCTCCAGCACTTCATAAAAAAGGTAGAGTGGGCCTTCTTATTGCAAAGAAACTTATATGTCAAGTTGCAGCTGAAGAAAAGGACGTTGATGGCCATTTGATCATCTTTGATTTGCTGATTAATATTATTCCTGTCTCTACTGTTATCCTTTACGGTCCAACCAATTCAGATCCGGCTTTCTGAAGTTCAATTATTTCCAAACTTGCTTCACATAACTATGAAAAAATGGGGACTTTAACCAAGTAAAAGTCTTCACCATGGACCGTCAATCCACAAACAGATTCATAAGCTTTAAACTCCTAAAAGCTGTATGAACTTCTTATAGGATATTAATTTGTGTGATAACTGGCATTTTGCTAATCCCAACCTTATAGATTTTACATTTTACGCTCATCCACATTTTTCCTTCTCAAGATTAGATTCGATTCCCTCTTGCCTGCTATACAATCATCCCAAATTGGTTCTCTTACCATCTCTGATCATTTCCCAGTAATCACTAGTTTGGATTATACCGCTAATCCAATTAATTCCATTAGATGGAGGTTCAATTCAGTACTTCTCAAGGATTAAACATTTATTGAAGGTATAATTCAACTTACTTTACTACTATACACAATAACTGAGACACTTATAAAGCAATCTTGAGGGGATACATTATTAATTTTGTCTCAAACAAGAACAAGTCATATGACAAGTACACCAAAAATATATTTGAGGCAATTAAAAATCTAGAAATGTCCTTTTCAAAGAATCCTAATGAATCCGTTTTAAAGGAACCTTCTACAAAACATATAGAATATAATAATTATTCCACTGAAAACGCATGTAATACTATTGTTTGTATGAAATGTAAATATTATGGGGATTCGAATAAAGTGGGTGAAATGTTGGATTCTTATTTAAAACAAAAGAGTGATAAGGATATGGTTACTCATATTGAAATGGGTGATGGATTATGCCTCACTAATTACAGGATAATCTCAGATACGTTCCACAGATTTGTATACCAAGCTTTATAATGTGGAAAAGATAGAAATAAATAGAAATACATATCAATCAATCATTCATTAAAAATGAGACTATTGGGGATATTTTATCTAGTGTTCATAATCCCAGAAAATATATGATTTACTTATTTCATCTTGACTCCTGTTTTGAGTAAGATGAAATTTAAAAAGCTATTAAATATTTCTTTTTAAGTTAAAGCCCCGTGGATTGTCTATCAAATTGTATGATTCCTTTTCTAATATGTTGCCACCCTTATTGCTTTACTTATTTTCTCATTTTATAGCAATGGTTTTGAGCAAAGGGTTCGTTTACAGAAGCAACTTTAATTTTATTTCGTACACAGAATAAGCATTCCTGCGTAATTAAAAACTATCATTCCATTTCATTGATTAACACAGAGGCAAAAATCCTGGCTAAAGGTCGTGCTAGTAGATGGATCAAAATGCTGCCTCATTTGATTAACATTGATCACACTGGAATTATTAAGGGTATATGTAGTTCCTCCAATATAGGTCTTGTCTTTAATGTACTAGCTTCTAAAAGTTATTCTTCCGATCAGCGCTTACTGATTGCACTTGATGCTGAAAAGGCATTTGATTGTGTCCATTGGCAATATATGTTTCAATCGCTTAAAGGGCATGGGATATGTTGGGTATTTTGTATAGGTCTGGGGCCTAGCGGTATTTTCTTACCGCCAAAATGAAAATAATTCAGTAATAATCACTCTTTGCATTCAGATTAGATTTGGTATATAGTACTATAGTATACATACATTATTTCAGCACACTGATACATTTAGTGGTATACATTATGTTGGTATGCGTTATTGGTGGTATTTATGGGTGAGCATAATTCCTTTGTTTTATATATGTGACCACAATATCCAGAACCCCTTATTTTTGTTTAGTTTGTTCGTGTGATCACTAGAGAGACCTCAGGCTTGCATTTCATAAACACCACATTTCCAACTGGAGTGCCACCATGGGCTGTTCGCACTGACTTATCTACGACAGCAAGCTATATGTAGTATTTATCACCAACTTATTTACGTTTGGTGAGCTATGACCAGGGCCTCTCTTTCTGCCGACTCATAGACCTTCGGCAGCAGGCTATTTCATTTTGTTATTATTATGTTCCATTCAGAAAACACACACACTCATACACTGAATGGATTCATGCACACAGCTACCGCCATGTCTTATCTTTTAGCAACTTTTAAAAATGACAATTGCACTGTGCAAAGATCTTCCCATATTACCAGTGTTATAATGATAGATGCACAAAGGACAAGATAAAAATCAAACACACTTCCCGCCTGCTTTCAGATATTTTTTTTTGTATTATAAAACTTGCATTTCAACACAAGCTCTTTTTTTTACAGAAATAAATGGAAAACTCACAGTAACAACATTATCTGTAACAAAACGAAAAGAGAGTGGCGAGGAACAAGAATTCAATTTGCAACATTAAACATGTGGTTAAAACACAGGAATCTCCTCTCCTACTCTGACTGAATATTTTCGCACACATACACACAGCCCCCACACTTCAGCGAGATAATTACCAGGCTTGTTCAGCATGTAACTTCTTTGGCTGGTCGCCTTCTGGAGGGGTTCACCCAGCAAGGACAAGCATTTGCTTTCGCTCAAACTGGGACTTGTTGACTGGAAATCCCAGCCTCTGTAGCAGTATTGAATCTGCTTTAGGAATCAGGCATCCCCAGCTATTAACCCAGTCCTTCTCCGAGCTGTGTCAAGATGTCATCTCCCTAGCTTCTTCCCCGAGGTTATACAGGAAAACTCTGGCTACCTCCTACCAAAGGATCCTAACCAATACAATTCTATCATGTACTATCCTCCCTCTGCACACAATAGAAATCTTTTACAGTAAGCAACTGTAACAAAACTGATTTCCTGCTATTCGAATCCTTGCTTCCTGCAAATAATGTGGACAAAGCAGCACAGAAAAAAAAATCTGGATTTGCGTTTAAAATGACTTTCAGAGTCTGCCTCATTTTGCAGTGGAGAACACATTTTTTTATTAATGAGTTAGCATGTTAGTTTTTTGTTAATGAGGTTAGTTCATTAATCCTCAAATGCGTCTCCTGCAACAGAGGAATTTCAGGTAAAAAAAAATATATGCTTTTAACTGTAAAAAAAAAAATATTTGCATTTTATAAGTAGAAATCTTTTTTGACTGCATAGCCTGTTTTTATTTACATGTCCATAGGTTGCACTGGCAACACATGCCTCGCTGTACCACCTTACATCAATGCACCAAACCCATGCAGTGGCGCTGCACTTCAAAAAACATGGTATACATTGATCCTGTGCAGTGGTGCTGCGCTCTGTGCTCCCAAAACACGCTAAACAATCCTACAGATACCTACACACTAAACATGATAAAAATATTACACTCTGCTCCCTCCTCTAATATTTTCATTAATGATAGTTTAAACTCTTCCTGTCCCTTATCTCCACTTCTATTTGTGTCCGCTTTATGACATTTTCTTGAAAGTACTAGAGTGAATGATAGAATCTTTGGAATCTGTGTGAATTCAATAACAATCAAACTGTCTGCATTCACAGCTGATACTTTACTATATATATATATATATATATACATATATATATATATATATATATAATTTACTTGCTTTTATCAAATGTTTTTATAAACTTAATCTTGATAAATCATAGATTCTTCCACTCGATAATTGTTATTTTCCTGATGATGCTGACAGTTTTGGGATGTCACTATCCCTTAAGAGTATTAATTACCTTGGAATTATAGTATCAATAAAAGTCTGGCATTCCATAAAAATTAATATTGAAATGCTTGTTAAAACTATTGAAATAAATGATTGCAGAATGGTCTCCGGTTTATCTAATTTGGTGGGGTAGACTAGACACAATTAAAAAAGATGATTGTACCTATTACACTTTATAACACATTCATTATTCCTATATCCCTACTCTCAATTTTCTTTAAATTGCATGGAAAGATCTAAATAACTCTGCTACTGAACTGTTAGGTTGTGATGAAATCGGTCTATGGTTTATTAGATTAGCCAATGAAAGTGAGCATTCGACTGATTCACAGATGGCATAATAATGGGATTTCATGTATTCATTATTTTTATTTTATAACTCCTTAATATCCTTTCATACCTTTGTGTATATCTTTAAACTCAATAATTCTGATATGTTTAAAGAGGTTGCTAACATTATAACTCTGACATTACCAAACCTCTCACAAATAGCTCCATCTAGCTAAATAGTCAACTAAAGCTGCTGAAATGTATGAAATCTCCATACCTGATAATAGTTATCTCCTATTGAATCTCCTAACATTAATGTTTGGGAGAAAGATCTTACCTATTACTGGTGAAAAGGTTCAGCTACGAGTTTCTATAGCTGTCAATCTTACTCAAACTGGCTTTTTTTGTATTGAATCGGGCATATCTTAGCACAAAAAGTATTATTAGATTTGTCTCTAATACGCAGAGCTTTGGTGATCCTGTAAAGATCCCATTGGTGACTTTAAGCATTGTATTTTTCATTGCAAATTTGTAATTACATTTTGGGAAAGATGTGGCTAGTATTACAAAACATATTTCATTTTACTGCTTTGTTGAAATTTAGATAACTTAATCATTGAATCTTATGGATATTCTGACATTTATGTAATGTCCTTACCTAATCTGTTCAATGTATTTGTTTCGATTGGTTTTCACCTTATGGCCTCAAACTGGAAATGCCTGGAACATTTATCATGTTCTTCTTGGTGAAACTATGTCTGCTATTTCCATAGAATTGAAAAAGGGTGTTAAAAATATAATAAAAATTGCCATGCATTTATTCATTATCTAGTTGTATCTTCATAAGAAGCTGTGTAATATTCTATTACGTATTCTTGTGTCACCCTCCCCTATTTGCTGTGTCCTGTTAAAACATGTTTACTTTATTTCTCTGCTGCATACGTTTATTGACGTATAATTAATAGTGTACTTGTTAAATGGTTTAATACGTTTTGAGTCTATTCATAATGAATATTTACTTAACACATTTTAGCACTTTTTAACATTCATACACTGTTTTGAAACTATATAAAATATAATGCTCATTTGTTTATCTGTACCCGTATTATATTATAATGCTACCTTTATAGTCGTATTAATTGTTGAATATTATATATTGTCATATTATACAAATGCTTAATACGTGTAAATGTAGAGCTTGACCAGGATGGGTGCAAGCACACAACCCTATTTAAGTCCTGTGAATGTCGGAATGCTATCTCTCAAGCAGTCCATTCTAATTTAGTTGGATGACTGCAATCATACTTTCGATTACAGCATTAATAGTCATGTAACAAGCCTTCAAGGATGCCCCATCTACCCATTTTGTGCCATAGTAAGTGTTGCTTGACAGTGCCAAATGCAGCACTAAAGTCTGAGTATGCCACATAAACAGGGGAGTGGTAGAAATCCCTTGCCCATTCAACTGTTGTTACTAATGCAAATATGTTAGTAGTAGTGGATGATCCCTTTCTAAACCTATTCAGATTAACGGGCAGAATGGGCATATTGTCACACCAATCTATTAGTACTTTTAATATGGCTCTCCAAACACCTTGGCAAAAGCATCGAGAATTGCCAGAATCCCAAAACTATCAGGTTCATTTCGAGGTCCTTGTTTGTAATTCAGGGACAACAATGCTGTGTACTTAGCTATCTGGTGATTTGCCATGCACACTCATTGATTCAAATAACTCGTGTAGTTTGCAGCACCACATACACGTATCATATATAAGGGCATAACATAGCCCATCGTGTCGGGAAGTTGAATTAGACAGACTATTCAATAGGATCTCATTCAAGTTACTAGTATACCGGAAGCTTGCTAGTTTACACTATTGTGCTTCAGTATCATTGTCACCCTTGACACCAGGAGAGGTGAGAATAAACTTATCCCAGCATTTGCAGGAGGCACCAACATTTACAGGCCGATTCATGGAATAATTAGCGCGGCGCAAGTGGGCAAAAACGTGCGAATCGCAGTGGAATAGCGAAAATCGCAGTGCAAGTGCGAAAATCGCACGAAAAGCAGCGCTCATCGATACATGGAAGTCCGTGCGCGAGAAAACCAGCGGATGTGCGATAAAAAAGTGCGTGGCGCATGTTGGCGCACAGGCCATCTAACAGCGTGCGCCAGGTCACAGCGAAAATCGCACAGGCCAGAGCGAAAATCGCACATATCGCGGCGCACGCAACAAAAGTAGGCGGAACACGGGCGTAACACTCGGAATGGGGAACAACTTGCCAAAACGTGGGCGTCACAGGGGAAGTACAGGGCACAAGTGCGCGGAACGCCCACACGCTAGCCTACAACACGTATTCATGGAATAGAATAGGGCAAAAAAGCGCACGCTCAAACCAGCGCACAGGCACAAACCAGACAGCCACAAGAAAGCAGGCGGTAGCGTCTCTGCGGCTGTAAGAAATGTGCGCCAAAAGGTGCGCCAACAAATAGCACCTATATACTGCCATGATGAATGTCCTATACTGTGGCCCTCCAGGACAAATGACGTGCAAAGGGGTACCCACAAACACGGACCCGCTGACAAAAAATACGTGTGCGTGTATACCGGGGTGCGCGGGAAGTGTCACACGCGATTTGGCCGGGTACGTGGATTTCAGGGGTGCGCGGGAAGTTCCACACGCGAATGGGCCAGTGCGAGCAGGGTACGTGTATTACATGGGGGCGCGGGAAGTTCCACACGCGATTGGCCCAGTGCGAGCAGGGTACGTGTATTTCAGGGGTGCGCGGGAAGTTCCACACGCAAATTCTGCAGGGTATGTGCATTTCAGGGGTGCACGGGAAGTTACACACGCGATAGTCCCAGTGCGAGCAGGGTACGTGTATTTCAGGGGTGCGCGGGAAGTTCCACACGCAATTGGCCCAGTGCGAGCAGGGTACGTGTATTTCAGGGGTGCGCGGGAAGTTCCACACGCGAATTCTGCAGGGTACGTGCATTTCAGGGGTGCGTGGGAAGTTCCACACGCGAATGGGCCAGTGCGAGCAGGGTATGTGTATTACATGGGTGCGCGGGAAGTTGCACACGCTATTCCATCAGGGTACGTGTATTTCAGGGGTTCTGGGGAGTACTACACGTGAATTGGCCTTGTGGGTCCTCCCAGGTGTACGCTCCACAACCTCCACGGCCCCTGCAGGCAGCCCACACCACGGGGGACTACCCTGCACCCCTGCTCATGTCCCGCAGGCAGCCCATCCACCATGGGCATGCCCCCAGCCAACCCACATGTCACCTTGCACTACTGATCAACAATGCATGTCTCCCACCACCCCCACCCCTCAGCGGTGCAGGGGCAGCCTCCACCAGGCCCCCACTCATGTCTCCCACCACCCCCACCCCCTGCCACCATGGGCAGCCTCCACCAGGCCCCCACTCATGTCTCCCACCACCCCCACCCCCCAGCAGTGCAGGGGCAGCCTCCAGCAGGCCCCCACCCATGTGTCCCACCACCCCCACCCCCAGCCACCAGGGGCAGCCTCCACCAGGCCCCCACTCATGTGTCCCAACACCCCCACCCCCCTGCCACCATGGCCAGCCTCCACCAGGCCCCCACTCATGTGTCCCACCACCCCCACCCCCCAGCCACCAGGGGCAGCCTCCACCAGGCCCCCACTCATGTCTCCCACCACCCCCACCCCCCTGCCACCATGGGCAGCTTCCACCAGGCCCCCACTCATGTGTCCCACCACCCCCACCCCCCAGCCACCAGGGGCAGCCTACAGCAGGCCCCCACTCATGTCTCCCACCACCCCCACCCCCCAGCCACCAGGGGCAGCCTCCAGCAGGCCCCCGCTCATGTCTCCCACCACCCCCACCCCCCAGCAGTGCAGGGGCAGCCTCCAGCAGGCCCCCACCCATGTGTCCCACCACCCCCACCCCCAGCCACCAAGGGCAGCCTCCACCAGGCCCCCACTCATGTGTCCCACCACCCCCACCCCCCTGCCACCATGGCCAGCCTCCACCAGGCCCCCACTCATGTGTCCCACCACCCCCACCCCCCTGCCACCATGGGCAGCCTCCACCAGGCCCCCACTCATGTGTCCCACCACACACACCCCCCAGCCACCAGGGGCAGCCTCCACCAGGCCCCCACTCATGTCTCCCACCACCCCCACCCCCCTGCCACCATGGGCAGCCTCCACCAGGCCCCCACTCATGTGTCCCACCACCCCCACCCCCCAGCCACCAGGGGCAGCCTACAGCAGGCCCCCACTCATGTCTCCCACCACCCCCACCCCCCAGCCACCAGGGGCAGCCTCCAGCAGGCCCCCGCTCATGTCTCCCACCACCCCCACCCCCAGCCACCAGGGGCAGCCTCCACCAGGCCCCCACTCATGTGTCCCACCACCCCCACCCCCCTGCCACCATGGCCAGCCTCCACCAGGCCCCCACTCATGTGTCCCACCACCCCCACCCCCCTGCCACCATGGGCAGCCTCCACCAGGCCCCCACTCATGTGTCCCACCACATCCACCCCCCAGCCACCAGGGGCAGCCTCCACCAGGCCCCCACTCATGTCTCCCACCACCCCCACCCCCCTGCCACCATGAGCAGCCTCCACCAGGCCCCCACTCATGTGTCCCACCACCCCCACCCCCCAGCCACCAGGGGCAGCCTACAGCAGGCCCCCACTCATGTCTCCCACCACCCCCACCCCCCAGCCACCAGGGGCAGCCTCCAGCAGGCCCCCGCTCATGTCTCCCACCACCCCCACCCCCCAGCCACCAGGGGCAGCCTCCACCAGGCACCCACTCATGTCCCCACCACCCCCACCCCCCAGCAGTGCAGGGGCAGCCTCCAGCAGGCCCCCACTCATGTCTCCTACCACCCCCACCCCCCAGCAGTGCAGGGGCAGCCTCCAGCAGGCCCCCACCCATGTCTCCCACCACCCCCACCCCCCAGCAGTGCAGGGGCAGCCTCCACCAGGCCCCCACTCATGTCTCCCACTACCCCCACCCCCCAGCCACCAGGGGTAGCCTCCAGCAGGCCCCCACTCATGTATCCCACCACCCCCACCCCCCAGCAGTGCAGGGGCAGCCTCCAGCAGGCCCCCACTCATGTCTACCACCACCCCCACCCTCTAGCCACCAGGGGCAGCCTCCACCAGGCCCCCACTCATGTGTCCCACCACCCCCACCCCCAGCCACCAGGGGCAGCCTCCAGCAGGCCCCCACTCATGTCTCCCACCACCCCCACCCCCCAGCAGTGCAGGGGCAGCCTCCAGCAGGGCCCCACTCATGTCTACCACCACCTCCACCCCCCTGCCACCATGGGCAGCCTCCACCAGGCCCCCACTCATGTGTCCCACCACCCCCACCCCCCTGCCACCATGGGCAGCCTCCAGCAGGCCCCCACCCATGTCTCCCACCACCCCCACCCTCAGCAGTGCAGGGGCAGCCTCCACCAGATGCTCACATCCCCAATCATGTGCGTAATGGACAGCCTCCACATCCAAAAAGCCCTACCAAGTAACCCATTCACCCACATGGAAATGGAAATCACATGTTACACCCCCAATGTTCATGAAGCTAATGAACCCATGTCCGTCACACACAATGGTTGCAATATAATGGGAAAACACACAACATGACATGCATGAAACCAATGAGATGATACCACACAGTGAAGTATGCTAACAAAATTGTATTAAAAAAAATTAAGAATGCAAAAGAAAGAAAACTAACTACAATGTGAATGAGAACAAAAAACATGCATGTCCGTATAAAAAACTACCAAGGGTCCATGAGCCCAACTGAACAAAGGAAACCTACTAAAAAAACCTACCTAAAAATCAACTATATACAAAAAGTGGAGCAGTGTCCGTCGACTCCAAATCATAATTCGAAAGAAAGGAAACCTAAAACTAAATAACTATATACAAAGGCGGCGGGCTAGTCCAGCGGCTCACTCCGTGGTGTCCCGGGCCAGGGCATCATCGAACTTCTGTTCGATGTCCCGGAGGCGGTCCAGTTCCATGGCCCGAGGGTCCGCAGGGACGACGCTGTGTCCTCCTCCAACCCCCTGCGGATTGCCTCGAGGCACTCGGCCCGCCTCAGGGCCCTCCGCATGGAGTTCTCCGCCCTGACCATTGTGAGCCGCGCCTCTTCCGCCCGCCGCCGCTCCGCACCTATGGCGTGGCCCAACCGCTGCTACACAGAAGACACTCTCTGTCCTGGGTCCCCCTGCCCTCCGGCCGATGGCCGCCCCTCCGATGTCGAAAGCCCCGAGCCTTCATGTCTCACACCATGTTGCTGCTGCTCTGCCTCTGCCCGTGCACTGCCTCCTGCTGCCTGCACATCCTCCGCCGGCTGGGGTGCACTTGTTGATGTGGCCACCCCTGCTGGACCTCCGACTCCCGACTGTGGCAGGGATGCCTCCTCCACCAGCCTGGCCGCACCGTCAGAGGCAGCTCCACAGGGCACCCAGGTGACTGATGGGTGGAAAGATGGCACAGAGGACGACTGGCGCGTAGGGGGTCCAGTTGAGGAGGGGGTCGGAGCAAGCCCCATCAGACGGAGGAATCCGGCCTGGGTGACCTGTCCCAGCAGGCTGACATGGTCAACGAGCCATTCGAGATGACGTGCAGTCTCTCCATGAAAAGACTGCAGGTCACCTCGCATGGCCCATTGACGCAACGCCACACCAGCCAGGACAGGCTCAACCCAGACCTGGATGGCCACGTCCGCAGGCAGAGGAAGGCCAGTTGACGTCAGCTCATCCCCTGCCTGAAAACGGGTCTGGACGTAGGCATCCCTGCTGGTGCAAGATGATGCAGGGACAGGATCGGGGACAGGATTGCACACAGGCACCTCCGCGGCCGCCTGTGCTGCCTCCTGTCCCTGGTCCTGCACTGCACCACTAGCACCAGTGGGATCCCCACCTCCAGACCCTGTCTCTGGTGCTTGCGCGGCCCCCTCCTCCACCAAACCCCCCACCAACCTGGATGACTCCGTGCCATCTTCCGCTGTTGGGCCCTGTGGGGTCCCAGCTGCCCCTTCTGCTGCCGAGGAGTCCAACTGCAACCTCCGCCTCTTGGACCTCCCCCCGGCAGCTGCGGCCTGGGACGCGGCACCGGACTCCTCACTCCCCGACGAGATGACAACACGGGAGGGGAGCCGGCCCTTGCGTCTCCGGCTGGCGGTCGGATCCCCGCCGCTGTGCTCCACAGCACCTTCTCCGCCCTCTTCATCAGTTGACGCTGCAGACAGGGAGAAACAAAACACAGGCATCAGGGCACTGTACAATGGACACATACACGCATGACAGTTGCACATGAGTGGCATTGGCAAACCTCAGACATGTCATCACAATCCCCAACACACATGTCATTGCAACTGGCACACATGAGCCATACCACAGCCATATCGCAACTGCCAGCACCATCCCTACACATACAACAGCATCAGCAGCCAAAGGGGAGCCAGACATCACATGCAACACAGGAAGTGCACCACACATGTACACACACCAACACACTTGCATGCATGTCTACACCTCTGCCAAGTGTCGCACTGTTCAGACGGGCATCCATGTCACATCTGCCAATCAGGCTTCCACATACCGCTGTCACATGCATCCATGTTGCATCACTGTTGCACCCTTGTCAAATACACACACATGCACATGTACACAGTGCTCATACATGCAGCCGAAAACAACATACATGCCTGACATCACGGACATGTCTACTTACATACACATTCATCCAAACATGTGTGCACGCACAACTGCATTTGCCATGCAAGCCCACACACACAAGCACCATCCATGTCTCACACATTACAGCCCTCGCATGTGTCAGCCCCACGGCCCTGTACACCCCCACCCATACTCGACCCCATACAAACAGATGTGCAACCGGCACAATGGCGAATGATCACCACAAGCACTGCTCACAACCAGGATGCATGTACACTCACCGCTCGACTCCAGACGGGTCTGCTTCTCTAGGACCTGGACGTGGAGCGCTGGGGATATGCGTTCCAGGACCCCCATCTGTTCTTCCGACAAGTGGCCCCGGCGCCCCTTGGCATCCGCTGCCTTCAAGAGGCGCCGGGCCTTGTTCAGGGTCCTGGACCTGAAGTCCTCCCAGCGCTTCCTGACATGTTGTAAGTCGCGGACTGCCACCCCCTCCGCGTTGATGGCAGTCACGATGTCAGTCCAGATCCGAGTCCGTCCTTCCTTGTCGGCGCAGGAACTTCCAAAGAGGGCATCATACTGCCCCAGGACTTGCTCCACCAGGACACCAACTTCGGTGGCACTGAAGCTGGTGCCCCTCTGCCTCTCTGGCCGGGGGTTGTCAGTGGTCACAGATGGTGTATGCCCCGACATGACGAACCCAGAGGCAGGAGTGTGTGGGCAACTGGGTCCTGGGGCTGGGCTGTGGAGCGATGGAATTCCAGTCGGGAGTCTTCGGTTCCAGCAGGGGTGGTCACAGCAACAGCACCCCTGGCTGATGTGCAGGCAGCAAATGGCAGTGCACGTGGCCAGCAGGCAGTCAGGCAGCAGCAGATAGCAGGTGGGAGCGTGCTCGGGGCTCTGGGGGGCAGTAGTTCGGCCTTCTGGGCAGGAGCGTGGTCTTCCGTGTGCTTACGCGTGGCCCTCAGCGCGTAAGCGCGTCTGTGACGTGACCCGCACGGGTGTTTCCCACACACCACGTGATGACAGAGCACACGTGGAAAGACTGCACGTCAGAGTCTCATCGCGTGTGATTGGTGGAAATGGCCGTACACGCAGAAGTGACAAAGCGTGTAATTGGTGGAAATGGCCGTACACGCAGAAGTCACAAAGCGTGTAATTGGTGGAAATGGCCGTACACGCATAAGTCACAAAGCGTGTAATTGGTGGAAATGGCCCTAGCGCGTACACGCCGCGTAAGTGACGTTGGACGTGTGGGCCTGTATAAAAGGTACACGTAGAACACCATTTCCTTGTACGTGCTTTTCGTGGAGAGCGAGTGGGTGAATTCTGTACTTCTTGTCGGTTCACACGCGATTTACTTCACGGCGTTTCAAGTTCGTATTCCCTGTTACCTCTGACAGATTTTTCTCTTTTTTCTCTTTTACTGCTTTACCTGGGCCTGTTCCCTCAAACAGTGTTCCCTTCTACTGTTGTCCTGTCTCCTCAGACAGCATACAAATCTTCTTTTGGCGGGGGTGTTGCCAACCAAACGCACTCCTTTTTCACGCTCTTTTACCTGGCAAACGGTGAGTCACGCACGTATCTAACATCTGTGCTTGCCCCGTGTGTAGCCTACCCCTTCAGAGGTCATTCTAGGCTGCGTGTGACACGCATAAGTTCATTCTTGTGTTACTGGGTGCCACAGCGTAGTGCAGGTTTTTCTTTCTGCACACGTGGTCTAGGAGGGGTTGCGTGCACGTCATCTCCCTTTTTTGGGGCTCCTGTGCGTAGCGTGACCCGTCATCTTTCCCCAGGGGTTACAATCAGCCTTGCAAGAGCACTAGGGTACAATTACCATCTGGTACCCAACCCCTTTGACCCCCAATTGCCCAGGACAATATTTGACAGCCACTCCCATACGCACATCAACATCAGTGCCATGGTTGGGAGGCGAGGATTCCGTAAGGGTGGCAAAGGTGGAAGAGCCACAAGTGGTGGCCGTGGTGGATCCGGTAGGGGACGTGGTCGTTACTTGCAGGGTGAGCCTGTCCCCCCATGTGTGGAGGACCAGTCAAGGGCACCCATAATCCCCCCCCTCCCGTTGAGGCTGATGTGGCTGACACCATCCATGCTCAGCCCTTGTTGGACCAGCCCATTGTGGCACCAGACCTGGCTGATTCCATGGCTGACTTCCAGGTCAGCAGGCCTATGACACGTGCGCTGGTGCACGTTGATGTCACCATGCCACGTGCATCTGGGGCAGCAAGGTCATCTGCTGCACCAAGTAGGCAGGGCGGAGAGGCTGCAGGGGCAGCTGCGGCTCCATCCACCACAGCCCTCACACACCCAGCCAGGACAGTGTCGGTCCTAGTCCATGCTGCTGATATTCTCCCTGACACCATCACACTAGAGCCAATGCCTGCACCAACTCCCATGCTGAGTGTGCAATCCCACACTCCTGATACAGAGTCCACCAGGGCTCCTGCCCCTAGTGTCCAGAGCGGCGCAGGACACTCAGGATCACCACCACCTTCCAAGCGGAAGAGGAAGAGTGCTCGTCCGGCACAGGCTGATGCCCCAGACACGGCTATACAGTCCGGCCCGTCCAGGAAGCCCAGCTTCACGGATGACGAACTGAATGCACTTGTCGAGTATGTGTCCACACATGACAACGAGATGGTCATTGTTGCATGATCCAAGACCACACCTGCACAACGCCAGGCACACTGGCAGACCGTTGCGGACATCGTAAGTGCCCTTGGAATCGTGAGGCGCACAGCCAATGATTGCTATAAGCGCTGGAATTACCTAAAGCGCAGGGCAAAGAGTAAGCTGGCCTCAAGTCATGCCGCAACTCTAGTGACTGGAGGTGAGTCTCCAGTAGTAGACATGGAACTCACTCCACATGAGTCAGTCGCTGGGACCTACGTCACGGAGGAACAGATCCAAGGCGTGGGAGATCTCCCTGATTACGAGGCATTGTCCGGTGAGTGCACATGCATGTGTGTGTCATCCATGTGCATGGTGTGTGTGAGGGCTTCTGTTTGTGTGCCAGGTGAGAGTGTGTGCGCCTGAGTCGTATGGGTCATCCATGTGCTTCATGCAATAAATCCTGCGCAGCTGCATTTGGCCATAGCTGTATCCCTTCTGCCAACAGTAGACATGTAGTCCAACTGCACGCCAGTTGCCCTTGAAGTGTCACCTTGCCACAACATTGTTGCAAAATTTAGCACTGTTCATTTAGTCAGATATTTTCCATTCCACCACTTTTACTAGGCATGTCGCAGTCCTCTAGTCACATGTCTGACATGGCTATGGTAAAGTTGAGTGACTTTGTTACCTGGATATCATTTGTTCAAACATGTCCCTGTGCAATTGCACCATTTCGGACTGGCAGCTCCAGGTGAAGAATCTGACCTGTTAGAATTAGAAAAGCTATTACATGCGGGAACTGGACAGTATGCATAGGTGCTGCCCTCCTCTCCATCTTCACTCAATAGTATGGTACATGTCATCTGTGTGATGGCATGTGTGTTTCACCTGCCAATCACAGGCCAATGTGTGATGCCACTGCCAGGCAGCATGCAGAAAATGTGTTCATCTTCAATCTTGGTGTCATCAGTGTGTGCCATTTGCCTGCCCTTCATACGCAGTGAGGGTGCATGCATGGGAGGGTTTTAGTCATGTGGGACATGTGTCAAACAAGTACTGTTTCTCTTGCTTCTCAGCCCTCATTGTGTGCCATGGTGCTAATGCCTGTTTCAATTTCTTTGTTTTTATGTCTTTGCAGGGGAAGACGCACCTGATACTGCTGGGGTTGTGGAGATGGTGCTGACCCAGGAGGGGCCCGAGGGCCGACCAACCACCAGTGAGGGACGTGGTGTGGTGGTGGGTGAGAACCCACAAGTGCTGCAGGTCCTGCTCTCAAGGGGTGTCTCTGGCTGCACCTCCCCCGAGCTGTACTCAGGTGTTGATTCGGATGAGACCTACGTGCCGTCGCAGGTGAGTGTTCCAGGGAGGGATTCTGTTCTGTCTCACCCACCTGCACCAGGGTCAGAACCCTCAATGGGGATGTCAGTTTTGGCAGCTACGCCTTTGGTGGTTACGGATGCAGGGTCACACTCCGCGACATCTGATCCTGTTCCTGGGCCAGCAGATCAGAGGGGGAATGCAGTCCTGCAGCCTCAGGCAGTGTCGGCACAGCAAGGCGCAGTTCGCCTTGCCCCAGACAGGTGTGGTGCCCGCCGACGTGGTGGCCGTACGGCACCTGGCAATACTGCATGGGAGCAATCCATTTACGGTATGGCAACCCAACAGGCAGCATCATCCGAGATGATGGCTCAGGCCATGGATAGGGTGGCCACTTCCATTGTCCCCCCTGAAAGGCTGATGGAGCGACTAGAGCAGGCAACCGACACCATCTGCCAGTCACACAGGGAGGACATGTTGGGGTCCAACAGGGACAGGCGGGCGGCACTGGCGACTCTGCAGGAGGCCATCTCCATTGAGTCCCAGGGCCACAGGGAAGCCCTGAGGCAGGAGCTCCTTCACCTCAGGACGACTCTTGTTGAGCTTGAGGCTTCTACACATCAAAGGACAGAACAGCAGCTGGAGCGTCTCACCCGTACGCTCTCAGCTGAGATGCAGGCAACGAGGGCGGAGGTCCGGGCATCCCGTGAGTTGTTGCATGGGGACCTCCGCACACTCATCCTCCAGAACCAGACCTACAACACCCGCATGCTTGCAGCCATGGAGGAGCAGACTAGGGCCTTGCGTGGGCTGCCTCCCATAGTGCAACCACCTACGGATGCAGCTGCACAGGGTGATAATAGCGACAGCAGTGATACTCCCACAATAGGGTAGCCGTGTGGGCCATGAGCCCATGGAGGTGTTTTTTTTCCCAGGATCCACGCAGGTGGGTTCTGGTGTGCATCCTGTCCTCGGACCTCCTGGGTGGCCTCCCCAACCCCCCCCGGGCCCTTCAATGGCCATTTTTGATTTTTATTTTTATTTTTTTTAATTTTTATTTTTATTTCTTTTATTCCCAATTTTTTGGTGGGGGGTTTGGTGGAGGAGGGGGCCGCGCAAGCACAGACAGGGTCTGGAGGTGGGGATCCCACTGGTGCTAGTGGTGCAGTGCAGGACCAGGGACAGGAGGCAGCACAGGCGGCCGCAGAGGTGCCTGTGTGCAATCCTGTCCCCGATCCTGTCCCTGCATCATCTTGCACCAGCAGGGATGCCTACGTCCAGACCCGTTTTCAGGCAGGGGATGAGCTGACGTCAACTGGCCTTCCTCTGCCTGCGGACGTGGCCATCCAGGTCCGGGTTGAGCCTGTCCTGGCTGGTGTGGCGTTGCGTCAACGGGCCATGCGAGGTGACCTGCAGTCTTTTCATGGAGAGACTGCACGTCATCTCGAATGGCTCGTTGACCACGTCAGCCTGCTGGGACAGGTCACCCAGGCCGGATTTCGCTGTCTGATGGGGCTTGCTCCGACCCCCTCCTCAACTGGACCCCCTACGCGCCAGTCGTCCTCTGTGCCATCTTCCCACCCATCAGTCACCTGGGTGCCCTGTGGTGCTGCCTCTGACGGTGCGGCCAGGCTGGTGGAGGAGGCATCCCTGCCACAGTCGGGAGTCGGAGGTCCAGCAGGGGTGGCCACATCAACAAGTGCACCCCAGCCGGCGGAGGATGTGCAGGCAGCAGGAGGCAGTGCACGGGCAGAGGCAGAGCAGCAGCAGCAGCAACATGGTGGGAGACATGAAGGCTCTGGGCTTTCGACATCAGAGGGGCAGGCATTGGCCGGAGGGCAGGGGGACCCAGGACAGAGAGTGTCTTCCGTGTGGCAGCGGTTGGGCCACGCCATAGGTGCGGAGCGGCGGCGGGCGGAAGAGGCGCGGCTCACAATGGTCAGGGCGGAGAACTCCATGCGGAGGGCCCTGAGGCGGGCCGAGTGCCTTGAGGCAATCCGCAGGGGGTTGGAGGAGGACACAGCGTTGTCCCTGCGGACCCTCAGGGCCATGGAACTGGACCGCCTCCGGGACATCGAACAGGAGTTCGATGATGCCCTGGCCCGGGACACCACAGAGTGAGCCGCTGGGCTTGCCCGCCGCCTTTGTATATAGTTCTTTAGTTTTAGGTTTCCTTTTGTTCTTATTATGATTTGGAGTCGACGGACACTGCTCCACTTTTTGTATATAGTTGATATTTAGGTAGGTTTTTTAGGAGGTTTCCTTAGTTCAGTTGGGCTCACGGACCCTTGTTATTTTTGTACATAGTTCTTTGTTGCATGGAGAATTTTTTACATTTGACTTTGGACAAAAATTTTTAGGATTTGGATTTCCAGTTTTGTGTTTTTATGCGGACATGCAGCTTATTTTTTCACATTTACATTGTAGTTAGTTTTCTTTCTTTAGCATTCTTTATTTTTTTCAATACAATTTTGTTGCCATAGTTCACTGTGTGGTATCATCTCATTGGTTTGATGCATGTCATGTTGTGTGTTTTCCCATTCAATTGCAAAAAATGTGTGTGACGGACATGGGTTCATTAGCTTCATGAACATTGGGGGTGTAACATGTGATTTCCATTTCCATGTGGGTGAATGGGTTACTTGGTAGGGCTTTTTGGCTGTGGAGGCTGACCATTACGCACATGATTGGGGATTGTGAGGACCTGGTGGGGGCTGCACATGGTGGCAGGGCGGTGGGGGTGGTGGGAGACATGAGTGGGGGCCTGGTGGAGGGTGACCCTGCACTGTCGGGGGGTGGGGGTGGTGGGAGACATGAGTGGGGGCCTGGTGGAGGGTGACCCTGCACTGCCGGGGGGTGGGGGTGGTGGGAGACATGAGTGGGGGCCTGGTGGGGGCTGCCCATGGTGGCAGGGGGCTGGGGGTGGTGGGAGACATGAGTGGGGGCCTGGTGGAGGGTGACCCTGGATGCTGGGGGGTGGGGGTCCAGGGGGACATGAGTGGGGGCCTGGTGGAGGGTGACCCTGCACTGCCGGGGGGTGGGGGTGGTGGGAGACATGAGTGGGGGCCTGGTGGAGGGTGACCCTGCACTGCCGGGGGGTGGGGGTGGTGGGAGACATGAGTGGGGGCCTGGTGGAGGGCGACCCTGCACTGCCGGGGGGTGGGGGTGGTGGGAGACATGAGTGGGGGCCTGGTGGGGGCTGCCCATGGTGGCAGGGGGGTGGGGGTGCAGGGGGACATGAGTGGGGGCCTGGTGGAGGGTGACCCTGGATGCTGGGGGGTGGGGGTGCAGGGGGACATGAGTGGGGGCCTGGTGGAGGGTGACCCTGCACTGCCGGGGTGTGGGGGGTGGTGGGAGACATGAGTGGGGGCCTGGTGGGGGCTGCCCATGGTGGCAGGGGGGTGGGGGTGCAGGGGGACATGAGTGGGGGCCTGGTGGAGGGTGACCCTGCACTGCCGGGGGGTGGGGGTGGTGGGAGACATGAGTGGGGGCCTGGTGGAGGGTGACCCTGCACTGCCGGGGGGTGGTGGGAGACATGAGTGGGGGCCTGGTGGAGGGTGACCCTGCACTGCCGGGGGGTGGGGGTGGTGGGAGACATGAGTGGGGGCCTGGTGGGGGCTGCCCATGGTGGCAGGAGGGTGGGGGTGGTGGGAGACATGAGTGGGGGCCTGGTGGAGGGTGACCCTGCACTGCCGGGTGGTGGGGGTGGTGGCAGACATGAGTGGGGGCCTGGTGGAGGGTGACCCTGCACTGCCGGGGGGTGGGGGTGGTGGGAGACATGAGTGGGGGCCTGGTGGGGGCTGCCCATGGTGGGAGGGGGGTGGGGGTGGTGGGAGACATGAGTGGGGGCCTGGTGGGGGCTGCCCATGGTGGCAGGGGGCTGGGGGTGGTGGGAGACATGAGTGTGGGCCTGGTGGAGGCTGCCCCTGCACTGCCGGGGCGTGGGGGTGGTGGGAGACATGAGTGGGGGCCTGGTGGAGGGTGACCCTGCACTGCCGGGGGGTGGGGGTGGTGGGAGTCATGAGTGGGGGCCTAGTGGAGGGTGACCCTGCACTGCCGGGGGGTGGGGGTGGTGGGAGACATGAGTGGGGGCCTGGTGGGGGCTGCCCATGGTGGCAGGGGGGTGGGGGTGGTGGGAGACATGAGTGGGGGCCTGGTGGAGGCTGCCCCTGCACTCCCGGGGGGTGGTGGGAGACATGAGTGGGGGCCTGGTGGGGGCTGCCCATGGTGGCAGGGGGGTGGGGGTGGTGGGAGACATGAGTGGGGGCCTGGTGGAGGGTGACCCTGCACTGCCGGGGGGTGAGGGTGGTGGGAGACATGAGTGGGGGCCTGGTGGAGGGTGACCCTGCACTGCCGGGGGGTGGGGGTGGTGGGAGACATGAGTGGGGGCCTGGTGGAGGGTGACCCTGCACTGCCGGGGGTGGGGGTGGTGGGAGACATGAGTGGGGGCCTGGTGGAGGGTGACCCTGCACTGCCGGGGGGTGGGGGTGGTGGGAGACATGAGTGGGGGCCTGGTGGAGGGTGACCCTGCACTGCCGGGGGGTGGGGGTGGTGGGAGACATGAGTGGGGGCCTGGTGGAGGGTGACCCTGCACTGCCGGGGGTGGGGGTGGTGGGAGACATGAGTGGGGGCCTGGTGGGGGCTGCCCATGGTGGCAGGGGGGTGGGGGTGCAGGGGGACATGAGTGGGGGCCTGGTGGAGGGTGACCCTGCACTGCCGGGGGGTGGGGGTGGTGGGAGACATGAGTGGGGGCCTGGTGGAGGGTGACCCTGCACTGCCGGGGGGTGGGGGTGGTGGGAGACATGAGTGGGGGCCTGGTGGAGGGTGACCCTGCACTGCCGGGGGTGGGGGTGGTGGGAGACATGAGTGGGGGCCTGGTGGGGGCTGCCCATGGTGGCAGGGGGGTGGGGGTGGTGGGAGACATGAGTGGGGGCCTGGTGGAGGGTGACCCTGCACTGCCGGGGGGTGGGGGTGGTGGGAGACATGAGTGGGGGCCTGGTGGGGGCTGCCCATGGTGGCAGGGGGGTGGGGGTGGTGGGAGACATGAGTGGGGGCCTGGTGGAGGCTGCCCCTGCACTGCCGGGGGGTGGGGGTGGTGGGAGACATGAGTGGGGGCCTGGTGGAGGGTGACCCTGCCCTGCCGGGGGGTGGGGGTGGTGGGAGACATGAGTGGGAGCCTGGTGGAGGCTGCCCATGGTGGCTGGGGGGTGGGGGTGGTGGGAGACATGAGTGTGGGCCTGGTGGAGGGTGACCCTGGATGCTGGGGGTGGGGGTGCAGGGGGACATGAGTGGGGGCCTGGTGGAGGCTGCCCCTGCACTGCTGGGGGGTGGGGGTGGTGGGAGACATGCATTGTTGATCAGTAGTGCAAGATGACATGTGGGTTGGCTGGGGGGCATGCCCATGGTGAATGGGCTGCCTGCGGGACATGGGCAGGGGTGCAGGGTAGTCCTCCGTGGTGTGGGCTGCCTGCAGGGGCCATGGAGGTTGTGGAGCCTACACCTGGGAGGACCCACATGGCCAATTCACGTGTAGTACTCCCCAGAACCCCTGAAATACACATTCCCTGCTGGTATCGCGTGTGGAACTTCCCGCGCACCCCTGAAATACACGTACCCTGCTCGCACTGGGACTATCGTGTGTGGAACTTCCCGCGCACCCCTGAAATACACTTACCCTGCTCGCACTGGGACTATCGCGTGTGGAACTTCCCGCACACCCCTGAAATACACGTACCCTGCTCGCACTGGGACAATCGCGTGTGCAACTTCACACGAACCCCTGTAATACACGTAGCACGCTCCCCCAGGCCCGATCGCGTGAGAAAGTTCACGCTAACCCCTGAAATACATGTAGCCCGCTCCTCCAGGCCCGATCGCGTGAGAAAGTTCACGCGAACCCCTGAAATACATGTAGCCCGCTCCCCCAGGCCCGATCGCGTGAGGAAGTTCACGCGAACCCCTGTAATACACATAGCCCGCTCCCCCAGGCCCGATCGCGTGAAAGAATTCACGCGAACCCCTGAAATACACGTAGCCCGCTCCCCCAGGCCAGATCGCGTGAGAAAGTTCACGCGAACCCCTGAAATACACGTAGCCCGCCCCCCCAGGCCCGATCGCATGAGGAAGTTCACGCGAACCCCTGTAATACACATAGCCCGCTCCCCCAGGCCCGATCGCGTGAAAAAATTCACGCGAACCCCTGAAATACACGTAGCCCGCTCCCCCAGGCCCGATCGCGTGAGAAAGTTCACGCGAACCCCTGTAATACATGTAGCACGCTCCCCCAGGCCCGATCGTGTGAGAAACTTCACGCGAACCCCTGAAATACACGTACCCTGCTGAAATCGCGTGTGGAACTTCCCACGCACCCCTGAAATTCACATACCTTGCTCGCACTGGCCCAATCGCGTGTGGAACTTCCCGCGCACCCCTGAAATACAAATTCCCCCGCTTGGCGTTTGCTGTTTGCCAGCCCGGTGAACTGGTCCAGGGTTAGGGCAGCCCTTTGCGATGATTTAGCGATTTTGATGGCTTTTCCTTGCGCGAGGGCGTTCTTCGGGGCGTTACTGGCGCTGCTGCAGGGTCGCTGCGATTCTCTGCGCCACGGCTGGTTTGGGAGCCTAAAATCCATGAATACGCTGTGCGCGGAAATCGGTTTTAGCGCACGTGCCTGGCGCAGACAATCGCACGCGGACACTCTGTGCCAGCCGCTTGCGACACTTTTCTGCGAAATTCTATGAATTACCCTCTTAGAGTGTTAGCATTTCCCTTGCCCTTCCACACAAGCGATTATTATAATCGTGGGCAATGCAGACGGTTTCCTGTCATTCCTATGACATCTCAGTCATTTTTGGACTTTCAACCATTTTTCTGTGCATTTCCCCTTCCTTAATTTGCACAGTGTTGGCTGATTCAAATATTGCGAGGATGCATATGACGTAGGTCTCCCGTTAATAGTCGTTTCCCATGACAGGTGGGGAGCACCCAACGTTCGCCACTGCGCCCTGGATTGTTGTGTATAATGTGGCGCTCTCCATAAGAGCCGTGAATACTGAAGACGGGACCGAGACTGGCAGATGCAGTCCAGGTTGAGAAAGTGATTGGAGCACCCATTGCTGCAATGAATGCTCAGCAATAACTGACACATGCAGCCCTGCCATAAAAGACTCATAAGGGCTCCCACGCTGCTGCTGACTTGCTGGGGTACACCTGGCATAAGCAGCCCAGCCAAAAAGGACTTTGGGCACCCCAAATGCTGCTATTGCCCTGCCTGTCAGAGAAACATCATAAAGCAGAGGAAGAGAAATAACTACAACAGAAAGCACCTTGAGACAGCCCTGGCCAGGCTGTATCCCAAGTAATGTTTTTCATACATACTTACAGTGCACTATATAAACTATGCATATATTTTTAACGATGTGTATATTTGGAAGGACTTTTATATTTTGGAAAAACCTTTTATATTTCAAAAGGTTTATTTCCCCAACTGTTTTTTTGTAACGCACCTACATTTGGTAGATTGATAATGTAAATAGTGTTTTGTACAAAAGATTGTACTGATTGTGTACTGGGAGAAGCGAGATAACTACACTAAGTAGCATCTATAGAAACTGCACAGCAGCATTTCATTGTCTGACTTTAATTTTGTGGGTGCTAAGAGTTTTTATAACCCAGCGTTTCTTCTCTAGGCGGTTGTGGGAATACCATTTTAACCTTTGCCTTTTCATCCCATGTCCCCTTCCTACAGAGCTGCACCAAGGCGATGCAGATCTCAGGTAAGCGGGGGCTGCTGGAGACAGGTAAGAGGTGGATTAATTGTTTAAAGTTAAGTGTCATAAAAGTGCATTGTTGTGCCCGCATACACCTGTCTCCAATTCAGTGCAGTAAGACCACCACTCACTAGATAGCCAGTGAATGGGGGGTAATGCACTTACATTGTAATATTGGCATGGGTGGGTACATAGCCAAAGCCCACATGCATGCTTTCTGTCTCCAAACCTGCAAACTCCCCTCTAGCCTATAGTTTTGGATTATTGTTGGAACTATTGCACCAACAAATAGACGCAACCTAACATGGGGTGAAGAGACAAAGCCAAGCACGAGTGTAGGCAGTGAGTGCATTGAGAGAAGTGTGTTTAGGTGTTGCTAAGACATTTTGCTAATGCCCGTGAATGACAAGGCCATTGGGTGGAGTGGGGAATGTGCAGATGGAATGGGCACTTTGCACAGTGCTCCAAGAATTCGTCCACATGGAGGAGTGCATGACGTTAGTGCACTGACATTTGAGGAGTGTCTAAGTGACAGGTTGACATTGCGAATTTGGAAAGATAGAGATGTCCAAAAAGTGGGATGGGAAGCCTCATGTATCTATCCTTGACCGGAAAATGTGAGAGCATATGTTTGAAAGGGTTAAAAGCTGGACCGACTAGATATAGCACAACATGCCTAGAGTGGTACACCCATAGATTTTGACCTCCAGTTCAAATTAGACTTTAAAGGATTCAACTTTAAAGTCGAAGTGTAGGCGTCCAAGCGTGGTTGAATGGAAACTTGTTGGGCTGATATGAACAGACTACATCAATCCCAGTCTATCAAAGTGTATGATGGTTGTAAATAAGGGCTGCAGCTCTGTGGGTGAGGGCTTTGATAGTTTTAATCAACAAATTAGGGTCACTGGAGGTCTTACACACATTTTCTGACTGAAGGTGAAGGATACACCTGTTTGGGCTAGGGTGCACGGTGTCCCCATTAGTTTGAGAGAGGAGGTGGGAGAGGCTAGTGCGTCATGCCCTCCTGGCCTGGCATCTGCGTATTAACAGTTTAGACATCCTCCTTCATTTAGGGATATTGCTACATTCATACACCATGAACGAGTGTTTGGATTCAAATGCTTGTCTTTTCTTCTGGTATCGGCTGCATCTTTTTCAGAGAATTATTTATTAGTGGTTTTTCAAAAGCCAATGGTGCATGCTGCTTCCAGGATAATATTCTCATCTGATGAAAGACTGTGAGGGTGCATGACTGACAACTCTGGATGGTGCTAGAAATTTTGTGGGATGGGTTTTTGACATATAGAAATAGAAATGCAAATTCAGAATGAACACAACTAGATACCTCAGCCATGATTTGGTTCATGAGGGTGTCAGCCCAAAAGAGAATTTAAGGAATGTCACCAGTGGCAGGAAAGAACCACAATCCCTCCTTTATTTGAGAGAATGCTACGCAAAGTGTGTTTGACCTTTTCTAAGATGAAAGTGGAGTTTTTGTGAATGGTGTGGGCCCAAAGGAATGTGAGGCGATTAAAGGGTCTATCACTGCAGCACTAGCACTGGACTACTTTGAAAAGGGTGTGAGTGTACTGTGATGACTTATGCTAGTGGCTTAGGTTTGGGTGTGGTCCTTCCCCAAAAGCAAGGTGGTGTACATAGGACCACCGCTTGTGCTTTGCATACTTTCTGAGGAGGAGAGCTCAGAGACTCAGCAATATAACAGGAGGCCTTGTGATGAGTGTGGTTTTGAGAGCAGTAGTGGAAGGGGCAAAGGCAGATTGGTTCGAGCTGCAGTTGATGGAAAGCGAGGTGCTACATGATGGACTAAAGGCCTTTTATAAGGTTGCTAAAATAAAATATTGAACACCAAAAGGGGATTTCTGTGGAAAAATAGTAAGGTAGATTCACTCTGTGCTGTTTGCAAGAGGATTTGGATTTTGGAGATCTGTCACAAGGTTTACTCGGAGTTGACCAAGAATAAAGGGTGGGTTCATGGAGATTAGTGGTGACACAGTGCTGACGGGCACATTAAGGAACTTGTAGACATGTTTGTATCCTGTCAGGAGAGTGGTAAGATCTTCAAACTGTATTCACAGTCTCTTTGATGTACTGAACGACCGGAAATGCCATGGGAGTTTGTTGCAAGGGTTGTGCTAGGTACATCCAGAAATAAAAAGAGGATGTTTTTGCTGGTGTCTGTAGTTTTGTTCTCCAAATGGGTGGACGTTGAAGCAGTGGGTGAGGCTGACACCAGGGCATTCATATGTGTTTTTGCTGTGATTTTCCAAAGGATGTTGTGGCAGTTCGGATAGCTCATTGCAACAAAATTGCTTTACCATCCAGAGACCACTGGGGCAGTTGAAAGGGTCAACCGCATGGTGATAGATGCTGTATGCATGGGGGATACTGCGCTGTTGCATGAATGAGTGAGCTCAGGTTAGAAATTTGTTATGGTTATGCTTGCACCCATACCACCACAGGTTTAGCACACCTAGAGGAACTGCATAGAAGGAACCTAGCACCATGTTATGCCCAGCATTACTGGACAGGTCAAGGTATATGGACTGGAGGGATCAGGGACTGAGAGTCTGGATAAGTGAACGACGTGGGCAGAGCTAACAAGTGGTCAATGAGATGACATTTGTCAAGGAGACTGCTGTGGAAGGGGTGTTTTGGGGTGGGCTAAGAAACCTTGGTGTGTTATAAAGGTGGCTCTTGGTTTCGGGAACACCAGATGATGGATAAAGTCCTGGATAGATCTTTGGTGTCGGATAAGGGAAGGACGTGGAACAAGAGTAGGATTGCGGTAGAGCATTTAGCATGGTCTTTTTTTGTTATAAGAGGAGGAGTTGTGCAGAAATATCCAACTTGTGATTCCTCTTCTTCGAGGCTTGTGATATCATGTTCTACAGACCATTTGAAGAACATCTGCCCTGTGCTGGGAGAACCCTGTAAGCAGCTGTTGTAGAGGGTTGAACAATGGACATTCTCTAAGAGACAGATGGAGTTCAAATCAGTCACAATATCTGGGAAGTTTCTAAGTCCCCAGCATACTTGTTTTGGCAGACAATCCCAATGACAAGACGTTTTCTGGGACTATGTAGCCTTGATGACCATCTAGTGGGGCAAGATCTGAAGATGTGCCCTTCTTGTCCCAGTGTTACCAGGGAAATCCCTTGTAATTTTCCTCCTTGTCCTAGGAAATCTTCCCTGCTTCACTCAAGCAAGTCCTTGTAGCTTTCTCTCTTTGCACTAGCCAATGCTTTCAAACTTTACTGGGTAAACGCTTGTAGTTTTTCCCTCTGGCTCTTGTGAATTGTATTGTATTTATTTTATTTATTGAACACTTTCACTGAAGTGCTTTGCCAAATAATTACATCGGTACAGTAATAATGACAATCATTGCAGAGTCAATAATCAGAAACTAAGCAGAGGAAAGAGAAAGAAGGAGGTGGGTTTTTAATTGAGAACAACATATATGGTAAGTAGAAGAAGCACAAATAGATAGTGGAAGAGCATTCCAATTAGGTGTAAGGAGTGAAAAAGAACAAAATCCAGATGAATCAGAAGGTGGCTTAGTAACAGAAAGGAGAAAAAGAAATTGAGAATGAAGAGGATGAGGAGGAGAGGAAAAAGAGACAAGCGAACAAAGATAAGAAGAAGCAAGGCCATAAAGAGGTTTATAGACAAGCAAAGAAAATGAAAGATAAGATGAAGATCATAAGAAAGTAAGGTACCAGAAGTAAGGGTATATATGCGGTTTTATTGCCGGCATATAATAAACAACATTTTTCCAGCATAAAATGTACAGTAGAGAAACACAGCCAGGCCCAGTTTGAAACTGCAGGCATTCAGAGCACACATAAAAAAAATAAAAAACAGTGTACTACCAGGTTAAAAGAATGAGGTGCACAATTTAAATTGGATGCTTCATGTGTCAAGACTACATGGGAATACATCACTGATTAACATTACTAAAGTGCTAATTTCTTACATGATAATGTAGTCTATGCACAATGAAGTGCAATCCATGTTTTGGGTGCAATGTTTAAAATTCATTTTTCTCCAGGAGAAAACGCACACTAGCGTTTTTTTTTTAGCTAGTGGAGAGTAGAAATATGCAGGAAGCAAAAGGAAACAGTAGCTGATTGGTAGAAATTGTAGGCAGACAAGCCACGTCAACAAAGGGCTGAATCAGAGTTTTCCTAAAGAAGAAAAGTGAGGAGAGTTGGCAGTTTGTGCTGGGTTCAGGCAACAGACGGACAGTGCAGTCTCAGAGGGTCGAGCGCTGACTTTGAATCTAATCAGTTGGTGCTCCCCACACATATATGGAGTAGTTTCACACTGAGATTGGGACTGAGAAACACAGCAAGGTCGTGCAGGGACTTCAAAGATTACTGGCCTTGGAAAAATAATGTCACAACCTTGTCCCCACCGAGTGTCCACGTGGCCCTAAAGACTCTTTTCGGCCCCCCTCGAATCCCTTGGAGCCAGTCCTGATGCTGTTGGCATCGGAGACACATGCTAGGACAACCATGGCTGCCCCCATGCGGAACACTGGGGAACTGCATTCGGCGGTCTAGCATCTAGGGCGGGGCTCGCCCGAAGACACCTGGGATACCTGCTGGCTATTTAAACAACGCCCGATTGGAGGCACGCGCTTCGCGATATTCCGCTTTAGCAGCGTGACATTCACCGGGTCCTGCTCAGCATTCTGGCCTACAAGGGCGAGAAAAAGGCAAGAAGCATCCCTAACTTACCTGTTCCACGGCATCCTCCGGCTGCTGAGACCATCCGACCCTCACCATCTTCCTCCTGCTCCATCCCTGTTATCGTGTGAGCAGCTTACCAGTCCGCCAGGAGGGCCATCTTCTCCGAGACATTTTCCGCTCCCGTGGTTTCTGGAATACCACTCCTCGTTTATTCTTCTCGACCTGCAAGACAACAATAGCACAGGCTAGACATTTGCAAGGGCGCTCTCTGCGCTGCTTGGCGTTTCATCTTACCTTTTCACTCCCAGCTGTGGCCTCCGCATCGGCCTCCAACACCTGCAAGAAAAGGGGAGAAGGTTATTTGTGCTTACATCCCCAACGACATTCTCTCAACTTCATCTACAAAGACTTACCTTAAAGTGCGGAGTTGCAGCCCGTCTGGACTCTGGCCCTCACCAGTGAAGAAACTCAGTGGTACGGTGCCATTGACAATGCGCCCCTGCCCAGCGCGGCAGGATGGAGAGCACACCTTTATAGAAATCAAGGTGAGAGACGTCCAAGGGGAACCGCAAGGGAATCGGGAGCCTGGGAGGCGGGTTGCCAGGGAAAGAGCAACTGTTAAGTTTCATTTCCTGTCTCCTAGAGCCAACCTTCGACATCACAAACTCCAGGGAAGGGGAAGGGACCGAAGAGTATCCCGGCCAGTCGAGAAGGCATCCCTGTGGATACAAGGTGAGCGTTACAGAACGCGAAGCCCGAACTTGATTATTCACCCGGGCTCCTAGCATGGAGACCTCTGAAACAGACCAGTTAGCCCAGTTGTTGGGGCAGTTGCGTGCAGAGGTCCACTCTGCACGGCAGGAAACTAATGGCTTGCAAAGGGAACTAATTGTGGCCAAGGAAAGGACGGATGACCTCGGGAGGCAACTTCTCCAGTCACAAGCAGGCCAAGCCCCGTTGCCCGGAATGACTGAGTCCTCATCAGCCTCAGCGAGCAACCCGGTCCAGATCAACCTCCCTGGGCCAGTACCTCTAGCGCCTCCAGAACGTTTTTCAGGGGACGCCTGACGATATACTACCTTCATGAACCAATGTCGTCTCCATTTTCTGTGCAGGCCTGGGACGTTCCCCACGGACCAAGCTCGTGTGGCCTTCGTTTTATCGTATTTTAGTGGAAGTGCAGCAGATTGGTCGGTACCATTCATTAGTCAGAACGACCCTCTGTTTCAATGGGTTTCAACGGGAACTGGAAAAGCTCTTTGCCCGACGTCACCATGGACAGGCTCTCAATAATGAACTCTTGTCTCTTCGTCAAGGGAGACAGGATCTATTGACTTACATCGCAACTTTCAATAGACTGGTGCTCGAGGCAAATTGGCCAGAGGACAAACGCACCACATTATTCCACCAGGGGCTTCGCGGGGAGCTAAAAGACGTGTTGGCCCAAGTAGTGGATCCACCCTGGGATTGTGCTGAGTTCATTAGTCTGGTTGTACAATTGGACTGTCGACTGTAAGACAGAAAGAATGACCATGGGAAGCCGATTTGCGCCCCTTACTCCTGTGACCCAAGGATTAAACCCCATGAGGACCCAAAGTAACCAGTGAACCTATGCAGATAGGAGGGGTTAGGCCTCCCCTAACCAAAGCAGAGCAAGAAAAAAGGAGGGACTTGCAACTATGCCTGTATTGTGGAAAAGCAGGTCACTTCTTAAAGGAATGCCCAGTCAAGCCGCCCCGAAGGGTTGTGGGAGCCACGGATAAAGAAACCCCTGATGAGGAATCGGGAAACGAGCAAGCCCGGCAATTGTAGGGGTCCAATTGTCGAGCGAAGAAGTCCAACTACAGACCTCCCATTTTGTGCTACCTGTGATCTTAATTCCCCATCAGCTGCCATCCGATATGCTCTCGTTGGAGGCCTACATCGACAGCGGTGCAGTGGGAAACCACATAGATCAAGACCTTGCAGCAAAGATGGGGCTAGTCCTTTGCCCTAAACCAACTGCGGAAACTGTAACCCCCGTTGACGGCACTGAGAGTGCCTCGGGCCCTGTGTCAGAATGCACCACCGAGCTCACCCTCCTGTTCGAAGATGGGCATCGCAAAATCATCACCTTCGATCTGATTAAAGCCCCCCAATTCCGACTGATCCTGGGAATGCCATGGCTGGTCACTCATAATCCACGAATCAACTGTCGAACTAGCGAACTGGTTTCTGCCCATAGCTGCACGTTCACCTGTTACCCGAAGGGTCGGAAGGCTAAACACGCAAGTTCTCCAGTTCGGGAGGGAACGGCCCATGCCCTCGGAGGGATCGCTACCCTACCGATTCATTACCAAGACTTCCAGGATGTGTTCCAAAAGGAGCAGGCTAATACGCTGCCCCACACAGACCCTATGACTGCCAAATCGATCTGCCACCTGCAGCTCAAATTCCTTGTGGGTGCATTTATGCACTCACTGAGGCTGAGAACCAACACCTAAAAACGTACCTGAAACAGTACCTGGCCAATGGTTTCATCCGCCCATCCAAGTCATCAGCCGCAACTTTATTCTTCGTGCCAAAAAAGGAAGGCGATTTGAGAACGTGAATTGACTACTGTGCACTGAACCAAGTAACTATCAAGAATCGCTACCCTCTGCCGTTGATCCCGGAGTTACTGGACCAGGTTAGGGAAGCTCAGATCTATACTAAGTTGGACCTGAGGGGGGCCTATCATCTGGTACGCATAAAAGAAGGGGACGAGTGGAAGACAGCATTTTGTACCAAGTACGGCCTGTTCGAATACCAAGTAATGCCGTTCGGCCTATGCAACGCTCCCGCGGCGTTCCAGTATTTCATGAATGATGTCCTTCCAGAACTCATCGACGACTGCGCCCTGGTATACATAGACGACATCCTGGTATATTCAACATCTGAGCAAGAACACATTGAGCATGTGCGGGCAGTCCTGGCCAAACTTCGAGAACACCATCTTTATGCCAAGCTGGAAAAGTGCTCGTTTCACGTTACGGAGGTGGAATTCCTGGGCTTTATCCTCTCTGCCAAGGGAATACGGATGGATGCTCACAAGGAGGATGCTGTCCTCAATTGGCCAGCGCCCAATTCAATCAAAGGCATCCAGAGCATGTTGGGATTTGCGAATTTCTACCATCGATTTATCCCCGGATTCTCCCAAATCGTACATCCGATTACGTCCATGTTAAGGAAATGCAACAAGACGTTTAACTGGACTGAGACAGCTGAGAAGGCTCTCCAGGAACTCAAAATTAGATTCACCACCGCCCCCATTTTGCGATACCCACGTCCAGAACTTCCTTATATTGTAGAAACTGCGTCCAGTCTGGCAATGGGGGTGGTTCTGTCTCAAAGAGACCCGCTAACTGGCCAGCTACATCCAGTGGCCTTTTGGTCGTGAAAATTCACGCCTGCAGAACTCAATTATGCCATTACAGATAGGGAACTATTGGCCATTAAAACTGCCTTCAAAGCCTGGCAACACTATCTGCTGGGGGCCAGGCACACCGTTACCGTGATTACGGGCCACCGAAACCTCCAATATCTGAAGGGGGCTAAGGCTCAATCGTCACGACAGCTTCGCTGGGCCCTTCTCTTTGCAGAATATGACTTTGTGATTACATACAGACCTGGGGTCAAAAACGGCAAAGCTGATGTGCTGTCCTGCATGGGCGCGGATGAAATGGCACACACCCTCCGGATCCGGTGGCCATCATTCGTGAAAATAGAATCCTAGGCATCACAACCACCATGACCCAGGACGAGCTCCTATATGAAATTCGGCAGGTCTTAACACAGGAACAACTGCAGGAGTGGGATCCTGTCATGATCTCTGCTTCCAAAAGGTCAGGGTTTTCCCAACTCCCTTGGAAGCAGATCCATAACCCAGGTTCCGAGTGCCAACCAGTCCCAATTGGGACCTTTTGGACCCAGTCCTGGCGCCAGTGGCACCAGGCTCATAAATATGCCCAGTCCCAGCGCTGGAAGCGCCGGGCTCATAATGCTTGGGTGGACTTACCTTCAGCAGACCATGCTGCTTACTTGCCTGCCAGTTGAGCCTCTGATCCTCTTCTGTTTGGAACTACTTTTCCTGTTGGGTGGGGCTGGAGCCACTCCCTAGATTCAGAACACTGGAACTCTTCTGGAAGGCAGGAACTCTTTTCTTACCAGGAACTCTTTTCTTACTTGGGCGTGGCTGTGGAAGGAGACACCTAAGCACTACAGGAGGCTATTTAAACCACACCCGGTGGATGAATCTTGCTTTGCGTTATTCTGCAACCTCTGCAGCAGAACGCTCATCGTGTCTTCTGCATCCGGTCCTGGGCCTAAGGAAAAAGGCTTACCATCCTGAATCCAGTCTTCAGCAACACCTATAAAGACAAGAAAGAACAGGTTAGCATTCCGGCATCTGAAAGGCAAAGGCTTACCATCCTGAATCCAGTCTTCAGCAACACCTATAAAGACAAGAAAGAACAGGTTAGCATTCCGGCATCTGAAAGGCAAAGGCTTACCTACTCTTCGTGCGCTCCGGAGGTCTTCACACTGCATTCCGGCATCTGAAAGACAAAAGTTTACCAACTCTTCGCACGCTCCGGAGGCCTTCGGCGCTGCATCCCGCATCTGAAAGACAAAACAAGGTGCGTTTAAAGACATTGGCGAACTTTAATACTCACGTGCCATTACTCCTTTCCACATCTAATCCAGTGGGTATTCCGGCACCCTGCAGCCGCTCCGAACTCGTACCTGCAAAATAAAAAGACAGTTAGAGCGCATAGTGAAGCAGGCAACAAGCGCTTACTTACATGCTTCCAGGCGCTTCTATTCATCACACGGGCTCCATCTTCAACTCACTTCAGCCCGTCATCCGCCATCGCCAGAACCCTGCAAAACAAGAGACATCATTACTAAAGACTTTAAAGACATTTGAATGACTCGAAACTTACCGTTCGTGCAGTAAACGACGGACAGCAGTCCTCTGAAGTCAAGAGGCCTGCGCTACCTATCCAGTGAAGAAACTGGTTACAGCACCCTGCCCTGAGGCAGATGGAGAGCTCGGCATTCACTTACCTAAGGTGAGAGCGTTAACCTTTGGGGGTCTACAGGAGAGGAGAAGAGGAAAGAGATAGGGACACCCCAATAACCCCAGTTCATTAACCACATATTTTCTATCTGCAGACATCTTACTCTACACGTCAGGCATACAGTGCACAGAGGTCCAGCCCAAAGAGCCAACCGGGTGCTACACATCACCTTTGAAGATACGGTAGTCGCCCAGTCAAGACCGGCGCCTCTGCGAGAATCAGGTGAGCGTTACAGAACGCAAAGCCTACCGCAAAACTCTCGCCCAGGCGCTATGGAAACCTCGGATACTGACCCCCTAGCCCGGTTACTTGGGGAACTAAGGGCAGAAGTGCATGCAGCTCGTCAGGAAACGAATGCTCTAAGAAGGGAACTAATTATTTCCAAGGAGAGAACAGACAATCTTGCTAGACAAGTGCTACAGTCACAAGCCGGACAGACCCCGTTACCCGCATCAGGGGCAAATCTTCCTTCAACATCCTCTATGAATCCAGTGCAGATCAACCTACCTAGGAATGTACCTCTGGCTCCGCCCGAACGATTTTCTGGTGACCCAAAGAGGTTTGCAGTATTTATCAATCAGTGCCGGTTGCACTTCTTATGCCGGCCAGCAGCCTTTCCAACTGATCAAGCAAAAGTAGCTTTTGTACTTTCGTACCTTAGTGGCAATGCGGCAGACTGGTCGATCCCTCTAGTTAATCAAGATGATCCGGTTCTCCATGATTTTCAAGCCTTTCAGCTTAGTATGAAAAAACTGTTCGCAAGACATTCACAGGGGCAGGCCTTGGACAATGAGCTTCTTTCGTTGCGACAAGGTAATCAAGACCTTTTGGCTTATATTGCATCTTTCAATAGACTAATAGTGGAAACTCAATGGCCTGAGGACAAAAGGATTACGCTGTTTTATAGAGGTCTACGTGGAGAGCTCAAAGACGTTTTAGCCCAAGTAGTGAATCCCCCACAAGACTGTTCGGATTATATAGACTTGGTCGTTCAAATAGATCACAGGCTGCAGAACAGGAAGGCCGATCGTTCCAAGTTTGATGCTCGAGTATTTTCCAAACCGCCAACTCCTTCCAAAGGAGTAGACTCCGGGGAACCCATGCAAATAGGGGGTCTGAAAGGTCCTCTAACACAAAGGGAGCGGGAAAGGAGGAAACAGTTGCAATTATGCCTATATTGCGGAAACTCAGGGCACTTTCTTCGAGACTGTCCGGTGAAAACTGCCAAGAAGGCAGTAGGAGCTGCAGTTACCAAAGTTACAACCTCTGAGCAGGGAAACGACCTCGCCCGACAAGAATAGAGGTCCTCTTGCCGAGCGTGAAAACCAGTTCCGTGACCTCGCATTTCGTGATACCTATGGTCCTCATTAGCCCTGATAATCCGGATCGATTACATGCAATTGAAGCTTACGTCGACAGCGGTGCCATCGGCAATTATGTGGATCATGAAATGGTTTTGAGGATGAATCTAACTCTTTGTCCCAAGGCTGTAAAGGACGTCATTACTACGGTGGATGGTACGGAGATAGCCTCCGGGCCAGTAACGCATACCACTCAAGAGGTGACGCTAGTAAGCCAAGATGGACACCATGAGAATATCGTGTTCGATGTGATCAAGGCCCCTCAGTTTCAGATTATTCTAGGAATACCTTGGTTAGAGAAACACAATCCTCTGATCGATTGGCGAGCAAGAACGGTCCAGTTTCCAGAATGTGTCTCTACTTGTCACCCTCCACCTGGTGTTGCACTGGCCGCAATTTCTTCAGAGACTCCCCAGTTACCTCCCGAATACCTAGAATACCAAGATGTTTTCCGGAAGTATCAGGCTAACTCTCTACCTCCTCATAGGTCTTATGACTGCCAGATAGACCTGATACCTGGATCTACTCCTCCTTGTAGTAGAATTTATGCCCTCACCGAGCCTGAGAACCTTCACCTTCGACAATACCTGGATCAATACCTGGCAAATGGGTTTATTCGTCCTTCCAAGTCCCCTGCTTCTTCAGCTTTGTTCTTCGTTCCAAAAAAGGAAGGAGACCTTAGAACTTGTATCGATTATCGCTCCCTGAACCAGATCACCGTTAAGAATAGATATCCGTTACCTTTGATCCCTGAACTCCTGGACCAAGTCAGAAAAGCATGCATATATACAAAGCTGGATCTTAGAGGAGCTTACCACTTGGTACGAGTAAAAGAGGGCGATGAATGGAAGACGGCCTTCCGCACCAAGTATGGGCTATTTGAATATCAGGTCATGCCCTTCGGACTTTGCAATGCCCCGGCCGCCTTTCAATATTTTATGAACGATGTCCTCAGAGAGCTCATAGATGTATGTGTTGTTGTTTACATTGACGACATCCTCGTTTATTCTTCATCGGAATCTGAACATCGGAAACACGTGAAAATGGTCCTCGAAAGATTGCGTCAACACAAACTTTTCGCTAAGTTGGAAAAATGTGTTTTCAACGTGACTGAAGTTGAATTCTTGGGATTCATATTATCACCTGGCGGAGTGCGTATGGATTCAAAGAAGGTCGATGCAGTTCTCAAATGGCCATCACCATCCTCCGTAAAAGGTGTGCAAAGCATGTTAGGCTTCGCTAACTTTTACCGCAGGTTTATCCCCGAATTCTCTCGAATAGTCCAGCCCATCACTGCCTTGTTAAAGAAAAACAAACGTTTTGAATGGTCTACCGAGGCGGAACAAGCTTTCCAGGATTTGAAGACTAAATTTATCTCTGCACCAATCTTAAAACACCCTCGCCCCGAACTCCCCTACATCGTGGAAACTGATGCTTCAAGCCTTGCCATGGGGACAGTTCTATCACAAAAGGACCCGGTAACCAATCAGTTGCATCCCGTGGCATTTTGGTCCCGCAAATTCTCGCCTCCTGAAATCAATTACACGATTACTGACAAGGAACTTCTGGCTATCAAGTCTGCCTTTAAGGCTTGGCGGCATTATCTGCTGGGGGCCCGACACACCGTTACTGTGATTACGGATCACCGAAACCTGCAATATTTGAAGACCGCAAAAGCCCAATCCTCTAGACAACTCCGTTGGGCATTATTCTTTGCCGAGTTTGACTTCATAATTACCTATCGACCTGGTACAAAGAACGGTAAAGCCGATGCCCTTTCTCGGATGGGAGTGGAAGAACACTTGGTCAACCCTAAACCTGTACCAATCATTCCCGAACAAAGAATTCTGGGTGTAATTGCCACAGAATCCATAGAGGAAGTTAAGGATAAAGCCAGGCAACTTGTAACTCCAGCAGACATACAGAATTGGCCTCTGCAGGGAAAGGACTTTGCAGTAAAGGACAACTTATTGTATTTCCAAGAACGATTATACCTACCCAGCACAGATTTACAGAAAAAAGTAATCTCTTGTTATCACGACTCTTTAATGGGAGGTCATCCCGGTATAGCCAAGACCTCAGAAAAGATCAAGCGCTACTTCTGGTGGCCGTCTTGGAAAAAATATATCAGAGACTTTACAATGTCCTGTTAAGTATGCACCCAAAACAAGAGTCAAAAGGAAAGACCAGCAGGCCTCTTACGCCCTATTGACATCCCACCTCGCCCTTGGCATACGCTTTCTATGGACTTCATCACTGATCTACCTCCATGCTCCGGATACAATACGATTCTAGTAATCGTGGACTTATTCTCCAAGATGGCGCATTTCATTCCGCTCAAAGGCTTGCCAACAGCAGCAACTCTGGCCCGAGAATTTCTCGAAAACATCGTCCGACTGCACGGTTTTCCTTCGGTTCTAATTTCGGATCGAGGTAGTCAATTTATTTCTCATTTTTGGCGAAGTTGCTGTCGGTCGGCTCAAATTGATGTGAGACTATCGACCAGTCACCACCCTCAGACCGACGGACAAACCGAGAGGACCAATCAAACTCTGGGACAGTATTTATACTGCATGCTGCAACAAACTGAAAAAACTTGGAAAGATATCCTTTGGATAGTCGAGTATGCCTACAATAACTCTGTCCATTCGGGAACTAGTAAAACCCCGTTTTTTCTTTTGTACGGCAGTCACCCTCGAACCTCGGAGTTGGATCCCCTCCAAGATCTTGAAACACCAGCAGTAGACTACCTGCATTCTACAATCACCAAAGCCTTTAAGGAAGCTGTTTCTCACCTTCAAAGGGCTAAAGAACAATACAAGAAAGGAGCAGATCAACATCGGAAGGAAGCCCCTCACTATCAAGTAGGGGATCAAGTCTGGTTATCCACCAAATATCTATCTCTAAAAGGGCCACGCACATTCAACCCAAGATACCTTGGTCCCTATTCCATCACTACCATAGTAAACCCAGTAGCGGTCAAGTTGGACTTGCCCCCGCACATGAAGATACATCCGGTCTTCCACGTCTCTCTATTAAAACCCGTGCAACCTCAAACCCGACTAACCAAATCTCCAAAACCTATCCTAGTGGATGGAGAACTCGAGTTTGAAGTCAAAAGCATTCTGGACTCCAAGATCTCCAAATCTAAACTATTCTACCTAATTGACTGGAAAGGCTACGGCCCCCAAGAGAGATCCTGGGAACCTGCTGAATATGTCCACGCTCCTCGCCTAATCAAAAGATTTCACCGAACATTTCCTGACAAGCCAAAACCCCCGGAGAAGCCCGGTTTGGGAGGGGCCTTGAGGGGGGTACTGTCATGATCTCTGCTTCCAAAAGGTCAGGGTTTTCCCAACTCCCTTGGAAGCAGATCCATAACCCAGGTTCCGAGTGCCAACCAGTCCCAATTGGGACCTTTTGGACCCAGTCCTGGCGCCAGTGGCACCAGGCTCATAAATATGCCCAGTCCCAGCGCTGGAAGCGCCGGGCTCATAATGCTTGGGTGGACTTACCTTCAGCAGACCATGCTGCTTACTTGCCTGCCAGTTGAGCCTCTGATCCTCTTCTGTTTGGAACTACTTTTCCTGTTGGGTGGGGCTGGAGCCACTCCCTAGATTCAGAACACTGGAACTCTTCTGGAAGGCAGGAACTCTTTTCTTACCAGGAACTCTTTTCTTACTTGGGCGTGGCTGTGGAAGGAGACACCTAAGCACTACAGGAGGCTATTTAAACCACACCCGGTGGATGAATCTTGCTTTGCGTTATTCTGCAACCTCTGCAGCAGAACGCTCATCGTGTCTTCTGCATCCGGTCCTGGGCCTAAGGAAAAAGGCTTACCATCCTGAATCCAGTCTTCAGCAACACCTATAAAGACACGAAAGAACAGGTTAGCATTCCGGCATCTGAAAGGCAAAGGCTTACCATCCTGAATCCAGTCTTCAGCAACACCTATAAAGACAAGAAAGAACAGGTTAGCATTCCGGCATCTGAAAGGCAAAGGCTTACCTACTCTTCGTGCGCTCCGGAGGTCTTCACACTGCATTCCGGCATCTGAAAGACAAAAGTTTACCAACTCTTCGCACGCTCCGGAGGCCTTCGGCGCTGCATCCCGCATCTGAAAGACAAAACAAGGTGCGTTTAAAGACATTGGGGAACTTTAATACTCACGTGCCATTACTCCTTTCCACATCTAATCCAGTGGGTATTCCGGCACCCTGCAGCCGCTCCGAACTCGTACCTGCAAAATAAAAAGACATTTAGAGCGCATAGTGAAGCAGGCAACAAGCGCTTACTTACGTGCTTCCAGGCGCTTCTATTCATCACACGGGCTCCATCTTCAACTCACTTCAGCCCGTCATACGCCATCGCCGGAACCCTGCAAAACAAGAGACATCATTACTAAAGACTTTAAAGACATTTGAATGACTCGAAACTTACAGTTCGTGCAGTAAACGACGGACAGCAGTCCTCTGAAGTCAAGAGGCCTGCGCTACCTATCCAGTGAAGAAACTGGTTACAGCACCCTGCCCTGAGGCAGATGGAGAGCTCAGCATTCACTTACCTAAGGTGAGAGCGTTAACCTTTGGGGGTCTACAGGAGAGGAGAAGAGGAAAGAGATAGGGACACCCCAATAACCCCAGTTCATTAACCCCATATTTTCTATCTGCAAACATCTTACTCTACACGTCAGGCATACAGTGCACAGAGGTCCAGCCCAAAGAGCCAACCGGGTGCTACACATCACCTTTGAAGATACGGTAGTCGCCCAGTCAAGACCGGCGCCTCTGCGAGAATCAGGTGAGCGTTACAGATCCCAGGGGAGAGCATTACTGTGTTAAGAACCAATTGCCGTATTACCAAAAACCGGCTATTAGTACCTGTGAAGGAATTGCAAGAACAGGTAATCTCTGAATACCATGACTCCCTCATTGAAGGACATCCGGGAATCACCAAAACCTTGGCCAAGGTCAAAAGGAATTACTGGTGGCGCAAGGATGTAATTGAGTTTGTGTCATTTTAGGGTATCTGTGCCCAAAATAAGTCTGTCAAACAAAGACCCGCTGGCCTCCTACAGCCGTTGGACGTTCCGCCAGCCCCGTGGCATACTTTATCGTTAGATTTCATCACTGATCTCCCTCCGTGTCAAGGATACAATACCATTCTGGTAATCATGGAACTATTTTCCAAAATGGCTCATTTCTTCCCATTCAAGGGTCTTCCGACTGCGTCCGGCCTCGCCAAAGTCTTTCTTGAACACGTTGTGCGCTTGCATGGATTCCCTTCACTCCCACCTTCCCAGCCTAGGAGCAGGAGCTCCAGGTCCAGGATCTGCCTCTGCTGGAGCAGCGGGCCCCCCTGCATGAAGCCCTGGCCACCTCTGAAGCATTTAGGTGAGCGCCAACTTCGGATGCGCTTCCTTGCAAAAATCGATCATATTTACTGCAGCACCTTCATCTGCAGAACCGCTGCAAAACGAATGCTCTAATAGCCTGCCCCGACGAGATTTAGAGCGTGTTTCACTGGAATTGCACCTTAAAGCCATCAAGATATACGAGGTACCTGATTGTTCAAAGATGGCCGCCCACTCGCCATTGTCTTCCTCTAGTCTAGTCTCTAGTGCCTAACCTGACCCATGCACTAGATCCTGATAGGCTGCCTTGCCTACATTTGACCGGATTGGTCGCCGGCAGGCGGAGCCAGCCAACATCATCCAAGATCCACTGAGACAAGGCTGGAGCCTGTTTCATGCCTGTTTGTGCCTGTGTCTGCCCTCTGCCAGACCCCCTGTCTGCCACACGCCACGCCAGGTAACCTTTAAACCTTTAAAATCTCTATCACGGAGGAGCATGACTCATGTCTTTCTGTCCATTGCCCCTACACCTCGTTCGGGGTACATCAGTAACGGCCGACAGTGCGCCATAACCCTGCCTACTTATGGTTCGCCCTACAAATCGCATGTCGATTGTCTGAAACAATCTGGTCTAACGATCACTCTAGCAATTTATATCCCGAATAGCCATGACCCTGCTCGGCACCCCTGGAACGCCACTCAGTCTGCTGTCACCCGCTTGACTTTTGACAATACTAGTCACCTAGTAACTGCATCTAGACCACTGCAATTTGCCTGCCTATTGCCTCTTAGATGCGTATTTATCACCTAGGTGCCTTGGTTGCTTAAAATTGATTCTAGATGACCCATTGCTTGCGCATATAGCATTTGACCTCACTCTCAGATCCTGCATGTCACGGCTTTCCTATTTCTGAGTCTCATTCTGCACTTTGAGCTGCATACTGTACCTCCCACTGCCACCAGTGTCGTAGGCCCTCTTGTGCCCTCCAGTCATTAGTATTTTAGATCTCTGTGCTAAAATCGAACCAAGACGTCAGTTTGTTTGAACACCCTCATTGCATCTCTACAACTTAAATGCACTAAAATGTACCAAATGCTGCTTTCCAGTCACTAGTGTTTTACGTATATGTGCTAAAGTCGAATCTAGATGTCAGTTTGTTTGAATACCCTCATTGCATCGCTACAACTTAAATGCACTAAAATGTACCAAATGCTGCTTTCCAGTCACTAGTGTTTTAGGTCTTTGTGCTAAAGTCGAATCTAGATGTCAGTTTGTTTGAATACCCTCATTGCATCTCTACAATGTAAAGGTACTAAATGTTAGTTCACTGTACCTCCCAGACATTAACAACTCAGGCATATCACTGAAGTATATACGGCCAAACTTAATATCTAGACGCCAGCTCACAGTATGCTCCTGGCATAGTCAAAAAATATCCCCCACTTGCCTCATGAAAGTCACCTTGACCCTAATACTTTTCACTGCTATATCCAGTATAATGGCCTTCACTCTCAAAACCAGCCCTCCCAAGGATAGAAACCTGAGACTCAGGTCCAGACTACCTAGTATCTTTGAACCTGTAGGAAACCTCCAGAATAACGCCAACAGACGTACTACCGCCCAACCAAAAAACCTGCACCACTCACTCAAACAATCCAAACACACTGGTGATCAAACTTCCACTACAACTTGCACAACTATGGATACCCTATCACTTAAAACCTGTCAAACCAGAAAACCGAATAGTTCTCTAACACTACTAGGGTCTCTCATTAATGCGAGATCAGTGGTGGCCCATGCCGCAGAAATTGCGGACATCCTAAATAATGACAACTTGGACCTACTGGCCGTAACTGAGACCTGGCTTCACAAGGCTGCAGGACCAACACTAATGCTAGCAGTGCCCGATAAATACCAAATTCTCAGAGCCGACAGGCCTAATGCCAGAGGCGGCGGACTAGCCATCATCTGCAAATCCACCCATCCCATCAGACTTGCCACATCAGTCTCCTACTCATCCTGTGAAGTACTCACAGCCAAAATGCCCCTCTCTAACAACCGCACGCTCTCAATCCACTTAATATATAGACTCCGAGGTCGTCTAAGCACCTTTGAAGACGATTTAACTAGCCTTATAGCCAACAACACTAAAGACCACTCCCAAACCCTACTACTGGGAGACTTTAACCTCGGCTTTAATGAAACTGACAATAAACACGCAGAGTCAGTTGCAGCCCTGCTCAAGGACCACGGCCTTCATCAAAAAGTCCTCTCCCCCACGCACATCAAAGGAAGGACCCTCGATTGGGTATAGGAACTGAACTGCAACATCAGTATCACCGATATTGTTCCACAAACATGGACGGATCATTATCTAATAACCTTCTCTGCCACTCTAGAGCTCCTTTAGCACCAAAGTCAACAACATGGTTCCCCCTCTCCCGACCAGAAGTAAGAAGGACATGACTGCTGAAAACATTATCCCTCTCCTCCTTCTAGCCATATCGGGATTGGAAAGTAACAACCCGGATACCCTGGTAAATACTTTCAATGATGTTATGTCCAAAGTATTAGACGCAGTTGCTCCAGCCAAACTACGCAAAGCTAAACAGGAAGCCCATTTAAACGCCTTGTTTACGCCCCACCTCAAATCGCTGTGACTACCAAAAAAGAAAGCTCCAATCCATCTGGCGCCACTCTCCTACTGAATACAACAAAAACAACCTAACTGAATTTGCCAAATCTTACAAAAAAGAAATGATCAAAACCAAGAAGAACACCTTTAATGACAGGATCGCAAAAGCCAACTCCAATACTAAAGAGCTCTTCGCCATCCTCCGCGAGCTGGAATCCCCCATTCAACCAATAGACAATGCCCCTAAAAACAAAGCTTGGTGCACAAACATACAAAACGCCCTTGCTAACAAAATTTCCTTGCTTCAATGTAAAATTTCTAAAAAAAGGCCACACTGCCACCTCTTGACCAACAAATACCCCAATCTCAGGAGAATAAGACTACTGCTCAATTTAGATTCAAGTCTATCTCCATAATTGACACAGAAAAAATAATACTGTCTCTCAAACCCTCAAACTGTAAGGGCGACTTCTGCCCAGCACAATTAATAAAGGACGCAGCTAGGGATCTAGTTCCCTTCATTTCCAAGCTCATAAACTCTTCCTTTAAATCCAACACGGTACCCACCAACCTCAAAGAATCATGGGTCCTCCCATTATTGAAAAAACAAACTCTGGACCCCACTATCCCCACCAACTACAGACCAACCACCACAGTGCCTTTTCTACTAAAAGATAGAGCTGCCTATATACAAATCCAGGATTACCTGGAGGCTAACCACCTCCTTGGCTCACGGCAAACTGGCTTCCGCCCACTCCATGGCATGGAAACAGCTCTGTTATACCTCAAGACACAAATTGAGGAACTTAAGGATAACGGGAAAACAGCCCTGCTCCCCTTACTAGACTTGTCGGCTGCTTTTGACTTGGTGGACCATGCAGTCTTATGCAACCACCTCAAATCTGCTGCCAATTTCACCGGAGATGCTATAGGTTGGGTCCAATCCTTCTTAGCAAATCACACCATGCAAGTCTTCTCCACCTCTGACTCAGCTGACCCTATCAAAATAGCCTGCGGTGTCCCACAAGGATCCTGTGTCTCCCCCACCATGTACAATATCTTCACTAAGCCTTTGTTTGACAAGTTGGACAGAATGGGTGTCATCTACACGAACTACGCAGATGACACCCAGATCCTCATACCCCTTTCGGGTGACTACGAGACAGACTCAGCCTTGGTGAACAAAATATACACCCTCATTCAGGCATGGATGGCCGCACATGGCCTCTGCCTGAATGACGATAAAATGGAACTACTAATCCTAGGCTCTGAAGCCAACATCCAAAAATTATGCCCAAACTACACATCCTTCAGCATTGATAACAACCCTATCAAGGTGATGTCTGTGGTTAAAACCCTTGGATTCTATCTGGACTCCTCCCTCACTCTCAAGAAGCAAGTCAACTCCCTCACCTCTTCTACTACCTACACCTGCAAACTCATCCGTGCATCTAGACCATTACATTAGCTAACGCCCTTATTATGTCTAGGTTAGATTACAGCAATGCCCTGTATTCTGGAACCAATAAATACACCACCAACAAACTTCAAAGACTACAGAATAACGCCCTAAGAGCAGCACTAAATATCCCCTACAGAGAGCACATCACTAATTGCACGAAAGAGGTTAACTGGTTAAAAATAACGGACAGAATCCTACTTAAAACAGCATCCCTCACATCTAAATGTCTAAACAACCTAGCCCCCCTGTATCTAATAGAAAAAATCAACAGGAAAATCTCCACACGACCCACGAAATCTGCCAACACCTCCAAACTAGAGATTCCAAGGTTTAAACGCTCCACCGCGGGAGGAACTAGCTTTCCTGTCAAAGCTGCTCACTGCTGGAACAAATTACCACTTGACCTTAGAACGGAACAACCGTACCCGAAATTCAGGTACAAGATAATCAATTGGCTGTGCGCCAATGACACATAACTTGACTTACACCTAGCTTACTCCCACCTTAGCCACAACCTATCCTTTGTCTGGACACCCCTAAACATGCCCTGTTTCTGGGCATATGTTTGTATATATTCTTGTATATATCTGCTTTTTGCCGTTTGTGTTTTATAGGCATATGCTTGTATATAGTCCCACACATATTTGCTCTTTTTGCCATTGTGTGGCATATAATCATGCCAAAAACTGTAACAAGCTTAAGTTTTCATGTAAACTGTTGCGCCCGGCTACCCATGGGTTTGGCGCGCATTACCAAATAAACAGACAAACAAACAAAAAATATCCAACCGTGGAACCCAATTTGTATCCAGCTTTTGGAAAAAATTGCCCAGATAGACATCCGTCTGTCCACTAGTCACCACCCCAGACCGACGGTCAAACCGAGAGAACAAACCAGACCCGCGAACAGTACTTACGCTGCATGCTTCACCAGGGAGAAGGGAATTGGAAATATCTTCTATGGGTCAAAAGGGGTACGCCAATATTAATTCTCTACATAGTAGTACGGGACAGACGCCATTCTTTACGGTGTATGGGAGACACCCACGCACTTCTGAATTAGACTCCCCCGCAACCCTGGAAATGCCGGCTGTCGAGACCCTACACTCAACCATCACTCAGGCTTTCACTAAAGCACAAGAACATCTACAACAAGCTAAGGTGCGCCAGAAAAGGTGTGCGGACCAGCTTCGCTCTTAGGCCCCTGTCTACTAGGTTGGAGATATGGTGTGGCTAGCCTCAAAGTACATACCAATAAATGGAAAGCGAACGTTTCGCCCGCGGTTTTTGGGGCCATACCCTGTGGAGACCATAATTAACCCTGCCGCAGTGAAGTTGACCCTACCAGCCCACACGCGAATACACCCAGTATTCCATGTATCTCTCCTGAAACCAGTCAAGCCAGGTACCCGAATAACTACCCCACCTGAGCCTGTCATCATTCAAGGGGAACCTGAATACGAGGTGAAGGACATTCTGGACTCTAAGTATGTAAGGACTAAACTCTAATACCTAGTGGATTGGAAGGGGTATGGACCACAGGACAGGACATGGGAACCCAGTGAATACAACCATGCTCCACGCTTACTTCAGCGTTTCCAACGAACATTTCCTTCCAAACCAGGACCAGGTTGGAGGACCATTTTGAGAGGGGCCTTAGGGGGGAGTGCTGTCACGACCTTGTCCCCATCGAGTGTCCACGGGGCCCTAAAGACTCTGTTCAGCCCCCCTCGAATCCCTTGGAGCCAGTTCTGGCGCTGTTGGCATCGGAGACACATGCTAGGACGGGGTTTCCATTGGCAATGGACAAGCATGGCCGCCCCATGCGGAATACTGGGGAACTGCATTCAGCAGTCTAGCATCTAGGGCGGGGCTCACCCGAAGGCACCTGGGATACCTGCTGGCTATTTAAACCACACCTGTGTGAAGGCACACGCTTCGCGTTATTCTGCTTTAGCAGTGTGACGTTCACCGGGTCCTGCTCAGCATCCTGGCCTACAAGGGCGAGAAAAAGGCAAGAAGCATTCCCAACTTACCTGATCCACAGCATCCTCCAGCTGCTGAGACCATCCAACCCTCACCATCTTCCTCCGGCTCCATCCCTGTTATCGTGTGAGCAGCTTACCAGTCCGCCAGGAGGGCCATCTTCTCCGAGACATTTTCCGCTCCCGTGTTTTCTGGAGAAGCACTATTCGTTTATTCTTCTCGACCTGCAAGACAACAATAGCACAGGTTAGCCATTTGCAAGGACGCTCTCTGTGCCGCTTGGCGTTTCATCATACCTGTTCACTGCCAGCTGTGGCCTCCACCTCGGCCTCCAACACCTCCAAGAAAAGGGGAGAAGGTTATTTGTGCTTACATCACCAAAGACATTCTCTCAACTTCATCTACAAAGACTTACCTTAAAGTGCGGAGTCGCAGCCGGTCTGGACTCTGGCCCTCACCAGTGAAGAAACTCGGCGGTATGGTCCCATTGACGACGCGCCCCTGCCCAGCGCGGCAGGATGGAGTGCGCTCCTTTATAGAAACCAAGGTGAGAGACGTCCCAGGGGAACCGCAAGGGAATTGGGAGCCTGGGAGGCGGGTTGCCAAGGAAAGAGCAACTGTTAAGCTTCATCTCCTGTCTCCTAGAGCCAACCCTCGACATCACAAACTCCAGGGAAGGGGAAGGGACCGAAGAGTATCCCGGCCAGTCGAGAAGGTGTCCCCGTGGATACAAGGTGAGCATTACAAATAAGTGCTAAGTGAGGAACAAATAATATGCTGTATGTGTGTGGCTAGGATTTACTGCAGTGTAGGGAGGTTAGGAATATTATATGTTTTTTTCTCTCTCTATATTCAAAGTGTGGGAACATGAATTCATGTTTGCGAAATACCTGCTTGTTCTGTTTTGTTCTTTTATCTTGCAGGTGACGCTGTAAATATCATGTGGTAAGACTTCATGGTCTGTAAATGTCATGTAACACAAAGTACAGATTTTAAAACAAGAAACAGAGACTTTGGTGTCATTCATGCATCTGTGAATCATTTATATATGAAGTGCAAAAATGATTTTTATACCAGTGCGGTAGTGTATTTACGAATGTATCATTGTAGCTAAAATAGCAAACAAGAGAAAGACAGTCATAGACATCTACAAGTAGAGAGTTGTGTGCAATGTGATGAGTGATTCCTTCCTTGCATGCTGATGGGAAGGGGTGCCTAATCTGGCACATAGGTTACTGGATGTACATATGCCAGTAATGCCTAATCTGGCACATAGGTTACTGGATGTATGTATGTCAGTAATGCCAGCCACAAGTTATAGGTGGCACCTTGAATGAATTCATTGGGTTCTCTGAAGTGTTCTAAGTCTGGGCTCTCTACGGGCGACTAGAAGGCATTCTAATAGAAAGGAAAGGTTTGTTTTATGATGGGGATATAGTATAAAAAAACATGCTCACCACTATACCACAGGAATAAGATAATGCTGAAAATACTGTGAGGTAAGATACCACTAAAATGACCACCAATACAAGCTAATAAGATATGGTCACTTAAATAGAGTGATCTCAAACCCACTCTAAATGTAAGGCTAGTTTACCGCAAAATTACTGTCAATTTTTTTATGGTAAGAAAATACTGCCAAATCCCGAATTTACCACAATAAAACACAATCTCTTACACAGAACAAAGAGAAGGGGTTACAGAAGAGCAAAAGGTCAAAGACAAATAGCACAATTGAGAACAGAACATAGACAGGTAAGATGAGAATTGGGAAGACCTAATAAAAGAACTGAGCAATAGTTAAGACAAGAAAAGACACGTGAATAGAACATTTGATTACCCTAAAAACAATGTTACTAACTGGGTGTGCAACAATACCTGATTGTTTGTCTGGCAGACACTGCATGACCAGGCCTGGTGAAGCGCACATACATTGCTGACCATTCCATGGATACTGGTATCATACTGAGTGGATGCAGACCTATGGCCATGATCATCATTACTATTGTCTCTATTCCTCTCCACCACAACATGTTTTACAGAGACCATGGAGGTGTCAGAATGTTTATCTTATCTATAATATGTGAGATATCAAGTAGCAGTGTGTTCTCTAATAAACAGGTACATATTATACCTCAGTATGTTATCTTGTTGAGATTTTAGAAAACCCATAAGCCCATAACATCCTTAGAAGTGCACTATTTAATCATGGGAATCGCTAATGTCTTGTTGCTATTGTGTTTATAGCCAAATCACTCTAATTACTTAAGGGGAGGTTCCATCAAGGGTGACATAGAGGACTGAATATCAGACATACACATCAATATCTTATTATCATCCACATGCAGATTGATCAATAGAGAACCAATCTTAAAACATAAAACTCTTTCTTCAAAGTAACTGGTTCCAAAACGGGCTATAAGACCGGCATATAAAGACAGTAGTCAGAGGACATCCATGCCTGCTACTCCTGTGAAGTTGGTAAAAGGGCGAGGAAATTCAATTGAAAAATAATTTGCAGGTAGAACCCCAATTGCAAGAGATGTTGGAAGTTGTAAATTCCCTAACACGACAATAGGACATTTTGCAGAAAGTTGTACATATGCACAGATAATTTATGTTAATACCTGTTGATACAAGAATGAAAGGTCAAATGAAATGATAATATTACAGCAAAAAATGGATCGTAAATAGAGTCAGCAGAGGACTAGTAAGCTACAATGGCAAAATCTAATAAAATGAAATCCTACCTAGCCCATGAATATGTAGGAATGAAGTTTCCAGATGCATCTGCTGACCCCCTCAATCACTGCACCGTGGTGAGGCTCAGCATAAGTCATATATGACAAAGTTAAAGTAGTAGTGGCAGCAACAGAGTTAGTCTAAGGAGTGTTATACCACAGCTAACAATGGGATGTCATGCTACAGTCTCATACACACTTTGTTCATGTCACCAGTTTCCATGTCATTTTGTTACATTAGTTGAATGTAGGATTTCAAGTCTGTGGTATATTGTCGTGAATCATTGAAAAGGAATAGTTGTCTTCACTCCAGCTTGAGTTGTCTGGGTCATATGTAGAGATACTTAGCTTCCGCTTGTGACTGCTAGGAAATGACACACCAGTGAGCGATGTAACATAAAAGCGATGTAACATAAAACAAGAAGCACTGACTTTTTCCAACCTTATGTAGTAGTTCATGTGCCATATTGCAGTATGCCAAGGTGAACATTGCTTCAGCAAAATAAGCAAGCCCCAGCAAGTTATTCAGACTGAAGAAGGCATTATTGAAAGAGTGAAAAAGTATACATACATTGGTTATGAATTAGAAAAAAAAGAGGTGGGAAGGAAGTATATTAAATAGTGTGGGTTACAACCTAATTCGTATAATTGAGGTATACAGGCAAAAGTTGATTGGAAGTATAATATATGCTATTGAGACGTCTTACCTGGATTGTGAAAGCTGGGTCAATGGTTTAGAAGGTCAAATATGAAGGAAAATATTAGGACTGACATCAGCTAACCCGGTTAAAGTTATTAGAATAGAGCGTGGTTTGACTTCAATCTCTACATTAATTAAAATGAATCAGCGAACATTATTTATTAAAATTTGGACGGCAGATGGAAATCCTTTATTAAAGAAATTAAGAAAAGACATGAGGAAGAACTGAGGCAGTATACTAAGGAGATTTAAGGAATGTAATGAATGTGTTTTTCGGGTAATGGGATGGACTCCAGCATGGGGGGGCGGGGGGCAAGGGATCTTGATGAGAAGTTTTAAGTGGTTGCCAGTGAATTGGGATTAGGCAAATAACCATGATCACATCAGCAAATCAAAATCATTGAGTACATATGCGAGAATGTACTTCCAATATAAATCACTGCAAAAGTATATTTATCAATTTCCCTCCACCAAGCTTAGACATGTATCTATGTTTTGAAGGTATTATAGGTAAAAAGGTCCTAGCAATGGGCTGGTATTCCAGAAAAAAAACCTATGAGTCTTTCTTGCAAACGATTTGACACCCGGGAAAGGTCCAGGCATATGTTACCTTCCTGCCCACTGTTTTTGGATATACATATAGGAGGTTTTATGGAAATCATGTTGAAGATATGATGAATATTTTAATGAAACCTTTTGGTGGAGATGTGTATCAGGTCAAAGTGTAGCCTTAACATTGGCAGTCACTACAGTCTGGGTAGAGTTTGATTTAAAGTTAAACAACAGCCCATGAAGATTGGTTGTGGTTAATGGGGCATATAAGTGATTATGAGATATGCAATCCCTGGGATTAGTTTATAATTATGTTATTGTGATTAAATGAAATGGGTATAGTAACAGCTGTACACTATATTTGATATAAAGCTGTACGCCCTCAAACGTCGTTTTGATGAATTGGTAATAGTGAGGGTTGAGAAGAATGTATGAGTATTAATTGAGCTTTTTAAATTTGTATTGTTGGGTTTTACTGTTTTTAGGATAATAATTAAGTGTTTTTAATTTATAAAGAAGGTTGATGTATTATAACTAATACTTGTGTTGTTTATTTTAGCTACATCACACTAACAAATACACATTTTTTTCTTAAAATAGTCAGTCAGTAGGGTGCAAGGGAATGAGCGAAGAGGCTGCACCTGCTAGAAATAAGTGAAAAAGTTTACCATAATTGTTTGGGCTAGGGGGACGGGCCAGATGACTTCTTTCTCACAAACTTGCTGTTATGGATATTTCTCACACAAGTGCTAAATTCTCTCTATCTTAGAGCCCTCCAGCTCTTTTGCTATATTTTTGTGCTTTGAAATGTTCATTTTACTTTTGTGTTCTTTGGTTATGGAGTTTTTAAAGCAACCCCATAGGCCTCATCTTTTTACTGTGTGTCACACAGCACTTTTAGTGCAGTAACACAGGGTTGTCTTTTCAGACTTCCCATTTTAAACTCCATTTTCTGGGACTGACTACTGTCTCCCAGAACATGTAAAGTTACCATTGACTTTACTAGTCTTTGTAAATGTACAGACCCAGTACACCCTATCTTCCAATAGAGTACTGGAGGGGTTAATAGTTATCCCCTTTTGTCTGATTCTCATGGAAACTTTTTATGTTCCCCTTTCTCTAGGATTTGGCTGGTGGCAGTGGTATATACCATTTTTATTTTATACAGGACAATGAAAATAGCCTCGGTACTTTTAGAGCCTATGGTGGTAGCCTCAAACTCTAATCCGCTGGACCCCTTTTCATTTTATTTGGTTCCAGGCAGGTTTATTCGCCATTTCATTTTGTAAAGGTCTTTCTCGTGTTTTACTCTGTGTGCCAAACCAGGTTTGGTTCCTTTATTCACCGTCCTTTGGCGGGCTTCTGCACAGAAGCCCTCCTTAGGCACCTGAAAGTGTGGGTGGATAGGATGTGAGGGAGGGGTGTTAGGCCTCCTGCACAGGGTCTCCCTGGAGACCCAAGTCGCACTCTAGTTTGATTGGCGACCCTGCTGTGTGATTGACAGCCAGGCTGTGTGACTGAGGGAAAACTGCTTAAAAGCAGGTCTCTGGGACTTGGAAGGCAGAGTCGCCACTGGAACGAGAGAACCAATGAGGAGCTGAAGGAAGAGGACTGTTGCAACGACTGGACATCCCGGTGAAGCCCTGCTGCAGTTCCGAATCGCCCGAAACTCTGATGACAGCGAAGATCTGCAAGGAATCTTCTTCCCTTGAGCTTGGTGGGACTAACCAGCTCGACAAACACCGGCCTCCCTCTCCAGGTTGAATTTGCTGTTCATCGCTGCAGTGAACCGGAAAGCCAACCGAACAGAACCTGTTTAGGTTTTAAGGAGCACACCTTTTATTCGATGTTTTGATCCGCTGCTGGATTCTTCCCTGGGCAGTGCAGGACCCTCCGGACGCCCTCCTTCTCGTCACCACGACTGAAGCTTCATGAATGGTGTGCCTGCAGAAACTGCCAGGAGCAACTGCCTCAGCTACAGCATTCTTCTCCATTTAAGGTACTGTGCAAATACAGTCGTTCTTTCCGTCTAAACGCAGTGAAAGTGCTTGAAATCTTTTGCCTATCTAAAGGCTTGTCTTTCTCTTCTCCTTTGAATAACTTTTCTTCCGACCAACTTTGTTTTGCACTCTTGGCAAAGACTTAACCGTGAACTACTCTGAACTGTGTGATCCTCTGCAAAGACTCTGAACCATTAACATAGGCTCAGGCCTATTGACTTTAATCCTCTTTGTAGTAGCCTTTTCTAGATTGCCCTGCCTATAACTTGTTGGTGCTGATTGATTTTTGATAACCTTGTCTTTTCTCCCTTTTTAAATTGCTGGAGTGCCATTTTTCTTACACTTCATTTTGAGCTTAACTTGTCCAGAATTGATTGGGGGTAATTATATTAAGATTGTGATTTTCTGCTGCTTCATAATAGAAAACTGTTTTATAACTGATGGTGTAAATACATGTATATTCTTTTACTCAGAAACCTTGAATCAGTGTTTGTTTGAACCATAGTAATTGTCCTTTGTGTAAACTCTTGTACTGCTCACTTTACTCTTGAGATAAGTCTGACTGCTCAGCCATCGCTACCACTTTACTCTGTAGCACAGGCTAGTACCAAAGGTGAATTTGTACTTGCACTTGTAGTCTTAATTGTGTGTGGTGTTCCCAAAGGGTACTGCATATGATTCTGCCTAACGTTTGCCAAATTGCTACTTGCCCATCCTCATACAGGGTTCTCTTAAGCCACCAGCGGCAGCACAATGAGTGTGATTTGCTCAAGTCGCTGAGCACTCTAGATCTATTTAAAAACTCCCAATTCCAGAGTTGAAATTCATCATGTTACTCCATAGACAAGATTTGCATGTCCTTCCCAGTCAGGACATGAAATACCATGCAGCTGTATTAATACAGCTTGACCATTTGCTGCAGCAAAGGCAATTTCTGGGATGATTCTCACAAGGTGACCTGCTTAAAAGTGCCACAACATTCCTCTGCCTTTGTAACTCTTTCTTTAATATTAGGAATAGTGACTTTATATAATTTCGAATGTGTCTTTTCAAAATAGTTCAAGTACAGTCGACTTCTCAGGCATACCAAGAAGCGTATTTATTAGTAACTTTGATTAAAAAAACACAAATGTAACCAAACTAGCAACGATATGACCACATATCTCCGGGCTCTGTAGAAGTCACTCCAAGTGATAAGTGTGGGGGCTCCTGGGGAATTAATCCACCTGTGACTCTGCCAGGTACCAGGAGCATGATCAAATGGGGCTCTGCTGACCTAGGAAGTCTTCACTTTTTAGAGTTTACAGATTGTACATCCTGGTGACCAGCCACTTTCCTATGAAGGGCTTGCATAATCTACTACAATGCAGCCAACGGCTGGAAGCTTTTACAGCCTTTAAAAGGGGCCTGTCCATGGGCTTCAATACCGCTCGAAGAGCCCACGAATGATGGCAAAGATACGACTTTACAAGCTTATTTTGACTCGTTGAGGGCGCTCTGGAAGTTACGATAACATATTCCTGCTTCTGCGGGACTGATTCATTCCTATGCAGGGGAACACAAACCTTGACACATCTTCACTAATCACTGTTATGACGCAGCCGTTATTCCCGTCTTGCAATAACAATCTGTACCTCATGCTTAAAAGACATGAGAAGGGTTAAATCTGTTCAGCGCTTGAATTAATTATCGTGTTTGGCATTTGACTACATTTTGCCTCATTAGCAGTGCCTTTTTTTGGAACTGAAATAGAATGTTACTTCAGGCGTTCAGTCATTGGCACTTCTCGAACACCTACTGCAAGATGATAAAAAAAGACAGGCATGATGGGAAAATTATGCAAGCCATCATGCCATTATGAAACGTTCTTTAAAAATAAACTATGCAATCTTCGCTGAGAGTTTTCTTTACCGAGCCACATGGTTACACCTTCAAATAGCATTGGGTACTCTTTTTCGCTGTTAGGATTTTATGCAAAAACGAAGGCCAAATTTGCAAACCAACCGTGGGTGTTTCATTAACAGCTTGCACCATTCCTTTCTTGACAACTTTATTTATTGGAGGTTGATTTAACAACTTAAAACACATTAACTGGTATATTTTTGCATATACAATCATTTTCAAGCAGATCAGAAAAGAGCTCTATCGCTTCACACAAGACCATCAAAATCATTAGCACTTGGGCGGGGTTGCGAGGTAATCAAAGAGCTCGGAACGGGGCCTGTATCCTCTGGCAGGTTCCGAACTCCCCTCAGCTGCGTGCCCCTCGCTCTGTGACTCCTATGCTCTCCCTGCCTTCCCCATGGCTCCTTTAGCGCCCACGAGTAAACACAAGCAACTGCTAAAGGGAATTGTACTTACCTTCAGTTAGTCGATGTCGTCTGTGGGAGAGAGAGTCCATTTTCAGTGTTTTCAACACTGAATAAACAATCTACTCATCACTGAAAATGGACTCCCACAAACCGCACACAGGACTCACTAAAGTTATGTTTTCTTTTATGACAAATACGTGTAGTATCCGCATGGGTTACTCATGGGTGCTAATGGTGATATACACCTCCGCGTTGTGCCAGTCCTGCTAGTACATTGCAGATATAGTGGAACCTCACAGAAATACAGCTTCAAGGTTGGCATCTGTGTTTTATATATTTATATAAATCTTTTTTCTTACTGTTTTATTCTCTGTTTTCTCCTCCTCGCCCTTCTCCATTCTCCCTCTCTCTTCCCACCCTCCTTTACATTTTTCTATACACTTACCCTATCAGAGTTGTCCCGGACCTAGTATGATGCAACACATGTTTGTTTCCTCCCCATCCCTCTTTACTTACCCGCCCCCAGCACTATCTGAAATGTCGTCACGCCTAGTACGATAGTTGCTTGTTTTGTTCCTCTCCCCCCCCCCCTCACCTCTTGTTAATTTCCGACTCTCCCAGAAATGTCATCAGGCCTAGTACGGTACTCGCCTGTCTATTTCCCATTTCCTTCCTATCTGTGTTTTAGCTCTTGCACAATCTTAAATCTAGTCAGGCCGAGTACGATAGTTCATTTCACATTCTTGTTGTTCATGGCCTGTAAGAATGGCATTGTATTTTCCCATGTTCCTCCCTTGCTGTGAAGCACTTTGAAACACATTCTGTATAGACGCTTTATAAATAAACTATCATATCATATCTATCATATCAATTCTGCTGCTAACAGCAGTGCCGCCCAGGTTAAGGTACCCTTTTTTCATTTGGGCCTTTAACTTGGGCGGCAACCCTTTACTGGCAGGGTCGGCCCTCCTCCTCGGTGTATATCACCTCAATAAACATAGAAACATTAAATACTGTGGTTCAGACCTGGTCGAACCACGGCCCATAGAATCATCCTTGGCATATATAGAAAAACGTTACAAGGCTGTGGCAGCATCTGAAAGCAGACTCCTGTGGCTATGTGCTGGCTCACCACTGTGGACACCTATAAAGACATTTGAAAGACAAACATTATAAACACGTGGGTAAGCCTAAAAACATGAATGTGTGGCTCTTAATTGCAGGAGCTGAAAATTGCAATTGGCACCTGTGGCCACCAAGAGATTGCACACAGATGTTGATTCTGAAAGCATCTCAGATGATAAACAATGTGTACTACCACACTTAAGACTCACAAATGCACTATATAAACAGAAAAGAGATAAAAGAGCACCATGATAATGTCCATGGAAAAGAAATTTGAAATGGAAGGTGTGAAAAACCAGAGGGTGTTTTACTGCCTAGACCCTGGGGATCCCTTACTCTGGTGCCCAGGGCATGGCCATCACCTTTGGATCCAGACGCTGGGGGTTGACAAGTGTGGGAGGATCACCTGGGTGAGGGGTCCTCAGGAAGTGGGGGTGGAATGCCTGATGGCGAGACATGGTATCACCCCTTTCCAAATAACCCTGTCTCGTCCTATTTTATTGGACATTCCAACTTCCCAGATCCCTCCTTTTCTACACAAACACTGAGCCGAGGAAGAGATTTGAGGCTGAACGGAGTACCATCCATCCAATACGTTGGACATGTCACATTCATAAGATCAGAATGGGTCAGGAACTTGATCTTAATTACAATCACCTGCTACATATTAGCTCTCCTCACATGGTTAAAAGGTGGAACAACGAGATACACTCTGAGCAAGGCGATGCACGAGAAGGAGCAGTTCTTCCAGGGCAGTGGTGAACCAGGCGGAGCAGAGCCACAGGCCGAGGGATAGAACTGAGGTACAGAGAAACCTTGGACCCCTCAGCAAGAGATTGTTACCTCTGAAGGGCCTTGAAGGTTGCGCAAGGAAGCCTGGCTGGAGAGAAGAGACAAACCTCTTTTGTGTTTGAATGATACCATCCACGCTCTGAGGTGAACGGCACAGTTGAGGCAGTGCTGCGGCAGTTGTGGTATCAGCCTTGACTTTAGGATCAAAGCCGCAAAAGACAAAAATGAATTAACACATCCAGTGAGTTGATGAGAGCAATGAAAGTCTGGTCTGTGTTAAATGAAACTTTACTGCAACAGTATTCAAAGAATGAAGGTTGCTTGTGTGCCTATAAGACGTGAGAGAAAGCAAAGCCGTGTAAAGAACTGTAAATTAAAGATACAAAGTAAGAGAGTAGTCCGGTGAAAGAAGATTACCCAATTGAAAGTCTCTGTGAAATGTCTGATGCCGTAGAAAGAGTGGGAAGAGAAAGAAATTGAAATGCGAGATTTAAACTGTTGTTAAGTACAAAAAAGAAGGTGGGTGAGGCGTGCTATAATAAGTAGCTGGGTCAAATCCCAAAATGGACAAATATTCACAGGGTTAGATCCCTTCTGCTGCAAATCAGGTACTCAGTAATAACAGGGTTAGATCCCTTGCTGCAAATCAGGTACTCAGTAATAACAGGGTTAAATCCCTCAGCTGCAGTTCTGTGGTCTGTAGTTGTTCTCCTCCTAGCGCTTTCTTATCTCAAATAATCATCAGGGAGGCTGTTGAGCAGGTGTGTCTAATTAGACTCAAAGGATTCTGGTAGCTGTAGTGAAAACGTTTTTTTCTGTTCAGGTGACCAGCAACCGACACCCCTGCAAAGCACAAGTCCTTCCCAAATTTGGGGGAGGGGAGAGAACCATCTTTATGATTCTTCAAAGTGGGGCACAGTCACCCCGTGGCGCTGCCTCTGGAGCCCGGGACTCCCATAGCATTCAGTACAAAAAAGAAGGTGGGTGAGGCGCGCACTCCCGGTCCTGGTCAATTGAACCTGTTGCAAAAAATATAATAAGTAGCTGGGTCAAATCCCAAAATGGACAAATATTCACAGGGTTAGATCCCTTCTGCTGCAAATCAGGTACTCAGTAATAACAGGGTTAAATCCCTCAGCTGCAGTTCTGTGGTCTGTAGTTGTTCTCCTCCTAGCGCTTCCTTATCTCAAATAATCATCAGGGAGGCTGTTGAGCAGGTGTGTCTAATTAGACTCAAAGGATTAAACTGTTGTTAGGTTTGATCCCGGCAGAGGGAAACCTAGATGTGAGAGATATCTTTGAACTTTGAAATAAGTACTGTGCTCATAACTACATTTACCAAAAGGCCTTGGTGTAGGAGAGAAAAAGTAATGTTTGAGGAAAGAAGGTCTAAGTGGTCATGCCGAGGTAAGAGCAAAAGCCTCACAGTATCGAAAGTCTTTGACAGCGGAAGTAAAGTGAAAGGAGGCTGGAGCCCGACAGATGGAAGTCTATGAAGGTGTGATTGAACATTGGGGAAGGGTAATTGTGATTGAACGGTTTGAGTTGGTGGAAGGAAACCTGTACTGAATTTTGGTAACCAGAAGGAAACAAACTTTGTTGAACTGTATAATATGCTAAAAGGTGACCTGGGCTGGAATGAGAGAAAGCCGAGAGATTCAGTGGATAAACTAGTGACTTTTTGTGGAAGGCCAAGAGGGCCCTGGTCCACAAAACAAACTGCATCCTTGTGCCCGTAGCCAGAGTGTGTCACTTGGTCCAAGTGTGCCACTTTACCCCGTGCTACAAAATGTGGGGACGGGAGTTTACTCATCCATACTGACATTTCTTTTGAACACTGATTTTCCTTTTTGCAGCACACATCCCTTTACACATTTCTTGTATTAGAAAGAGGGCAGTACAAGGAAGGCATAGTCCAATGGTGTTTATTGGACTTTCACAAGAGGCTAAAAACACCTATCTACACCTTAATCTACAAATGGGAGCAAGCTATGACCATCAAATAATAATAATGCAGTCTTAGTGGAGTCTTCTCAAAAATAAAAGGGTCTATACTAAAAAACCTTTTGCCAATCCTTACTGATAATTTACAAATAGTGTGAGGGAATGTTCATGCAAAGGAAAGCAATCATAAGTCAGGACATTTGGCCGTTGGCCTCCCTTCCCACGTTTTCAGCACGGGGCAAGGTGGTTCACTGGAGCTAAGCACACACTATGGCTTCCTCGACATGAGGATACAGTTCTAATTCCAGCATCAGGGCCTTCTGTGCCCAAGTCTCTTTTCTCATCAAAGTCTCTTGACTCAGAGGCCTGATGTACAAAACAAAAACAGAGAGTTATTTTCTTCTTACAAGTATGTGATCCGAGTGTCTTTCACTGGATCCCCCCAGCCAGGCTCAGACCACTTTTCTATTATGGTGGATCCCTCCCTTCTGGGCTCAGATCCCTTTATTTTAAGGTTCTAAAAATATTCCTTCTTCGGTGACTCATGGTCCACCGCGGCTCCCCCTCAGCTGGCCTCAGATCACTTTTCCACTTTCAATGAGTCTCCCTAAGCCGGGCTCGGACCAATTGCAGTTCACTTTATACTAATCGAAGACATTTGAATGTGCACAGGGTTTAGCTTGACCACTTTGATACAAAGTTCCTTTATTACAATGCAGTTGCCATTCAGGTGGATACAAAACAGAGACCTTAGAATGGGCACCCACGTGGCGCTAGACCACTCTGTACACAGTATCTTATTTGCCTTTTTCAAAGTACATTCACTCATTTAGTTTCCACTTGTTCACGCCTCTCATTACATGCGCTTCAAACACTGTCCTTTGTGGATTTCTTCATACAATGTTGCCGCTTGCAACCTTGTTTCAAACAGAAGATGATTTTGTATCAGTTTCTCTGACTCACTTGGCTGCGCTGCTTTTACTGGCGTGACTTTCTTGCAGGAGCCAAGGACAGTACCACAGCGGCAAATGCTTCACCCGGCATAGGTTATCGACATAGGTGTGTCCCGGATACCTTTGATGCACAGTGTAGGATTGTTCAGCTTCAGTTCCTGGTCTTAGGCTTTTCACTTTTCAAGGCTCGTCAAAATAATGTTTTCTAGAGGTCAAGAGTACTTTCCTCCTTGCAACCCACTCGGGTCTCGCTGTTTGTGTTAAACTGCCATCTTGGAACTGCTGCTTCGTGTGCTTTTCCTTGCTTAGAGTGTACTTTTGTGCTCCGCCTTTTATCCGTGTGGGGAAGTGTGATGGGAGTGTGTGTAATGATCAGTAACTGCCTTACCTTGGCTGACCATGGTGTTCGGAGATGTCAGGTATACGGCTCTGGTGTTAGCCCATTGTCGCTCATGATTAATTGCCCATGAGAAGTTTTTTGTGTTGGGAAGGGGTGGGGGATGAGCTTCTAGGTATCCTACCTGGTAGAATGGGGAAAAGGTGTTACAGGGAAGGGAATACCGTGCTTCACCCTTCAGTGTGCCACTTCCACTCCCCGAAGACTCTCATCCAGGTGATCCTCCCGCACTTGTACACCCACAGGAGCTGGTTCCAACAGCGATGGCCGTGTCCTGGCCACCTGGATGACAGACCCCAGGGACTAGCGGGTGGGACACCTTAAGGATTCTCACAGAAGGCATTAGCTTTATTAGTATAGGCCATTTTATTTTGACCAAGGACTGACTAGGACTGTATTTTGTTTTCGTTTGATGGTCGAGAATAGTCCCATTTTAGTTATAGGGCAAGATAGGAGTTTCCCAGCCCCTTTTAAACCATCAATAAAGGTTTTGAAATGTGCAGCTCTTGTGTCAGTGTCTACTTGTGAGAAAAATCCTGAAACAAATGGGTTTTTAAAGTACCACTGCACACAACATTTCTATGCCATCCTGCCGCACATATTTGACCTTGGGTTTATGAACAAGATTAAAATGCCATTCAACCACAACCAGCCCATTCTGATCAAATGTAAAAATGTAGGTCCAGTATCTCTAGCAGGGTACTGCTCCAAGTCAGACCCCGGCCCTTCATCAATGCACCATCTGAGGACTGTTTTAGGTAATTGCCCATATCTATCCAGGGTTGTCTGATGTCCTGGGCATGAAACATGTTGACATACAATGAGAGTACACTATTTAAATCACATAGTTCACCAAGCACAGTGCATTGCTTAAGTTAGGAATTCAATCCCGAGAACCAAGGACAGCAAAGATTTCAGATGTAATGCATATATGTATATATTTTAAATATTTTTTATTATTTTTACAACATCCAATCAACAAAACCAAATAAAAGAACAACAACCAAACCAAACCAAACCCATCAGTGCTTGTTATACAGTTATAAATCAAGTGCAGCATCAATCAATCCACTGCTTTACCCATTACCCTCCCCCCAACTCGAGCCTACTCCACGTCGCCTCTGCCATGGTATCCTCTAGGGGCACTTCCCCATCTGTGTTTCCAGTGGAATCCTGGTCACTTGAGCAGGTTTGGGTAGACCCAGTCAGTGTGGCTACTAGGTGTCTACAGGCCACCAGGTTTTCAGCTTCCTCCTCCCCTCCCCTATTGCTGCTTCGCTTCATACCGCCGTTTCTGCCTCTGCCCATTTCTGGAGATCCACCCACCAAACCTCTACCTTTGGCAATTCTGGGCTTGGCAAGTATATATGCCAAGTCCTGAAGTTTGCTTACGTGTTTCAGTTTCCTCGGTCTAGGGAAAACCCCCACCATGCATTTCCACTCTGATTCCATGTCTAGTGTGATCCCTTTCTCAGTCAATCGGTGGTCTACTTCCTTCCAAAATTGTCCAATTTCCAGGCATGCCCAAAATATATGGACCATTCCTGCATTCACTTCCCCACATTTGGGACATGTTTGTATTTCTTCTCTCTTGAATCGAGCAATCCTCTGGGGGGTCATGTACGTTCTGTGGGTTACGTATAGCTGGATTCGTTGCAGCCTCGCGTTCCAGGATACTTTTTTATACCTCTAAACACTCTCCCACAACCCCTCATCCATGGGTACACCCGCTTCCTCTTCCCAGTCCCGTCTCAGCTGGGTCACTTCCTTTCCGACACTGGACATCAGCAGTTCATTGATTCGGGAAACCTCGTGCCCCCCCTCTGCAATATCATAAATAGTTTCTATGGCCGTATCGGGTTGGTCTTCTAGCACTATTTCAGACCATGTGTCTCTCAGCTGCAGTACCAATCTAATGTAGGTGATATACTGTCCTAGGTGTAGGCCTGTATCTACTACCAGTGAAGTCAATTCCATTATCTTCCCCTCGTGCCATATATCTGCCATTGTCGCAATACCAACCATTTCCCAATGATTACGGGTCGTCTTCCTCAGTTGCTCGTCCCCTCCAGTCATTGCCACTAGCAGCACTTGTGGAGAACACAGGGTCGGGTTCTCCATGGCCTGGCAAGCCTTACACCACATCTTCCATCCCAGCTTCAACATCCCCAGGCTCCCTTCTAGCTCTAATTTGGGCAGCCATATCCATTCTCTCAAGAAGAATGGGACACATTCATACCTCAGCAATCTGGACTCTGATGTGGAGTCTTCAGTTAGCCACTTAGCTACAAATTGTAGTTGACTAGCCAAATAATAGATCTCAAAGTTGGGCAGTTTTATGCCCCCCTTGTCATACATATTCTGTAGCTTCCACAGGGCTCTTCTGTTCCTGGTCTTATGCCAGATGAAGCCTCTGCAAATGCTCTGGATTTTAACAAAGAATCGCTTGGGAATCATGTATGGAATATTCCCCAAAAAGTGCAACAGCTTCGGTAGTATGACCATCTTCAACAGCGCCACCCTTCCTACCATGGCTAGGGGGAGCTAAACCCAGAATCCCATGCTGTTCTCAATATTTGCCACTGCCTTCTCTGTGTTATGTTTATATTCAGCCTCCACTGTATGATAGATATCAATCCCCAGGTATCTAAAGGTTCTGGTCTCCCAGGCTATTTGTAGTATTGGTAGGTGTGACCGTGGAATCCCTTTATATCTCCCTAGGGGGAATATGCATGACTTCCTAGGATTCACTGCAATGCCAGAGAGCCATGAAAATCGCTCCATCACTTCCAAGATGTATTGCAGGTTTTCCTCAGGGTATCTCAAATATAATAACATATCATCGGCATATAATGATATTAAGTGTGGCCCACCTTTTGTGAAGATTCCCACTGCCAGGTATTGTTGTCTCAGGTACACAGCTAAGGGTTCTAGTGCAAGAACGTTGCCACCTCTATGAAATTATTGCCCCCATCTTGACCCTGGCTAGTGGCGTGCTGTACAATAGTTCCACCCACCTCAGGTATCCGGGCCCTATTCCAAACTCTTTCAGGGCTGCCGTAAGCCAAGGCCATTTGACAATTGCTACTTCGTGCGAGTCTCCTTCTGTTTGTTCTATGTCACGGTGTAGCATTCTGAGATTGTCAGATATACTTCTGTGTGGGACATATACGGTCTGATCAGGGTGTATAAATCGACTTATGACCTGTCTCAGTCTGTTTGCCAACACAGCCGTGAGTATCTTGCTGTCCTGGTTCAGCATGGATAGCAGTCTGAATGACCCGCAATCCATGCTCGGCTTATTTGGCTTGAGAAGCGGGATGATGATCGCCTCTCTCAAGGATTCTGGCAATGTCCCTGTTTCAAATGAATTATTTACCATTGCCAGCAACGGGGGGAGCACTTCCATTTTGTATGTTTTGTAAAACTCACTGGGGAGTTCATCCGCTCCTGGGGCCTTACTAGTGGGCAACTGCTCGATCACCACTTCTAGTTCCTCCAATATAATTGGAACATCCAGGTTCTCCCTCTCCTTGGCACTCAATTTAGGTAGGCCAATATCTGCCAGTAATTGAACAACCATCTCACTGCATTCTCCCGCTTCTACGTCTCCATATAATTGTTTACAGAACTCTAGGAACCCTCCATTCACGCTCTGTTGGGTATCAAGTATTTGTCCGCTCTCCCCCTGTATTGCTCTGATCTTTGGTCTGGGTGTCTCATTTTTATACAACCATGCTAGCAACCTCCCCGGGTTGTCTCCTCCCGCGTGCTGCCTCTCTATATATTTCATGTTATTCAAGTTACATAATATCTTCCAGTGCCCTCCACATTCTTGTTGTAATTTACTTATGGAAAACTACAGTAAGTTTGAGGTGTGCCAGGTGTCGGCAGCGCTCAGGCAAGTAGTATGAATAGGAAATGCTTTTACAGAAGCAAAACTAGCTGCTGCATTACAGTGGAACTAGTAGGTACCTCAGGCCTACTACATGGAAACAAGACAAGCAAAGGGTAGTTTCACTGCGCTGCTGATACAGAAGTTAGGAAATACAACAGTTTTGTAACAGTCTTGAGGCAAATGAATAAAGTGTATACAACGAGAATCATTTTCATAAATTCTTGTATTGAGTTCCTCTGTTGAAGACTAGAATAAGTCTGCCGACAAGTGTTTCGACCATGAACGGTCTTTCTCAAGGCAAGACGAATGAGTGTTCTAAGCGTCTGGTACCCGCGTTTTCAAATACTGCTAATTGTTGTGGTGGGTATGTAGTCGAGGTCAAATCTCCTGATACATTTTTCTTTTTCTTTTCCTTAAATTGCCTGCTCACAATGCATGGATCAGGCTAGGCCAAAGGTGTTTTGGTGACGGTATCACTTCCATTTAGGATGGTCCTCTGATGAAATTTCCCATCTGATCTATCCATCCTGGGGTCTAATGTGCAGTTAAAATCCCCACCCCATACAACCGCCCCCCCCAGGTACGGGCTAATTCTGCTGTGTAAAGTCTTAAAATAGGCCACTGTATCTTGGTTCGGGGCGTATGTGTTGATGACACACAATTCTCTATTTTCCAACAATCCCCGTATCACTACCATCCTCCCGTCAGCCTCCTCTATGGACTGCAATAGCTGAAAGGGGACATGAGAAGCCACCCAGGTAATTACCCCTCTAGCGTAAACTGAATATGTTGCCCCTTCAGTGGTCCCCTTCCATTTCTTCTTTATTACCTCCTGCTTCTCTTTCGTGAGATGGGTTTCCGGTAGTAGGGCGATATCTATTTTTTGTCTCCTTAAGTGCATCATGATCTTATTCCTCTTCAATTAACTATTAAATCCCCTGACATTCCAGGTTATTATCTTATAGTCTCCCATCTTTTATCCATACCCAGTCCCACCTCCATCCACCCTTTTTTTCCACGCCATGCGCAGCAGCACGTGGATGTAAGCTCGCCCACCCCCTTCCCAACCCAACCCCAACTTTTACCCCTCCCCCAACCTCCCTCTAACTTCCTAAACTTGTTGCCCAGCTCCATTCCTGGATCTCAGGCACTCCTGCATCTAGCCCTTTTCTCTGTCTAACCAATACTCCATAATCTTTTGGGGGGACACCGCACTAACAGTATCACACCTAAACTACCTGGGGGGTTGGTAGTAAGTCTCCTAGTATAGTACCTCCTATAATGCACTATCACCATGCATCAAATAACTATAATCCAGTCCCAATGTCAATGTGTGTGCCGTAGTTTTCTCTCGAAGGGCCCATTACGCATCAGCTTGGCACGTACATGTGTCTGGTTCATTCCACCGATCTGCTCCCTTTCTGAGCATCTTCCTCCGTCGGACAGTTCCGTTAGTCCAGCCATGCTGACACATCCTCCGGTGATTCAAAAAACAAAGCTTTGTTCTTCAGGAACACTTTCATCCTTGCCGGGTACATCAGCTTGTACTTGTAACCTGCTTCCTGCATCCTCCTTTTCACCACAACATAGTTTAGGCATTGTCTCTGCACCAAGAGTGTGTAGTCCGGGTATGCCGTGATGGTTGTCGACTGTCTGCTTTTTGTTCCTCCCTTGTGGAAGTGCTCTAGGACCTTCCCCCTATCTTTATAGTTTAAGATTTTGGCAATGATGGGCCGCGGCGGGGCTCCCAGTGGTGGTCTTCTCGTCTGGGTTCTGTGCGCCCTCGCCACTGCGAAGCCTTGGCTCAATGCTTCATCTGTAATCTCCTGCAGCAACATGTTTTCCACATAATTCGTTGGGTCGGTACCCTCCTCCCCCTCTGGGAGCCCTATTATGCGCACGTTGTTTTTCCAGGCCCATCCTTCCGCCTCCTCTGCTCTATTCTCCAGATTGCGCACCTGTTGTTCCAGCACTTGAATGTCCTTCGCATTAGTTGTGCACATGTCCGCTTTGTCCTTCATTTCCTTTTGCAATGTCCCCGTGCGCTCTGCAAGTGACCTTACATCTTGCCACAGCAAGTTAACATCTATGCCCACTGCTTCAATCTTGGACTCCAGCGCTGTCTTCAGGTCCGACATTGCTGAGTCCATTTGAGTCCCAGAGAGGCCTTTAGCTCAGCAATGGCATCCAGTACCTGCTGGTTTTGGGTTGCCATCTTCTCAGATTCCCGGGTCCATTGGTCTCTGCCCCTGCTCGTATCAGACACTTGTGGTGATCTGGTGAAGTCCTCCATGGAAGATTGTTTCCCCTTGTTTCTGGGCGCTTTAGTTGCCAATCCGCCTCTCGCTAGGGGCCTTGCAACTTTCTGCGCCGTAGGGCTTGGCTTTCTTCGTTATCATGGGCACTTTATCCTCGTGCTGGTTATATCCTCACTTGCCTGAACCAGCTGGGTGTGTCGGTGCACCCTTGGCCGCTTTGACCCTGGGCCCACCTTCTTCCACCAGGTACGGGCCGTTGCTGCCAAGAAGTTCAAACTCTGTGTCTCATGCACCTCGGTGTCTTGGCGCACCTCATTGCGTCCCACTCAGTGTGCTGAGTTGGCACAGTATCTATTCCTTATTGTTCCCATACATGTCTAGGTTCCGACATTTACATGCCTAATTTAGGGTCACAGCCCTACCCTATTGTGTCACTGGCACTGTTTTCATCCCCATAAGGACATTGCCTGCAGTGTTGTTTCCTTTTTTCAGCCTGTTGTTTCCCCTTTGTCGACTGATATGTCCCTTATTGGCAGCCCAATGTCATTTAATGCTTATTTCAGTGTGCTTGTGCTCCACACAATGTAGCTAGCTGCGCTCCCGTCAGTCTCGCTCCCTGGCTCTGTGTCTGCTCTTGCTACTTGTATCTGTGCGCTCTGTCCTCCTTTTAGCAGTCAACACTTCCCTTTCTGCTTCGTGGCTGTGCTGTTTGAGCTTCTGACTTATCTGTGCAGCCGTCGATAGCCCGGGCTGTATCCCGTCCATTTGTCATGTTCTGGTGCAATCCTCTGTTTTTACGTGGTCGGCGGGGGGTTGCATACTCGCGACCCGTCCACGTCCGGGTCCTCGCTTTCTGCAGTCTGTTCCGGCTGCCTCCTCTCACCGTGGTGTTCTTACTGGGGTGCCGCTGCCTCAGTCCTCAGTCTCCGTCCTCTGTTCCTTACGCGGCTCGGCTGCTGTACAGCCCGTGTCCCCTCTGTGACCAAGGGGTGTGATGCTCTGTCTTGCGGACCCGGGCAAAGCCTTACTCTTCATGCAATGTGTCCGGCGGTCCCTTTGAAGTCCGCCATTTTGTTTCCTTTGTTTGTTCTCCCTGCTGCATCAAAGTTGTATTTCTTTCGATCCTCAGTCATGCCATTCTCGCGGCACCCAGGCTACGTGCAGAATAATCAACATGTTGTTATCCAAAGATTGCCTCTAGGCACCTCTGTCCCTCTTCTTCACAGTGACACAAGGAAATGACCCAAATATATAGATTGTTCAGTCCCTATACTTTACACATCCAGTTTCTGTGTGTCTTTGGAGGATAATTGCCCTTTTTTGATGATAAACCACTGTGCAGTGTCCTGGCAAGAAACATAAGAAATGAAAATCGGTGCTAGGAAACAGCTAAGTCAATGCCTAGTCTGGGATACTGAATGGAAACCCTTATTTATATATCTTTACGTCCAGTTCATGCATTCTGGATGACTACCCCTATATAGCACCCCTCTCTTGGAATCCCCCTGACCCCACTGAGCCACGAAGTAGTTCTGTTTTGCAAGTTTAAACGGTTTATTTGATAATTTAAACAATATATATATATCACACTTTATAATATATTAATAATTGAATATCACACTTAATCTGAGCAGTAATCAATAATGGATAGTCCGGCACTAGCACACTTCTTTATAATCAATGATGAGTGGTTATAGGATGGATACGATAGCAACAATACTTTTATGGTTTCAAATGGATGCAATGTGGAATGAAATGCAGTACAGAAATTAACTTGATAGGATTTCAGCAAAAGACAATGTAATCACTTTCTTGACAATTCACCCCCCCTTTTATGCACTGTAAGGAGATGAAGATGACACAGTTCTTAGGAATGCAATCAAATAGAATTCAGTTCAATTCCCCCCCAGCAGCTTATACAACAGATAGGAGTTTTGAAACACAGGCAAAATGCTTTGAATATGGTGACAATGCAGTGAGAAATATGCTGAAAATGGTTTTAATTCCCTTTAGGAGGTTCAGGGTGAGTGAAATATACTTGGGATGAGTTCAGGCTCACTTTAGCAAGGATCTAGGAGTAACTAGCAGGTTAAACAAATTTTTGGCAAAGGAAAGCAAGGAAGCTGCTGTTTTCACACATGGCTGGATTTTTAACCAAATCGCAAATCGCGGTAAAATTCGCGAGTGCGAGAATCGTGATTACGGCAAAAGCAAAAGTATACGTAATGGTTCTAAGCTTGTTGAAAAGCTGAGATTCTAAGCGTTCAGAGGAAAGTTAAACCAAGGTCCTAGCCCAAACGGTTCCAGAGATACGGACGATTAAATAAAGGTAGTTTTTCGGATTTGAAATTTTAAAAGTTCAAAGCGACAGGTTACAGCTTGCAGCTAGAAAATGACAAGTGACAGCTTTGCAAATGACAGGTGACAGTTAGGAGGCAGTTCTGGTTAGATTAAAATAGATTGAATTATATTATTTTAACTAAGAGATTGGTTCTGCACAGTTCTGCTAGGTACTCACAATATAATTTTAACAGGAATGGGCCTCGCCACGGATCTGGTCAACAGGTTTTCTTCACTCGCCACGGACGGTTTCTGCGCACAGCGTCTGGGTCAGCTCTACTATGCTGGTCTGGTCTGGGTCTCTGGTTCTGATCAGGTCTGTGGGTCTGGATACAGCGGTCTCCGGTTCAGCTGGTCTCTCTCTGGATACAACACTGCTCTCTGGCAAATGGCAAGAGTTCTTGCAAAGAATTCAAACAGCTCGCCTGGCTTTGAATAGTGGCAATGATTTGAGGCCTGCTAAAGAGGGATTTAGCTTGTAGTTGACCTCTCTGCTACAAATTCTGAAGTAAAGTCTTGGTCTCTGAAGGTGGATTCTCTTTCCAGATTTTGTATGCCCACAAGACTTTTTTCTGTCAAATGTCTGCTGGTGCTCAGTGAGATTATTGGATATTCTGCAATGTTTGAAATGGGCATTCTGGGCTTGCCTTCAGTTGGCTTTCTGGAGGTTGATGGAGGTAAAGTATAGATTTTCCCGGCAGAGCGTCCCGCAGCAGGTGGAATAGAATGTCCCTATCTGTCCTGACTGTCTGCTTTTATGTGTTTTGAAAGTGGGTGGAGAGGCTAGCTTTCTACCCTACCCCTCTCCACTTGTCATTGGCCACTTCCACCTCTTCCCCTTGATGGGGGGAATGAAATGAAGTGTCATCATGATGAGGTCTGTTTATGATACAGAGAACCCACCCCTGTCAACTTTACACCCAAATCTATATCTGATCCAAATACATACTTCCCCGATAGACAGTTGTTTGGCATTGCATACACACATCATGCATTTACTGATGGTAGCCCCTGTTCCAATTCTGTCGTTTCTAGGAGCTTGGGTTGAAAAATGGCAACATATTTCACTTTTTGGTCGGGTTACCAATATTGGATTTGTCCCCGCATTTACACAAATGTTCGCAAAGCATGTGGGCATTAGGTGGTGGAGTGTCAGATTTTTAACATACATACATTTAGAGTAATATCCTCTTTTCCGCTAAAAACCCCCCTGAAAATACCACCGGGTCCTAACACGTCTTCAAATGTGCACAGAAAAATCACAAGAATAATGATATCACTTTCATTTCACAAGTCCACTCTATGAATGATCCATCTTTTTAGATTTATGTTCTGGCCCCAAAGGGGTGTGGTTTCCCAGGTCACATGGTGTAGAAACCAGTTTATCCAGTTTCTGCCAAGCTCAGAGACCCTGCCCCTCCCAGCTTCTGCCAAGAGCAAGCTATTTTACGGTCCCCCTAATAAACCATCTGCCTGGGCCCTGGAAGGCCCATTGTTCAAAAGGAAGCCATTTACGACTACCCTAATAAACCATCTGCCTGGGCCCAGGACAGGCCTTTGTTCAACTCCCTGTAGCTGCTCCACCCCTAATCTAATCAGAGAGGTTACAACTCCTTTTGGCAAGGGGAAGAGTGGCTGAGCAGGTTTTAACTCCTGTGGGGGTAGATGTCAGGCAGAATTCAGTTCCTTAAGCCAGGCCCCAGCTAATGTCACTTCTAGTTACCCAGTTTTCTGCATTCAAATAAACTAACAATTTTTACACATGCAACTAGAATGCTGATTCTAAGTTTAAAACTATGACATTTAAACAATTGAAACCTATGTGACACTCAAAAGTAGATTTTTAGTGCATTTCAGTCCAAATTTACTTAAACTGCTGAAATCCACAGCTCAGCCAGTTTTGCTATGAACATTATTTTAGGCTCATCCTCTTTCCAGATTTTGTATGCCCACAAGACTTTTTTCTGTCAAATGTCTGCTGGTGCTCAGTGAGATTATTGGATATTCTGCAATGTTTGAAATGGGCATTCTGGGCTTGCCTTCAGAGAAACAAAGGGTGATTTTTAAAGTGCTTTCTAGCGAACAGGCACTGCTGTTTTTCTCTTTGGCACCCCATTTCACTCATGGCTCTTCTGACCCAGCACACCCGCACCAGGGGGTGGCAAGTCAGGCGACCATTTTGGTGTGCGCACAAACTGCGCGGTTTTCATAGATTCTGGCGCACATGTGGGCTTTTTCGGCCATCTTGGATTTCCTAAGCCCACAGCACCAAATGTTGTAGCATAATAGTCCAAACGTGGGTCAGAACACCCAACAGAAAGCTAGTTTAAAGAGTTTTTGTTAACCGCAGTTATTCCATGGGATTTTCTCTGATAGTAAGCAATTAATATATGTAGCTATAATAATGCTGCGTCCTTAAGTTGTAGGAAAGCGTGAAGCAATTAACGAGGAAGGGAGCACGTTTTCCAATCACTCCGGTCTGCAGTCTGGACCCCTCGATAGCTTTTGATAGGAGGAAAGGTATCCTGTAGTCAATCTATTTAGGACCCACTGGGCTTTGAATGGAGAAGAATTTGCATTTCGTGTGCAGTCTGATCATATCACATTGCACCAACGTCTCATAAAACATGCATGCCTGAATTTCTTTAAGATTTTCTTGGAATTCAATAGACAATGGGTTTGTTTTTGCATGCAGATATCAAATACAATGCATATTCCAAGTAATTAATGTTATGGTTGATCGCTCAATCTGCCAGGGCCCACAATACTGAAAAAGCCATGCTCTGCCACCACTGCTCTTACACTGATCCTAAAATATACCAATGCCTTACCAGTGATGTAAAGACATGCGACAGCACCCACAGTATAGCTGCTATGGAAACATACACGTTTAGGGAGTCCAGCCCTTTGGGGTAATCAAATACATCGCTGTCAGTCCCTGCACTGGACAGAGATGGATCGCTGAGTCACACAGCATGAGCGCAGGAACCCCCATGTAATCTTGCCTTTCACAGAACACTTGCAGTGAATCCAATGTGTCAGGGTACACTGAACAGAGGAGCACAGGACAGCTATCTGCAATCATGGTGTTCCCTTCAAATGATCAAAATCCGTCTGGCTTTGGCTAGCACGTTAAAATCAGGCACAATTTGGCAATTTGTACTGACTGATATGATTCCTGTGGAATGAGGGTGTGAATGGAGCCTCATTTAGGCTCCGGTGATACGTGATGGGGGAAATGCTGGGATGCAGTAGAATTCTGTGGTAATGCCATTGCTTGCATTTTTGCTGCATCTCCAGTAGAGCCTTACCACGGAGAGATGATACTGATAAAGGGCATGGTGACAGGTATGGGGTGACATAGACCTTACCCACAGATGGTAGCATGACTTAACAGTTTTGTTCCCAGCCAGACACCAGCCTGCCATCTACCAAACAGCCCTAGAGGAGATTCCCTCTCTGATGTCCAGCACCAAACACTGCCTCAATCTGACTGTCACTCCAATGCAGTAATGGCTCTCTAGGTGCATTTCGAAGTGCCCTATAGAGAGGCCTTCCAGTACAGCATGGATGTCTTGACCCCAATGCAAAGACCTCACAATAGCTTTAGCACCAGATGTGTGCTCTTGACCTCACGTAACTAATACATCCAGATAGTTGGAAAGATATCCATATCGATATTACGATGAACAGAACATTCTTGGCTATAATATTTGAATTGACTTCTTGCACCAAACCTTAGGTACCATCTTACTTCTTGGAAGATTTTTTCCTGCAACTGGATTTGGTGTAAAAATGTAACCACAATTGGAGCTTAATGGTTATATGGTCATCCTTAGCAAACAGGTTGTGAGTGACTAGTTAGCTGCACATTGATTAAAGCTTCTACTTTGAATTACATTTGAATGTTTGTATATTATGTATTATTATATCATTATTAACACAAGGACAACTAATTAATGTGTACAAAAACCAGGTTATTTTGCCTATAAGAATAATAGTATCTTTTTATATAGTGTGGTGTACAGAATTTCGCCAGGTTTCAGTGCAGCAAGTCAACTCAGTGATCTATCTTCCTGGTAGATTAACTCTTATTGCTCCACATCATAGGCAGGTTAGCATCAAAATGCAGAATCTCAATGTCCAGCCCACTCTGCTGTTTTTCTGTTCTTTCTATGGCATATGTGATATCAATATTTTGGATCAATTACAGGTGTGGTGATCTTTTAGGATAATGTTCACACATGTATCTCGGGACACTGATAATGCTAATTGTGCAATATATATGGAATAAAGTATCCCTTAAGGTATGTTATAAGGATATCGCAAATATGAGGTCAAAGGCAGAATTTTCTTTATAAGTTTACAGATCTCTGAGGTGACTTGCAATATTCCTTTTTACGTACAGTGGGGTATTTTATTCCATATAGTACATGGCCACACATTGTCATCTCCTTTAATACCTGGCCTCTTCCTTAATTTAATGGAAGAGATTGTCCATTGTTGATACATATAATCACTGAAGATACATCTCATATGCTGCTTTTACTGTGTTGCATAAAAAATGTTTAAGAATTTTAATAAAGATGCATTTGAAACATGTGCTTTAATTAAGTACTATCCTGGACACAGTGTATTGCTCCAATGTGTTGTATTCCAGCAGGGAACAAAATAGTCCCACTTCCGCAATTAGTTCCTTATTTGTTTATATCTGTAAAGTGTCACTGACAAGTAATGGCAATTGGGTCACTCATTTGTGTGAATCATTTGCTGTCCCCAATAGGGCTCAAGGGGAATGGGGATGGAGCTAATAACGGGCCCGCTATTAGCTGGCCCGTTATTAGCTCTGAAGTCCCTTAACGGGTCCCTTCCATAACGCCTGGTAAAACCAGGCGTTAAGGAAGGGACCCGCCAGGAGACCTCGTAGTAGGGCGGTAAGGGATTACCAGCACCGGTGCCCTTACCAGTAATCCCTTACCACCCACCTCATAATGACCCCCTTTGTCTTTAAGTGCCTTCAACAGTATTTGATCAAGGCTCCAGTGCTTAGGTGACAAACCACATGTATGTGAATGATTACAATGTAAAAGCAAAAAGAAGATATCGAGGCTGAGTACCCCAAAAGGAAATACACCAAATGCGGGTTCAAAAGATACACAGATCTTTATTCTACAACTGAACAGTTTTCAAAGGACAAAGCAACAGATAGCTATCAGGCCCTCAGTACAACACAGCAAATACCAGCCCTGTTCGGTGTGTGAAGTGAGTGGGACTGTACATCAGAATGTTTGTGCGTTTTATACAGTATGTAATCTGATGTCCAGCCCATTTGCGGGTTAAACATTTTCTTGGGCTAGGGGTTCATGCCGAGTTTGTTCCTAATTTATGCATCTATACATTTATGGATTATCCTTAATACATACTCCAATAGGTTACAATAGCGACAGTGTGTCTTTGGGTTCTACATTGAGCCTTTGCACATATCTTGTACAATATAGTCAAACAAATGTTCACATTAGATGCTCGAACAGTATTGTGCATAATATATGTTCATGGATTAGTATCGTTGGCACAGGTAATCCTCTAACCACAGGTCAACGAAGGACAAGGTCTCCTTAGATGACTATAACATTTGGCCTGCAGCCAGTTTAAGTATTAACTCGTATGTAGAGGTTGAGACGGCCATGTTACAAACAGAACGGAACTGTCCACAATTTTAGAACACAGGGTGACTTTGGAGTGAGAATCAAAATGGCGGATGAACCTAAAATGGCGGCTAAAACTGATTTAAGGCCAGGACCTTGCTATGCGGATTCCTTCGCAGAGCGACTTGGTTTAGGCCAATATATGCAATATAGGAGGCACGATATGATTTCCCGTTCGATAACAAGTCAATCACACAACTGAGTGGCCCAACAGCCATTACTTGTTATTGATTTTGGAAACCTGATGAGGAAGGGCTTACCTTTCTCACATGTGTGAAATGTAAAGTGAAAAGAAAAGCAATTTTACAAGATAGGTATTTGAACATTTTGTTACGCCTGTAATTAAGTGTTGCTGTGGAGGCTCGAATTCTGCTCTTTCCTGCTTCAAGCAGCAGGTATTGTGAAATAACAAGTGAAGTCTAATAACTGAATACAGAGTCATAGTGATGCTATTTTCCTGTTTCATGTCAGTGATGTCCCATCAAGCATGTATTAAGAACATTATTTACAGTCTTTTATACAGGTATTATACAGGTGTTGAAGGCTGCCATGTATTAAAAAGAAGGCTTCCAATGTGATTGTATTTATTTGTTGCACAATTGTCACGTGTACATTTTTAATTGGTGCTTTTTCGCATTTTTAAAGTAAAGAGAATTGCACTCTTATGTCTGTAGTGGTAGGTTTATAGCGCTGGGTTCTTTCACAGTAAGCCAAGTTCCATTTTCACCTAAAACACATGCAACTGATGTTTATGCTTACGTGATATACTTTGTTGTAGCCCTTCAAACAATTTCAAAGGGAAATAAATAACTTTAATCAATACACATGAATTTACGCTTGTTTCAATTTGTTTTACAAATACATTCTGAAAGGACACAGAGTGATTTCTGTCTGCATATATGTGTAAGAATCAGTGAAAATTGAAAACTAGGAGCTCTAAATATGAATTCAATACGTTACTGGAATTTACCATCTGCAACACAGCTATGTGATATTCAGAACAGAGCAAGGGTGAGAGGATAGCTCAGCATCAACATGCTTGCTTTGGGAACATGATGGTTCTGTTCCACGTGTGCTTGAGCAATGTTCTGGCATTAGGTACAGTAAAAGTCACAAATATTAATGTTAACAGACAAGGCAGCGTAGGGCATACAAAATAGCCTATCATTAGACAACAGAGTCCTCATCTCTCGCACACCCAATGGACTCACCAGAATCGTGCTGCAATTTAGAGAATTCTTTGACAAGAAAGGCCTGACCATTAACCCAGCCAAAACAAAGTACATCAGATATGGGAAGAAAATGAAAAAGTACACTAACCTGCTGATTAGAATAGGAAGCTCACAAATAGATGGGGTTTTATGCTATTTATTCTAGGACTACCTAGTCTTTCGGTTTAGCAACAATGGCAAGTGTTCTAGACACACTGAGAAAGCCAAAGTTGCAGTTGCCAAATGAGGTATGCTGTTTACTTCCCAAATACATTTTTTGTGAACAAAGCAGTCGTGCCAGCTCTGGAGTTGTGTAGATCTCAGCGTCCTGTGGGGCGGAACTATGGGCCCATAGAAACCGTTTATGTCTAAATACAATGGAAAATCTCTTACTTTAAAAAGTACTTATGTTGCCAAAAAGTGTCCCAAATCATCATATATTTTTTTTTTTTAAATTAGGCCTTACACCAATATGATACAACATAGCAACAAAGCCGCTGCTATACCGGGCACAGTTGACAACCTATATATAAGGAGGCCATACAGGATCCAGTGAGTTGCGAGGGGGCACTTAATTTTCCTTGGTTTATTCATTTTAAATCACTACTTCACCAGTTGCAATTAGATCAATTCTGAAAGAATCCAGCCTCATTGCAACCCAACAGGAAGGTGATAATCAAGGATGTATAGAGGAACTTGTCACAGGTCAAAAGAGACACTCCACGCAGGCTGAAACTTTCTGAAAACCTCTTCTTATGGATGTGAACGCCATCTAATGAACAGTAAGTCACGGTTTGAACACTATACATGAAAATTAGATTGAATATTCTCCTATTGGCCCCCAAACAACCTTATGGTTTAAAACTGGTTCTGACTGCTGTTCTTTTTGTGAAGGTGTATATGAATCCCTCCGACATTTTTTCTTTGTTTGGACCGCTACTCTAAGATTTACTAGCCTAATTTGAAACACTGAATTGCGTACCATGGCATAAGACTGTTGGCTGATGCAGTAGCACTGTGCAAGAGCACCTTGCATCAAGTCGTGGTCTAAGGGATTTTATTGCATTGTATGTATTTGTGGAACACAACTACTGTTTTATATGTTTGAACGGAATCATCTACTGTATATAAACTAGTAACGTTATGCTTGCTCTTATGGCTTGTGTGCCGAAAAAAAGCATTATTTATTTATTTTTATATTTGTTTAGTGCCCAATGGGCACTATGGCAGATGGCAGATGGGGAGCAGGTGCAAGTAGATCTATGTCAACTGCCTAAGCCCCGCCCACCTGGTGCCTTCCTGCCTGCCGCTCTTTTTCACTACTTAGCAACCCCCGCCCACCTGGTGCCTTCCTGCTTGCCGCTCTTTTTCACCACTTAGAAAGCCCTGCCCACCTGGTGCCTTCCTGCTTGCCGCTCTTTTTCCCTACTTAAGGAGCCCTCCAGGCTCTTTTCCTTTGCAGATGGGGAGGAGGTGCAAGGGGATCTAGGTCACCTGGCCTAAGCCCCACCCACCTGGTGCCTTCCTGCCTGCTGCTCTTTTTCACCACTTAGCAAGCCCCGCCCACCTGGTGCCTTCCTGCTTGCCGCTCTTTTTCACCACTTAGCAAGCCCCGCCCACCTGGTGCCTTCCTGCTTGTCGCTATTTTTCACCACTTAGCAAGCCCTGCCCACCTGGTGCCTTCCTGCTTGCTTATCTTTTTCCATATTTCAGGAGCCCTCCAGCCTCTTTTCCTTTGCAGATGGGGAGCGGGTGCAAATGCATCTAGGTCACCTGGCCTAAGCCCCGCCCACCTGGTGCCTTCCTGCTTGCCGCTCTTTTTCACAACAAAGCAAGCCCTGCCGACCTGGTGGCTTCCTGCTTGCCGCTCTTTTTCCCTACTTAAGGAGCCCTTCAGCCTCTTTTCCTTTGCAGATAGGGAGCAGGTGAAAGTGGATCTAGGACACCTGGCCTAAGCACCCACCGCCTCCTTAACCCTGCCTCTTCCTTCCTGCTCTTAACTATTAGATCAAGGGCGTCTCTCGCCCGGGTGGCCGAAGCGAAGGGCAGATGAAGAAAAGGGCAATTCCTGTTTGGACCTGTTCGCACCAGGAGGACCCAGGGCCTGACCCCCTGCTCAGACAGCAGGTAAGCATGCACCAACATGTGTTACTCCATCTGTCCCTACAGGCCATCCCCACCCCCTCTGGTCCCCCCGTGATGTTCCCTTGTGCCCCCACCATTCTCGCACACAGGTGTTGCCTGTTTTGCTTGATTATTCTACCCTGCTACCCCCTCACCCCACTCAAGCCTACTTCTGCAGTAGTCTGTCCTGATAAATTCTGGCTTCACCATCACCGTCTTTTGGCCAATGCTGGATTTGACTTTTATGGACTTTATTCATTCACGCTGCGTCACCCTTTCTCAACTCTCATGCTGGACTTCCTTTGCCTCTTGTACTCATGGTGGCCCTGAATCATGCTGTTCCCATCTTCATATTGTATCCTGGCTTGCAACATTATGTGTTACTACTGACTTCTGCAAGTGTATTCACTCTCCCCTCTTGCTTCCCCACTCTTTTTACTGCTAACTCTCTGTTCTCTCCTCCTTTCCCTTCTCCCTTTTCCTATCTCCTCACCTTACTTTCTTCTATGCACTTACTCTATCAGAATTGTCCCTGGACCTAGTATGATAGCAACCTTATCTGTCTCCTCCCCCCTCCCCTTACTGTTTTTTTCCTCCCCACGCCCCCTCCAGCACTATCTGAAATGTCATCAGGCCTAGTATGATAGTCGCTTGTTTTGTCCCTCCCCTACCTTTCTGCACCCCTATCCCTCACCTCTTGTTTTTATCCAGCTCTAACAGAAATGTTGTCAGTTCTAGTACGGTAGTTGCCTGTCTGTTTCCATTTCCTTCCCACTCTCCCCCTCCCTTCCTTATCTATGTCTTAGTTCTTGCACTATCTCAAATGTCGTCAGGCCGAGTATGATAGTTAATTTCACATCCTTACTGTTCATGGCCTGTAAGAATGTCATTGTATTTTCCCCTGTTCCCTCCCTTGCCTTGAAGTGCTTTGAAACACATTGGGCATCATTACACGGTAGGCGGTAAGGGATTACCGGCACCGGTAAGGGCACCAGTGCCGGTAATCTCTTACTGCCCTGCTACGAGGTCCCTTAGCGGGTCCCTTCCTTAACGCCTGGTTTTACCAGGTGTTAAGGACGGGACCCGCTAAGGGACTTCAGAGCTAATAACGGTAACGCAATTTGCGATACCGTTATTAGCTCCATCCCCATTCCCATTGAGCCCTATAGGGGCTCAAATGGGAATGGGGAATTGTTCCCGGAATGGGGATTTACCAGGTCCTCCAAGGTCGGAATGACCCGGTAAGTCCCTATTCCGGGAATACGCTAATAGCGCCGTGGTTACCTCCTACCGTGTAATGAGGCCCATTGTGTATAGGCGCTATATAAATAAACTATCATATCATATCATATCATATCAAGCCCAGAGGCATCAACATGCTGTTACATGACTAGTTACTCAAATGACAATATAATACATGTGTTACATACTCAGTTGATCAAAGTTTTTGAGTTTCACATTGCACTAGGAGGATCACTTTAAGTGAACAACAGTGTTTAGGGCTCTTTGGAAAATAAAATAAAATAGCCTTATCTTAATTTTATCAACCCTAGTTTATTGACAATAAATGCTTGGTCATTGGTGGCAGCACCTCTGTTATCTTACTTCTTACTTTTCAGAACAGTAAATAAAGAGCATTGCAGCAGTGGGGAGCAAGGTCTCTCTTCTTTTCTCTCTCTTTTGGTGTTCTGGCTTCTTTGGGGCCTCTACACACAGTCAATAACATTCCCTTTGGTCTGCTTTACTCATGACCTGATACGAGAAGAGTACAACCTGATGGTGACACCACACCCCTATCTGGAATGTCTCATAGTTGCTCACTATCAGACTAATCATCACATGTCTCCATTTCATAACACACTATCAGCTCACCACCTTCCCAAATAGGGAAGCTGCTTTAAAGGAGGTGCTTACATTTTCAGGAGTGAAAAGCATACCAGAAAAAGTCAATAGCGGTGCAGGACCAGAAGAGGGAAGAACTGAAAAGCATCACAAGTCAAGTGACACCTAGCTCTATACATCTTTCATACAACGTGTGAATGTTCTTCTTCCCAGTGGCTGGTTTAATATCATTGTCTTTGTTTGATGTGACCTTGGAGTATGGAAGGGGCGAGACCCTAACCAACAGGTGCACCAAATGTGAGAGAAAGGTCTCAATGGTCTGAACAATGTTCTGAATACTTTAGCATCTCATTGTCATACACAAGGGAAACATTGTATGCATATTATTCATGCAATCAAGGTGTAATGATCCAAAGTTTCCTTTCGCTACAACTTCTTTACTGGTGATATCCGGATCGTTTTCGCCTATCTTCTTTTAAAATGTGTTTATTGTGTTCATGGTTTATCTAAACTTTGTACAATTCATAATACAAATACATGCTTATTTACAATTCATTAATAATTATCAACTTTTCATACCAGAGGTTCATTACAAAAATACATTGCCAAAATCCCTAGCATTACACTAAACTAGACCAGATATTCTTTAAAAAAGAAAAAAGGAAAAAGCCAAATGAAATAAGTAGAAATGTATTTTTTACATTCGCATTAATGAACTTAACATTTTAGATCCCTAAATAATTTTCAACCCTTTTCTATAAAATGAAAACAAACAGTTCTCTTATTACACAGCCACTTTAGTGGCTGTGTAGTTATGTTTAAGTTGCTGTTTCCATAGGAAGAGCCCTTTTTGGGCGGCTTATAACTCTGCAGTCCTTGGACTAATCCTCACCAAACTTTGTAAAAAAAAGTATGTGGGTCATTCTGAATTTCTTTGCAAAGTTTGGTGAGGTTTAGTCCAGGGGGGGGCAAAGTTATAGGTGGGGTCCCAAAACTTCTTTTTTTTTCCCATAGACTGAATAGGAAAAAAACTTTGCTCATACCTACAGCCCAAACCGCTAGACGGATTTTCACCAAATTTGGACCAGGAGCAGCAGATTGGTCACAATAGCGTGCTTTTGCAAATTTGGTGAAAATCCGTTCATTAATTAATTTTAAAATGACCAAAAAGTAGGTCACAAAAATTAGTGATATCTATGTTCGTTCCGCGGACACACTTCCCTGTTCGCTCCACGGACAGTGTCCTGATTGCCCAATCGGCTTGCGTCATGTCCGCGGACATGCAACGTAACTTCTTCGCTGATTGGACACTGATTTTGGAAACGCCCGCCATCTTGGATTCGTGGACGTCCGCGGACAGCACGGTGAAACTTGGTGGAAAAATACTATTCAGTAAAGTGTTTTGGTGTGTAAGACTGTTTGGGGAGGGTGGGGGAGTAAGAGATGGGTTAAATGTTGTATTTATTTAGGTGGCAGGCACCCCGGTTGGGTTCGTTCTGACCGCAGACAATACCGGTGTCCTGAAATGTTCGTAAATAAACGAAATGAGGTGTCCTGAGGACAGTAAGCGTGTCCGTATGGTTCGTAGGCAAGTTGAAACTGTTCTGAGAACACATCAAGTGTCCTGGGATGTTTGTAAATAAACAAAATGGGGGTGTTCTGAGGATGCTAGAACTGTCCGAATTGTTCGAAAGCTAGCTGAAACTGTCCTAAGAAAACACGTGGTGTCCTGAAATGTTTGTGAATAAACAAAATGGGTGTGTCCTGAGGATGCTATGACTGTCCGTATTGTTCGCAGGCAAGTTGAAACTGTTCTAAGAATACAGACGATGTCCTGAAATGTTCGTAAATAAACAAAATGGCGGTGTCCTGAGGACGCTGTCCGTATTGTTCGTAGGCAAGTTGACATTGTTCTAAGAACATGTGTCCTGGGACGTTGGTAAATAAACAAAATGGGGGTGTCTTGAGTACACTATACCTGTCCGTACTGTTCGTAGGCAAGTTGAAATTGTTCTAAGAACACATCAAGTGTCCTGGGATGTTTGTAAATAAACAAAATGGGGGTGTTCTGAGGACGCTAGACCTGTCCAAATTGTTCGCAAGCAAGCTGAAACTGTCCTAAGAACACAAACAGTGTCCTGAAATGTTCGTAAATAAACTAAATGGGTGTGTCCTGAGGATGCTATGACTGTCCGTATCGTTCGCAGGCAAGTTGAAACAGTTCTAAGAACACAGACGATGTCCTAAAATGTTCGTAAATAAACTAAATGGGGTTGTCCTGAGGACGCTGTCCGTATTGTCCATAGGCAAGTTGAAATTGTTCTAAGAACACATTATGTGTCCTGGGATGTTCGTAAATAAACAAAATGGGGGTGTCCTGAGGACGCTATACCTGTCCGTACTGTTCGTAGGCAAGTTGAAACTGTTCTAAGAACACATCAAGTGTCCTGGGATGTTCATAAATAAATGAAATAGGTGTGTCCTGAGGACACTATGCCAGTCCGTACTGTTCGCAGGCAAGTTGAAACTGTTCTAAGAACACTTGTCATGTTCGTGGACATTAAAAGTGCCCATATGGCATAGTTAAAATGTTTGACTCTATGGGTGTGATATGCTGTGGTGGTTGAGGCCAGGGCATAGAGTCTTGGGAGCATGGCCGTATGGCCATGCATCCAAGACTCTATGCCCTGGCCACAAACACTGCAGCATATCACAGCCATAGTGGCTTATCCAGTCTCGGGTGCATGGACAAGACCAAATTTATAAGCACCAAAGTTATAAGCTATTATGGGTGTGCTATGCTGCAGTGGTTGTGGCCAGGGCCTAGAGTCTTGGGTGCATGGTCAAGACCAAATTTATAAACACTGAAGTTATAAGTCACTATGGGTATGATTTGCTGCGATGGTTATACTTATTAAAATATATTCACTGTTTGGTTTAGTAACTGGAGTACATGTATTCCTTGTTAATTTCTGTGATAAAAGAAAAGATCATGTTAGTATTGGTATTTTGTAACGACTTATAGCATGGAATAATCAACATTTATTTTTATACCCACATATTTAGTAGATTACAAATTTGCTCAGTTTCTGTGTTTGTTGCTATAATCATTGGGTCTGTGGAAAAAAAAATCCAAGTTGGATTTAAAAAAAAAACTTTTTTTGTTATGCTACAGTCTGTTTGTTTTCAGTGTTCACTTGTTGTTTCTGGCTAATGTTCTATATGTTGGCTCATTGCAGATTTTTGGAGCAGTTAGATATCTGTTGACATATTGTAACTGTCTATTTTTTGTTATAATGAAGTGGTATTGATTTATCTGTTTGGATATTGTAAAATCTTGGGGCAGTTAGATACCTGTTGGCATATTCTAACTGTCTATTTTTTGTTATAATGAAGTGGTATTGATTTATCTGTTTGGTTATTTTAAAATCTTGGGGCAGTTACATACCAGTTGGCGTGTTCGAACTGTCTATTTTATGATATAATTTAGTTGTATTAATATATCTCTTTAGTTGTTGTAGAATCTTTAATATGTTTGTATCAAGCAGTGTAATAAAGCTGTTGTAAAAGTCTACAAAGCTCACCTTGACAGATCGATGAAACCAAATGGGAGGACCAATGCAGCTGTGAAAGTTACCCTGAGACAGCCCTTACCTCTCTTACCCAGGATAAAGTAACCCAGGAGAAAGGGCAGGACCGCCAGGGAAACCCTCTAATGAGAAGAAAACCCTGGTTGAGTCCCCCTTCGTCTGGATCAGGAGGAAGATGAAGTGGAAGCTTCCCTGACGGATGGCAGAAAAGGATTTCACACGGGAGGCTTCTCCTAAGAGCACAGAAGAGGGAAAATTAGGAGAATGTCAGAAGAGGGAAAAAGTAGAACAGTGAAGGGGAAGCAGAAAGTAATCCTCTCACCGACGAAGGAACGAAGTTGGAGGAAGACTGTTCAGAACTGGAGATCGGAAGTATCGTGGAGCAGCGGGAGACTCTGGAAGGAATGAACAGGTGAGTAAGCTAATTGGAGAGAGGGGGAGCCCTAAAAGGACTAAACTTACTCTAACGGAAGTCTAGGAGAGACGGGAAACAAACAAGTCTGCCAGATTGGTCTGAATGAACAGTGTGCAGGCGAAGGCTGAAGGGAGAATCTGAATGAGGTGAGAGAACAGAGTTAGGAGAAATGGAAGGTATAAGTAGTTTTGACTAGTGGAGGTAGGTAGAAGTTTCAGAAGCGAAAGCATGAAGCGTCAAAAGCAGAACCGTCCGCTTCGATTCCGGATAAAGGATCACGTGAGCAGTTGGCCATACGTCGAAGATACGTGCAAAAACTGGACCGCTGCAGGTCGTACGGGGTATCTCACGGGCATCCATCTTGGAACTGCTCGAATGCAGAGTGCCGCACAAACGGGTATCTGCCCACAAAGACCATTTGCAGCGATGTGTAACAATCTTGAGGCAGTTAGATAGCTGTTGGCATATTCTAACAGTTCATAGCTTTGTTAATGTTCAAGTACAGTTTAGTTAATACATTTTGGATTTAAGAAGATTAAATAAGTGTTTGTAAGATTTGCTGGTAATCTCTGATTTAGAGTAATGGTACTATCATTACATTCAAACCATCCACATTTTTTTATATATGCAGTATAGTGACCTGCATTGGTTGTGGCTCCTGTGTGGTAGATTATACCTATTGTTGTGAAGGTTTTCTTACCAAGTGATACTTGACCATGTGTGAATCCAGTCAGCTTGCAGTTGTTTTTGGTACCATCTGCATTGTAATGTAGAAGCATTAGTATTACGTATTTACTATGTGTTTGTATTAGTAAGGTGGAACGATTATCCGAATTGCAGGTAGTACATAATCTACCATGGTTTGCATTTTGTACAAGTTGCTGAAATGGAACGGATTCACAATTAGGTATTGATACATACACGAAGCGCTCATTGGGGATTTGTTCTTGTGTCACATTGTTGCAGAGAGTGCATGTATGTTTCCACAAGTATGAAATCTGGAAGATTTAATTTATAGGTATGTTTTTGTTTTCCAGTACTTGTAGTAAGTACATTAGAAATTCTTATGGATCTTCCTGTGATTTTATAGTGAATTTCATTATTCCAGCAATGTAGTCCAATTGTTGTCTTATTTCATAAACACTATACGCGTTGTCAGGATTGTTTGTTGCGTTTCTATGAAGTACTAACATTTGCAAACACAATTGGTCTGTACTGTGTAAGTAAATGTTGTCAACAATTGGTGGTAATTGAAATAGAATATTCATTGCTACATTTGCAAAGCAACTTACACCAATTGCATTTGAAAGTTTAAATGGACCAGGTAGTTCTGTATCTGAGTGCTTTTTTTTTTGTTTGTCTTCCTTTTTTGAAGAAGTACCTGGTTTACTTTCCCTAATAGTTTCTTTTTTGTTTGTGGTACTTGATGAAGCATTAGTTTTTTTTGTAACTCTCTTTGGAGGATTTGCAGTGACATCCTGTTGCATTTCGGTTTGATTTAGTTTTCTTTTACAACATTTTACTTTTTGTGGAGCAGGATATGTTTTTAGATGGGGGTGTATAGTGAACGAAGTCTATTGTATTCTAAAATGCAAGGAATATCAGCGTTTACTTTACTTGCATCAAAGTTGATTAGAAATAGACCGTCAAGTGTATATAAGCATGATAGTGCTACGTAGCTCATGCCTTCTTTAAAGACTGTGTTACCAATGTCTATCAATGCTTTGTCTAGGGTAAGACCTTGTGATTTATGAATGGTGACTGCGTATGCAAGAGTTAGAGAAAATTGTTCTCTGCGTACATATATGTCTTTGAAGAGAAGGAATCGAGCTGTTGAGCGTCCTATCCTTTTCACTTCTGAAAGTTTGTCAAAGAGAATATTGACAAACTGAATGTTGTTGTCACGTGGGTATATTTGAAAGCCAACAACTGTAACCAGTGCTCCATTAATAAGTCCTTGATCCACGTCAAGGTTACGTTTAAGCATTACTCTGCAATTTCAGGATAATTTTGATATTTCTTCCAATCCAGATGTGTTGGAGATTACATTTTCTAAACTATTTAGTCTTCTTGTGGCTTGTTCACACATGGGTAGTGTTATACCATGTATGTCTAGTTTGTCTGTGGCGCTAATTTCAATTATTGGTTGCATTTCCTTTTTTAAGATTGTTTCACTGAATTTAAAACAGCTTGCAAGAGTTGGCATTAAGGCCATACAATTGACATTTTTGTTGGCTAATTGTTCCATAACATCCGTAGCACATGCATTATCGCCATCAAGTGCATGAATGTGCTGGGTTTTCAATATTGCTTCTGCTTCTTGAGATAGTATACCAACTCTAATACTTTTTAAGATGTTGGCATGAGTGAGATCTGCAGATTGCCGCATGCTTTCTATTACTTCTCTGTATTGGAAATGTTTCCAAAGGTTGACATTTCCTATGCTGCAAACAGTTTTATGGCAGAGTTTGTGTCCTAAGGTTTTAAAAATAGGCTCACCTTTCACTGGTGTCAATTGAAGAAGATCTCCGAAAACAATAATGTGTTTTCCTCCAAAGAGCTCTTCGTAGTTTGTTTTGAGTACGTCTTGTAATCTGAGGTGAATGAAAGCCAACATTAGGTTGGAGACCATGCTCACTTCATCTATTAGTAGCATTTTGATTTGTTTTAATACTCTGCGTAGTTCCATTGCAGCTTCTGTAGAAAGTTTGTAATACTCTAATTTGTTTTGGTGTTCTACTCGCAGGAGTAGTAATCGGTGTAAAGTGACACCTCCTATGTTGTAGGCAGATAAACCTGTGGGGGCAGTGACAACAGCTGACAATTTGTTGTTTGTCAATTGTTGAAGGAATTTGCTGATGATTTTGATTAAGAATGTTTTGCCAGAGCCAGCTTCACCACTGACGTACAGTAGTATAGGTTTGTAATTTTGGCAGATGCATTCTTTGTTTCCATGTTGTACACCATGTACAATTTCATTTGTTACTTCTTGAAAAATGCTACGTTGGGCATTGTTTAGTTTTGATTGTAGTATAGTTAAGTCTTCTTTATCTTCATACTGACACATGGGGGTAATTCATAGAATTCAGCGCACAAGTGGCGCACTCGGCTGGCGCACAGTGTGCGCGTGCGTCAGTCTGCGCCAGCCGCGTGTGCCAAAACCCATTTCCGCGCACATCGTATTCAAGGATTTCAACATCCATTACCAGTCGTGGCGCAGAGTGGCGCAGCAACCCTTCAGCAGCGCAAGTTATGCCCCCAACCCCTCCCTGTGCGCCATGTACAGTGCACAAATCCCGTACATGGCGCACAGGCCAGTGGACCAGCATACAGCCCCCCAACCACGAAAACGCCTGTAAAACTCCCTGCGCCCCCCTCCGAATACACGTACCCCGCTGCATGGGGAGAATCACACGCGATTGGCCCTGTGCGAGCGGGGTACGTGTATTTCGGGGGTTCGCGTGGAGTCTCAAACGGGATTGAACCTGTGCGAGCAGGGTACGTGTATTTCGGGGGTTCGCGTGGAGTCTCACACGCGATTGGACCTGTGCGAGCGGGGTGCGTGTATTTCGGGGGTCTGCAGGGAGTTTCACACGCGATTGGCCCTGTGCGAGCGGGGTAAGTGTATTTTGGGGGTTCACATGGATTTTCACACGCGATTGGCCTTGTGCAAGTGGGGTACGTGTATTTCGGGGGCTCGCAGGGAGTTTCACATGCGTTTGGCCCTGTGCGAGCGGGGTACGTGTATTACTTGGGTTGGCAGGGAGTTTTACACGCGATTGGCCCTGTGCGAGCGGAGTACGTGTATTTCGGGGTTTCGTGGGGGGTTTCACATGAGATTGGCCCTGTGCGAGTGGGGTACTTGTATTACTGGGGTTAGCGGGGAGTTTCACAGGCGATTGGCCCTGTGCGAGCGGGGTACGTGTATTTCGGGGGTTCGCGTGGAGTTTCACACACGATTGGCCCTTTGCCAGTGGGGTACATGTATTTTGGGGGTTCACGAGAAGTTTCACACGCAATTGGCCCTGTACGAGCAGGGTACGTGTATTTCGGGGTTTGCGGGGGGTTTCACATGCGATTGGCCCTGTGCGAGCGGGGTACATGTATTTCGGGGGTTCGCAGGGAGTTTCACACTCGATTGGCCCTATGCGAGCGTGGTACGTGTACAACTGGGGTTCGTGGGGAGTTTCACACGTGATTGGCCCTGTGCGAGCGGGGTACGTGTATTTCAGGGGTTTGCGTGGAGTTTCACATGCGATTGGTCCTGTGCGAGCGGGGTACGTGTATTTCGGGGGCTCGCAGGGAGTTTCACATGCGTTTGGCCCTGTGCGAGCGGGGTACGTGTATTACTTGGGTTGGCAGGGAGTTTTACACGCGATTGGCCCTGTGCGAGCGGAGTACGTGTATTTCGGGGTTTCGTGGGGGGTTTCACATGAGATTGGCCCTGTGCGAGTGGGGTACTTGTATTACTGGGGTTAGCGGGGAGTTTCACAGGCGATTGGCCCTGTGCGAGCGGGGTACGTGTATTTCGGGGGTTCGCGTGGAGTTTCACACACGATTGGCCCTTTGCCAGTGGGGTACATGTATTTTGGGGGTTCACGAGAAGTTTCACACGCAATTGGCCCTGTACGAGCAGGGTACGTGTATTTCGGGGTTTGCGGGGGGTTTCACATGCGATTGGCCCTGTGCGAGCGGGGTACATGTATTTCGGGGGTTCGCAGGGAGTTTCACACTCGATTGGCCCTATGCGAGCGTGGTACGTGTACAACTGGGGTTCGTGGGGAGTTTCACACGTGATTGGCCCTGTGCGAGCGGGGTACGTGTATTTCAGGGGTTTGCGTGGAGTTTCACATGCGATTGGTCCTGTGCGAGCGGGGTATGTGTATTTCGGGGGTTCGCAGGGAGTTTCGCACGCGATTGGCCCTGTGCGAGCGGGGTACGTGTAGTTTGGGGGTTCGCGGGGAGTTCCATATGTGAATTAGCAGTGTGGGTCCTCCCAGGTGTGCCCTCTACCCCCTCCATGCCCCTGCAGGCAGCCAACACCACAGGGGACTACCCAGCACCCCTGGTCATGTCCCCCAGGACCCCCACCAACCCAGCATTGATGGGCACCTGCCAGCAGGCCTCGACTCTTGTCCCCCAGCACCCCCACCCACCCAGAATTGACGGGACCTGCCAACAAGCCCCGACTCATGTCCCCCAGCACCCCCACCCCCCAGCATTGATGGGCACCTGACAGCAGGCCCCGACTCATGTCCCCCAGCACCCCCACCCGCCCGGCAGTGAGCCGAAGGCCCTGACTCATGTCCCCCAACACTCCCACCCACCCAGCATTGACGGGCACTTGACAGCAGGCCCTGACTCATGTCCCCCAGCACCCCCACCCACCCGGCAGTGAGCCGAAGGCCCTGACTCATGCCACCCAGCACCCCCACCCCCCAGCATTGACGGGCACATGACAGCAGGCCCTGACTCATGTCCCCCAGTACCCCACCCCCAGCATTGACAGGCACCTGCAAGCAGGCCCTGGCTCATGTCCCCCAGCTCCCCCACCCCCCATCAGTGAGGGGCACCTGCCAGCAGGCCACGACTCATGTCCCCCAACACCCCCATTGCCCAGCATTCATGGGCACCTGCCAGCAGGCTCTGACTCATGTCCCCCAGCACCCCCACCCCCCAGCATTGACAGGCATCTGCAAGCAGGCCCGACTCATGTCCCCCAGCACCCCCACACTCCAGCATTGATGTGCACCTGCCAGCAGGCCCAGACTCATGTCCCCCCTACATGACATAAAGATGCACAATCATGGCCCACATCTCCACCAAAATACCACAGCACGCCACCCCAGTTTTGAGACACAATGATTTCCCAATCCACCCCACACTCACATGCCTATCTCAAGACACAAATCAAAAGTCAACTATGTACATCAACACATTTCCATCACACACACACACTGGTTGGCATTGATTGTGTAAACCCACATTTTCACATGCATGAACTCAATGAGTGAATTACACACATGGAAGTAAAATATCAAAATGTATTATGGAGAAAAATAAAGCAATGAAATGAAAGCATAAAAAAATTGCAAACATGAAATGAAAAGCATATCCAAAAGATGAGTACATGAAAAGTATAACCAATCCAAAGGAATCCAAAAGAAAAATAGTCCAAACTCTCCCTCCACCAAAGCGAATCCAAAGGAAACATAAACAGTAAAATCCATTAATCCATGGTGAAATCCAAAGAAAAAGTTCCAATAAATCCATTGTCCAACTATGTACAATCAATTGTCAAGGGTCCATGAGCCCAACGAAAGAACAGAAACCTATGAAAAAAACTACCTAATAAAAAATCTATATACAAATGTGTGGGGCAAAGTCCAAACACGCCAAAATAAAGGAAAACGAAAATGAAACCTAACACTAAAAATGATATACAATGGCGGCGGGCTAGTCCGACGGCTCACTTTCCGATTTCCCGGGCCAGGGCATCATCGAACTCCTGCTCAATTTCCTGGAGGCGGTCCTCTTCCATGGCCCCGAGGGTTTGCAGGGACGATGCCATGTTGACCTTCAACTCCCTGCGTATTGCCTCCAGGCACTCAGCCCGCCTCAGTGCCCTCAACATGGAGTTCTCCGCCCTGACCATTGTGAGCCGTGTCTCTTCCGCCCACTGCCGCTCCGCACCTATGGCCTGGCCCAACCGCTGCCACGCGGAAGACACTTCCAATCCTGAGCCCTCCTGCCCTCTGGCCGATGGCTGCCCCTCGGATGTTGAAGGCCCTGAGCTATCATGGCTCCCACCTTGTTGCTGTTGGGTCCTCCTCCAGCTGGGGTGCAGTTGTTGAGGTGGCCACCCCTGCTGGACATCCGAATCCCGACTGTGGCAGGCATGTGTCCTCCACCAGCCTGGCCGCTGGGTCAGAGGCAGCTCCACAGGGTACCCAGGTGATACATGGGTGGGAAGATGGCATGGAGGATAACTGGCGCATAGGGGGTTCAGGTGAGGAGGGGGTCAGAACAAGGTCCAGCATACAGAGGAATCCAGCCCTGGTGACCAGACCCAGTAGGTCAACGTGGTCAATGAGGCATCCGAGATGACGTACAGTGTCTTCACGAAAACACTGCAGGTCACCTTGCATGCCCCATTGACGCAAAGCCATCCCAGACAGGACAGGCTCAACCCAGTCCCGGATTGCCACGTCCGCAGGGAGAGGAAAGCCAATTGTTGTGCGCTCATCCCCTCTCTGAAAACGGGTCTGGACGTAGGCATCCCTGCTGGTGCAGGATGATGCAGTCACAGGATCAGGGACAGGATTACACACAGGCTCCTCCGCGGTGGCCTGGGCTGCCTCCTGTCCCTGCACTGCACCACTAGCACCAGTGGAATCCCCACCTCCAGACCCCGTGTGTGTCCCTTCCACGGCCTCCTCCTCCACCAAACCCCCCACCAACCTGGATGACTCCATGCCATCTTCCTCCATCGGACCCTGTGGCGTTTCAGCTGCCCCTTCTGCTGCCGAGGAGTCCACCTTCGACCTCTGCCTCTTGGACATACCATCGGCAGCGGCGACCTGGGACACAGCACCAGACTCTGGACTCCCCGACGAGATGACAACCTGGGAGGGGAGCGGGGCCTTGCGTCTCCGGCTGGTGGTGCGATCCCTGCTGCTTTGCTCCACAGCACCCTCTCCGCCCTCTTCATGAGTTGACGCTGCAGACAGGGAGAGATAGAACACATGCATCAGGGCACTGTACAATGGACTGATACACATATGACAGTTGCACATGAGTGGCAGTGTAAAACTACAGACATGGCATCACACTCCCCAACACACACATGTCATTTCAACTCACACACATGAGCAAATCAACAGGAATATTGCACCAGGCAGCACCGTCCATACACGAACAACAGCACAGCACCCGAAGGTGAGCCTGACATCACCTGAAACACAGGGAGTGCACAACACATGCGCACATGCCACCAGACTGATATGCATCTGTACATCTCCACCACTGAAGTGATAATGTCACCATACATGTCACATCTGGAAATCAGCCTCCTACATGCCAGTGTCACATGCATCCATGTTGCATCACAATTGCACACTTGTCACATACACACACATGCACATGTACACAGTGCAGATACATGCAGCAGGAACCCCCATCCATGTGTGACACCAAAAACATGCCACAGTACATACACATAATTTTCACATGTGCGCACCCACACATGCATTTGGCCAGCATGCTTGGCAACACATACACCATCGATGTGCCTCACACATGAGAGGAATCACATGTGGCTGGTTCACGTCCCTGTCCATATGCATCCATACATGGCCATACAAAGACATATGTTGAACCTGCACACTCCTGGCACACCACAACACGCACAGTGTCCAATCAGTAGGCATGTGCACTTACCGCTCGACTCCAGACGGGTCTGCCTGTCAAGGACCTGGACGTGGAGCGCTGGGCGTATGTGTTCCAGGACCCTCATTTGGTGGTCAGACAAGTGGCCCCGGCACCCCCTGGCATCCGCTGCCTTCAAGAGGCGCCGGGCCTTGTCGAGGGTTCTGGACCTGAAGGACTCCCAGCACTTCCGGACGTGTTGAATGTCGCGGACTGCCACCCCTCCGCGTTGATGGCAGTCACAATGTCCATCCAGATCCTCTTCCGTCCTTCATTGTCGGTGCGTGAACTTCCAAAGAGGGCATCATAATGCCCCAGGACATGCTCCACCAGGACACCAACTTCACTGGCACTGAAGCTGGTGGCCCTCTGCCTCTCTGGCTGGGGGTTGCCAGTGGTGCCAGATGGTGTAGACATGGTATTCCCAGAGGCAGGTTTGGGTGGGCAACTGGGTCCTGGGGCTGGGCTGTGAAGTGATGGTATCCCAGTCGGGAGTCTTCAGTTCCAGCAGGGGTGGTCACAGCAACTGCACCTCTGGCTGACGTGCAGGCACCAAATAGCAGGGCACGTGGGCAGCAGGCAGGAAGGCAGCAGCAGATGGCAGGTGGGATCATGCTCGGGGCTCTGGGGGGGCAGGGATATGGCTTTCTGGGCAGGAGCGTGGTCTTCCGTGTGTTGTTGCGTGGCCAGCTTGATACGGAGTGATGTGGCACGTGAAAAAATTGCACGTCAGCATGTAATTCGAGGAAAGGCCCTTAGCGCGTAAGCGCATCTGTGACGCTATGCGCGTGGGCGTTGGCCTCATGACTTGGGCATAGTGGTTCAGTGCGTTAAAAAACTGCACGTCCGCGTGTGAATGCGTGTAATCCGACGAAAGGGCCTACTCGTGTAAGTGACGCGACGCCCGCTGGCGTTTCCCTCAGCACGGGTTAAAGGTGAGCAGGGCCAGCAGTTTGCTGTACGTGCCTTTCGTGGAGACCGACGTGTGTTGCTACTTCATATTGTTTTGCGCGCCATCACAACTTCACAGCGGATCAAGGACGTATCTCTTCTTTTGTCAGGGGTGTTGGCTACGCATGTTTTTCATCATCACACTAGTCTGACGGTGAGTCGCGCACGCTATTTTTACCACTATGGGTGCCCCTGTGTATCGCACCCGTTTTCGAGGTCATAGTAGCCTGCGTGTCCCACGCATACCCATTTTTCGTGTTACTGGGTGCCACCGCGTTCTGCGAGAGGTTAATTCCACGCATGTAGGCTGCAGGGTTGCATGCACAGTTTTACTGCAGTTTTGGGGTGCCTGAGCGTTGCGTGACCCGTCACTACATCACCGGGGTCACATACAGCCTTGCAGGTGCAGGGGGGTTGTTAACATCTTGCATCCCACTCCCTTCACCCCAATTGCCCAGGACAATTGTGGTGTACACCTCCCATTGGCACTCCTCCATCTGTGCCGGCACTTCTCCATCTGTGCCATGGTTGGGAGGCCACCAAAGGTGAGGGGCACCTCAGCTGGGTGTCCTCCTCATGGCGGGCGTGGTCAGGGACGTGGCCAGGGTGACCAGCGAGTAGGGGAACTCCAGGGTGTCCAGAATGGCCGCAGAGGGGGAAGAGGCAGAGTTGCGCCACTTGAGCACAATGTTGTGCCTTGTGTCGGTGCAGTCATGCCCCCACCCCCTGTGGTTCCAGGAGATGCAGCTTCTGCATCTGGCACTGGCGCCTGTGTGAGCCAGCAGTCCGTTTCATCGACTGCCACAGGCCCAAGGGTAGTGGTAGCTGCAGGTGCAACTGTGAACACCACCACCCAGGCTCAGGGTCTGCCAGCTCAGGCTGCGTTGGCACTTGAAGAGTCCTTGGGAGATTTCCAACAGGGCAGGAGGGAAACCGTAGGTGCACGAAGGGCTGCCCTGACCGAGACACATGTCCCTGGGGCAGTAATGTCATCTGCTGACCCGAACAGCCGGGTGTAGGGGCAAGTGTAGGGGCAGATGCAGCCAACAACACCCAAGGTGTGAGTTTGCCAACCAGGACAGTCGTGGTCAATGACCCTGCCACAAGGGATGTTGCTGCGCAGGGTCCATTAGAGGGCACCCAGCTCCCACTGACGCAAGTCAGGCCTTTGGTCGTCCCTCCACCTGCCACTGCCTTGGCTCAATCCACAGGTGCCACTTGCCATACTGATCATGGCGGAATTTGCCAGCCAGGGTCTGCGCCACAATCCAAGAGGAGGAAGGTTGCACCTGCAGCACAGGCTGGGACCCCACACACAGCCACGACCTGCATGTCGAGGAAGAAGCCTTTCTGCAACCAGGAACTGGACTACCTTGTGGACTACGTGCGGGACCACAGCCGTGACATGCTAGTGGGGCCTAATTTTCAGACTACGGCTGCCCACCGTGATATCCACTGGAAGCAAGTTGCGGAACATGTGAGTGTATTCGGCCATGAGGTGCGCACGGCGCAAGAGTGCAAAAAGCGTTGGAATGACCTAAAACGCAGCGCTAAGGCTAAGCGTGCCTCAAATTACAACTTGACTCTGGTGACTGGCAGTGGGCCTGCACCTGAGGAGGAAGACCTCACTCCGCATGAGTCATTCGTTGCAGAGTTAATACCACCTGAATCTAACGAAGGAGTGGGAGAGATGCCGGACTTTGATGCCCAGCCCAGTGACTGTTGCTGCGTGTTTGTTGAGGACATGTGTGTTTTACTTGTGTGATGGGTTGTGCATGACTGCCACTACATGTCACGTGTACATGGTTCTGATGTGCAGGTAATGCAATGCTTCACTGATGCATGGCTGCTCTGCTGGATGGTGGACATGTGGAGCGGACGGGGACTGTCCGCATCACCACTATTGCACCCTACTCACATGCTGGTGTTAGGCAGAAACCTGTGCAGTTCCCTTTGGGAACACTGCAAAAGATTTAGGACTACAGGTGTTAGCAGTAAACCCACTTGGTAGCAGTCTGCACCACCCAGATTTACCTGGTAGCTGTGGCTGAGCAATCAGACTTCCCTCAAGAAGAGTTAGGCAGTATGCAAAGTATACACAATAGGCACTCAGACACAATAGCACAAGCAAACACTGACCAGAGCTTTGGTATCAAAGTATATAATTATTTATTTAAAAACACACTGGCCCTCATTACGACCCTGGCGGAAATCGAAAAATGATGGCGGAAATGCAATACCGCCATCGAATACCGCTCGGTGCGATTATGACCCGTCACCGTAAAGTACGATGCCATTAGCGACACCGTAGTGAACGCCAACGCTAACTGCACCAAGTACGCGCACGCGCGCACTGCGAAACCGTAATTACCACCATGGCGCAACGGTACGGGAATTCTGACCCTAGCGGACATGTACCTAACGCCATCAAGCATGGCGGAAAGTACCATTCCGCCATGGTGAGAAGTACGGCATCGCAAACCAACCGTAAAAGGCCCTACTGAGTGCCTGTACACCACTCCCTGGCCACATTGCACAACTCCTCGTAGGTGCAATGAAGTCACACAATGCAACCAGTGAAATGTACAAGTCACCCATGCATGCCAACGAACAAATGAATGTAGGGGCTCCAAGTGCCTTGTGAGTGGCCATCCATATTAGCCATGGCACCATTGCCGTACTGATGCAGCACAGGCATGTGAAGCTTCAAGTACAGCAACATGAACTGAAAACTGAGACAAACAAAAACAGGCCCCCCATCGCTTGACACCAGTGTAAGGCAACATACAAAGCAGTATCCTGAGTGAGACTGCACCAGCCCTGTACTCCTGCCAGTAAACAAACCAACCATCAGCATAAGCATGTACCACACAAGTTGGCAGAGTGACTGAGCAGCCAGGCACATCTCAAGAGGGGCCAATGGGAGCAGCAGGGCACAGATGGCACGAATACAGAAGCTATTCCAATGGACATGACCTCAGTCTCCCTCCAAGAAACGCACGCAAACACAGGCACATGTGACCAGCCATATTCTGAAAATCACATCATTCCACCAATCCACCTGGCTGACCGGCATCTGTTACACAAAAGCTAATCCCCCTCCCATGAGCATGACATCATCAAAACAGACATAATTGCAGCCCCTTTCCCTGACCTTACTGGCCTTCGTAGGCAAACGCGCCCAGTACAGTACCACGCAACTATACTCAGAAGGCCGAACCCAAAGCAGATCTCCTCACAATACATCGCTCCACAAATAGGAATATGCTACATTACTTGCAAAGAATAACGCTACACGGTCAATATCATAATCAAAATTTAATGCACAACAAAATCACCCGGGCCATACAGCTATTAGGTAATGAACTCCAAATCATATCTCATAATTGTGGGCTGCATCCGCAATAAATGACCAGCTTCTTCTTGTGTGACGCCCTGTTCCTTCATGGTACACAGGGGCTACATTCACGTTCAAAAAGGCAACATGGAAGCGCCTAGAACCGCAGGGCCGTCCCATTAGGTAGGCACTAGTCCAGCTGAAAGCTCGAAATGTTGCTCCTAGCCACTAGTACTGCGTAAGGGCATGTGGGCCATTGGCGATCGTCCCATAAGATCGTAATGGTGCTCCACTGATTAACACGAAGCAGCAGGTGTCGGGAGTAAAAGCCATCTGCAGGAGTGGCATACAGATGGCAGCGGCAAAAGGGGAGGAGATACCTGTCACCCAAATGAAACGAAAAAGAATAGTATGGGCATCTGAACTCCATTTGAATTACTCACTTCAAAGATCACACTAAATCCACAGCCATATGCATGCTAGCCCACTCAAAAGGATTATTCGCACCCAAAAATCACTTGCGAATCATAACTATATAAATCGAGGTGAAAACACTATTACAAACGAGTGTTAGTGTGCATGCGTCTGTTAAAACAGAATCCATTAGATGGGATTAGTAACGTGCATAGACACAAGTGTTTGAAGGCGCGTCCAGACAGGGAGGGTTCAACAAGGGCAGATAGACGATGGTCCCACTATGGCAGCCCTGCATCACATAGCGCAGAGGAAGTTGATAGATTCCAAAAAGCCATGTACATGGCAGACTCTCTATTAAATCATCTGTCCATGCATCCATACATCATTCCCTCATCCCGGTATAAAAACGCCTGATTATTTACTCACATAACATTTGAAATTTCCATTGAATCTGTGCTTAATGCAGTCTGCAAAATCCACTGTGCTCCAGGCCGGAATTCTAGTGTTGTGAAGTAACATGTATTTGGGAACGTCCTGCCTTATCCTCCACTACGCTATTGCGCATCCCATACTATTCATATCAATCATTGCATTCTCGGCATGGCCCCTGTCCCAAGGACATTAAACAATAGAACTTTCTATCTGCAGTCAGACGTGTGGGCGTCTCCTCGCCGCTAGCTGGAAACCGAAAACGCTGTCCTTCGAATTCCTCATTTGCAACATCACGTCGAAAAGGCATCTGTGACCGCTTGAAATCACAAATCCATCCATTTAGTGCGGCAGTGTGTGAAAATGGCAACTGGCTTCACTCACAAATGGGACGCCCCGCCCGTCGGTGAACCGCGGTACAGCGCTGCATGAGGGTCCACCGTTAATCGAGTACTACATTCCACTGACCCTTCACAAGTTTGTTCCCGACTGCAAAGATAGTATGTGAAACAATGGGACCATAGCAGAATTAACATATGAAGCAATATCTCACTGCCATCGGGATGAAATACATGATTGTAATAGCAAGATGCCATGCGTCGATTTGCAGCGTTGTGTGCGGGACGTGCTCGCCCAAAGGGGATTGCAGCTTGCACAGGTGGAATGAATCACCACAGGTGGAGGCTATACAGCTTGAAAACACATAAATTGCACACCCAACCCCCTCCCACAACCACACCCACTCCAAAATGCTACCGGCAGGACTAGCGATGTTGGCCCTGGGGGACCTGATAGCACTGCAAGTACTCCAACTTCAAGAAGAAGACGAACACCAACTACTACAACAACCGGCCGCACAGAGGAGACGCAGGAGGAGGAGGAGGGCAAGGCAGGGCCAGCAAGGCCCACCAGCACAGCCACTACCACCACGCAGGCAGCCTGCAATCCCACGCCTCCGAGCACATCCGTTCAACCTCACTGATGAGCAGATCCACACCCTCTACCGTTTGGACCGGGACACCATAACCGCCATTGTGGACATGACACACGCTGACCTTGTCAGCATGATAGATAGCCCAACCGCCATCCCACCCCTACTGAAGGTGGTGTCTGTACTCCACTTCCTGGCCACAGGCACCTACCAGCACACAGTCGGACAGTTGAATGGCATTTCACAGCCACTGTTGTCACGGACACTATTGCAAGTGCTTGATGCCCTCCTGAAGCACGCAGACGACTACATCTCTCTACCACGCTCGGAGCAGGAAATTACGAACACAAAAGTGGGATTCCATGCACTTGCCGCCATACCGGGTTGCATTGGTGCCATCGACTGCACCCATGTGGAATTGGTTGTCCCACATGCCATGGAGGCCCAGTACCGCAACCGAAAACAATATCATTCTCTTAATGTACAAATGGTGTGTGACTCAAACAGGATCATTACACATTGTTGTGCCCGATTTCCTGGATCAACCCATGATTCCATGGTCTTACGGAACTCTACAATACCACGCTACATGGAGCGACATGCAGGGAACAGATCCTGGCTACTCGGTGAGTCTCATTTCATGCATGATAATGTGGGGTATGTGATGCGGCAATGACCTGGCAGGAAGGGGGGGGTGCTTACGTAGCAATGTCATTCCTCAAACATCCTTTATTGTCCACATACAGGTGATGCCGGGTATCCACTGAAGAGATGGCTCCTTACACCACTCCGGAACCCACAGAACCAGCATGAGGAGGACTACAACCATGCCCACTCACGTACCCGTGTAGTCATAGAACAGGCATTCGGCCTACTGAAGGGTCGTTTCCGCTGCCTTAGCAGGTCTGGCGGGGCACTCCTGTACCGCCATGAGAAGGTTGCAAAGATGGTCATGGCATGTGTCATGCTACACAACATGTGCATACGTAGAAATGTGCCCATGCCCCCTGACGCAGAACTGCAAGCACCTGAATATGGTCATGATGTGGGTGGGGATGTGGCAGAACCTGAAGGAGTCCGCGAGGCACAGGAGGGCCGTGAAATTCGTCAGATTATCATAGATTCATGCTTCTAGCACTCACGCCTGGTGGCTGATACATGGACACGGGACCTGTGGCACTGTGTGTGTCTGGAACATGCACAATATGGACTGTACGCCTATGATGGCCTTGTACACAAAGATCAATGTCCACACATCTCATTGGATGATTGTGAAATGTTTATAGCATATGTGAAATTGTGTTACACACCCCATCGACCCGCCACCCAAGTAAGCCCAACACACCCCCTCCACCCTCCTACCTCCCCCCCGAACACCAGTGTCCAAAGATGCTCATTGTCAGTGGGCAGACGCTATTGCATGCCCCCTCTCCGGGCATCAGGGGCACCCCTGCCTGTGGAGCGCAGGTTCCTCCCAGATCTACGTTGGGGGCTGCCCTGGACGGAACTTGCAACGGATGATGTCTCTGCCTGCTCACGTCCATGCATGTCCCTAAGGGTTTGTAAGAGCTCAGTGAGCACACGGCGCACAGCGGCAGGTTCAGCACATACGTCTTTGGACGTCGCATGCAGTTCCCTCCTCAGGCTCTCGGTGCTTCTCTCCATTTGTACTCTCAGGCTCTCGGTGCTTCTCTCCATTTCTGCCCTTAGTGTCTCTGTACATGTTTCTATGGCTGCCTTGGTACCCCCACATTCATCAGCATGGTCCTTGAGGAGCGTGGCCAGTTGCTGCTGTTGCACGATCACCTGGTCGAGGGACTGTTGCCTCTGCTGGGCCATGGCCATTTGCGGTGGTGTCACAGAGGGGCTGATCACCTCATGTTGCCTTGACACAGGGCTTGTGGGGGATGGCCAGTCGTCGTCTTGTGAGTGCCCCTGCGTGGTATCCTCATGGTGTACGGGATGAAACAAACAGGGGGATTGAGACAGGTCATGGATGGATCGTACATCGACATCACCGTTTTCTGTGTCGAAGCATGCTGCCATTAATGCAGTGTCACCTATGGTGCTGCTGCCACCAGAAGCAGTGGCTTCTGTGGCATCCATTGGGGGGGCCTGTGGTGGTGGTGGTGTTGTGGCCATGCTGGCTGCTGGGGTGCCTGTTGGAGTCCCCTCCTGTGTGCTGCCACTTGATTTGTGCTGCTGCCGTGTCTTGATCCGTGCAGCTGAGGTGGAGGGTCTTTGGCCGTTGGTCTTGGCCCTCTTTGCAGGTGTGCTGGTAGGGGTGTCCTGGAGCTCGTTGTTTGAATCGGACCCTGTGGTGGAGTAAAGGAGGGCGAGCGTTATTAATGGGTCTGTGGAAATTGGGATGGCAATGTATCACATGCATTGGGGTGGTACCTGAGGGTGATTTGGGTCAGGGCCTTGGAGGTGGTTTCATTTTTGTGTGGATTGAGGGTGCAGTTGTATTGCAGCCTGCAGTTAGGGGGTGCCTGCTGCACGTGTAGAGGGTGTTTTTAGGAATTTTAATTATTTATTTATTTGATTTGACTTTTAATGTCCGCTATCAGGCCAATGTAAGTGGACGTTCTCCTGGACATGTGTTTCTGTTGCACTATGTGGACACATGGTACTTCACATGATTGGACATTGTGGTTTTAGCATAGTTTTATTTGGCCCACCTACCTGATTCTTCGGATGTCTGCACTCCTTTCTCCATCCCTCCGACTCCCTCTATGGTCTCCATTCCAATGGTGGAGGCACAGATTTCTTCCCAGGGGGTCAACTTGATGGGTGATTCCGATCCTCCCCCGGTAGCTGTGGCAATGTTACGGTTGGCGGATAGTATGCTCCGTACGTGTATCCGCAAGTCGTCCCATCGCTTTCTGCATTGCTGTGGGTTGCGGGGTGCGGTCCCCACCGCACTTACCCGCTGTGCCACCAGGGCCCATATGGCCTTCTTGTTCGCAAGTGCCGTCCTGGTCATTTGCGTCGGGAAGACGACGGCAGCATTCTCCTGGAGGGTCTCTGTGAGCACCGTGAGTTCCTCACGTGAGAAGTGGACCTGCCGCTTGCGGTCGCACGCTTTTTTCGCTACTTTTCCCATTGTTTTGGTTTCACTAGGGTGGATGACGGGTTGGGATGTCTCTCAGGGTAGTATTTTTAATGGTTGTGTGAATATTCTGATTTTATAGGTGTACGGCGTGCTGTTTCCCGTTCCGGGACCATGTTTTTGCTTCCGTTTCCGTATATTTACGGTCACCGTATTTTCCGATTGCCGCTCATTACGGTGACCGCTATGTCCGGTGGCGGAATTGCACCTAGGTCGCCGTACGACGGCGGTGAGGGGCGTTTTGGGGACATTTCCGCCATCGCGGACTTTGCACTTCCGCCAAGGCGTAGTGCTCGTGCCCGATGGGTCAGAATTAGCCGCACTTTACTCTGTCGTGCCATGGCGGAAACGCTATTTACGCTATGGCGGTCAGGTCGGTTGCTTTCCGCCAGGGTCGTAATGAGGGCCACTGTTTGAAACACTCCAGCACTCTTATTGTAAAACACTCTTAACACAGTTCCTATTATGATATATACAACCCTTATTCCTTATCAGACAAGTCTTAGTTAACACCACTTATTTCCAGACAGAGGTGAGCGCTTAACTATAGATGGCACTCCAATAAGTTCATGAAAAAGGGAGGGAAAAATGCAGAATATGTGAAGATACACCACTCTAAGATTTAGGAACACTTTTAGCAAGGCAGAAGAGCAAAAGTCACTGGTGAGCCAAAGTCCATAGGCTGGGCCCACTCTTAGAGAGAGCAGAGCACAGATCCGCCCAAGATCACACAGTTACACTGAAAGGGGCCCCTAGGGGTCCCTCGTGCTATGGAAACAAGGCAATAACCATACACAAAAAGATGTGCCAGACACGAGGTTCAAATTCCCTATGCTAGGGTTTATTGCAAGCAAACATAGTATTGATTGGCCAATTCTGATCTCACGCCCCGCGACGTGAGTTTCCTAGACCTCGAGGGACGCAAGAGAGTGAATTATGTACATCAGTTACATATATTCAAAATGCATATAATACAATCAGCAATGTCATGTTTAACACCCCTCTTTATTAAGTTCCTTTGAACTCGCGATGACGATGGACATATCCGACGAGTATGATGATTATGACACTTTCGATGTCTATTCTAGTAACAATGTGCAATTAGAAAGTGCGGAAGCATCTTTTAGTTGTTGAACAGAACACAGTGGTTCTGTTCTTGGAAGCAAGCTGCACAAGGGGGAAGAGCCACATTCCAAGCTTTGCTATCTATGAGGTACTATTCGTGTCCTGGGAGCCGACACGTTCTAAAGGGTTTTGCGAAGGGGGGCTGTAGGAAGAGCATAATTCAAGCCTTTAGCTGTTTTATTCTAACATATTCTACCATCGTACGAGACTAGCTAGCAGCTGTGAAGTGATTAAATGCCCTGCAGCTCTCTCCCAAGGCTACAGAGAGGGAGCGCGGGCATTCCTCTCTGGGCTTCTCATGATGAGTTTCAACAAACTCTTCAGTCCCGCGACCTTGTCCTTTCATATTCAGACAACAATGTTAACAGTTTAGCACAGTAAGCAGAATCTGCAAGAAATGCAAGCTGCAAAGCAGTTTTAGACAGAAAGCAATGAGCAATGGTTAACAGGCAAAATGGCGATTCTTGCTACATTTAAAATGGCCGCTTGTTGGTCAAGCATAGCAGTTTATATTTCTATAATTCGGTGCATAAGACGGTTGGCCTACGGCCATCAAGTTACGTCTTTCACTCAAATGAAGGGTATTCATTTTTCCAGATTGACAACACTAGGCTTTGAAAGTCTTGCAGAGAGTTCGAAAAGAGTTTAGAGAGGCTCAGAAAAGTTTAGCCAGGGTGTCCCAGGCTAACCCAAGTTCGAAAGCCTGGGGCTAAATCTACCCCGTACAGTCGGTGGCAAGGGAAGCCAGGCGGAACACGGTACCTTAAGTGGGAAGGATCCTCCAGCGGTGGCAGTTGTTCCTGGCAGCCGGTGCAAGTCTCGGCGTCGTCCAGGGGAAGAGAAGATCTCGACTTGAAGGAAAGATGAAGGTCGTTGCCCTGCCAGGTAAGAAACCAGCCGCAGAGTTTTCCGGTTAAAGGTATTACCCTTTATTTCGCGGTCGTGGTAAAACGTGGTATTCCGGTTGCTGGATGCTTGGCACAGGCAAGGCGGCCACGAGATGCGTCGGGAAGGCGAAAAGTCAGTGAAACTGGTTATCCCCACCAGTCAAAGGAAGAAGACTCTCCGGCGGGAGATCTCCTGTGTCATTGGGAAAAGTGGTGAGACGGTCCAGCAGGTCGGTTCAGCTTCTCCCTCGTCGGATTCTTAGGTCCTGTGGCGACTTCTGATGTTCCAGTCCCCAATGCCCTGCTTTTATGCAGAAACCCCCATTCACTCAGCCTAGCTGTCACTCAAACATGCTAAGTGGTGAGCCGGCCGGCTCACCACTTGGGCCAATCAGGACAGAGTGCGACTTGAGTTGCCTAGGCAACTCAGTCCAGGGTGCCTAAATCCCCCTCCACCCCTCCTAAGTACCCCAGACAGAGTGGCACCACTTTGAAGGGCTTCTGTGGAGAAGCCCACCAAAAAGTGGAACAAAGGGCTCGACTTGGGTTGGAGTCACATCAGAGAATACAAACGCCATTTTAGAACCGAGTTTTGGCAAAAAATACCAACCGGAGAATTAATAATAAATAAATAAACCGGCGGTATGTTCGAGGCTATCGTAACTAAATAATTAAAGATAGTAGCCTCGAACAATGGGAAAATCCCATAGAGAAATATTTGCCGTTGAATATAAAAAGTAGTATCCACTGCCACCAGGCAAAACTCGATCAGGGGGGACGGAGACGTGCCCCCTCGACTAACAGACCCCAGGGCAATCGAATTGCCCCGGCCAGTACGTCCACAATATGATGGTTTGTACTGGTTCTGTTCAGAATTCAAGACTAGTAAAGTCAATGGTGACTTTACATGCCCTGGGAGACAGTAGTCAGTTCCAGGGTATCAGGGTATGGAGTCTATACTGGGGGGTCACTATGACACCTCTGTGTTACTGCACTGAGGGTGCTGTGTAACACACATCACAAAAACACATGAAGCCCTATGGAGTAAAAGACCCCATAGCCCATTAAACACATCTAGAGTCAAAGGACACACTCAAATCATGTCCAAGCGTGAGGGTAAAAGAGTCTCACTCTTGGCAGGAGAACTTGGGGGACTCACTAGGTTAGGAAATTCAGCCTAAACGGAGAATTCTCCCTAACAGCTGGTCACCAGGATATCCCTCCGGTCCATGTTCCAGCTCACTGGCCCTTCTGCATGTAGCCTGGGGTGACCTTCCTCCTAGCCCAGGGACTATGTCATAGCATGACTGACGTGCATGTGTCCTCTGCATGCATGCGGGTACTCCATGTACGCATGCTTCCTTGTCCCTCCACCCCCCTCTGCACCCCAATTCCACCTTTGCACTGGTCTGCTTCAATTTTGCCGTTGAGTACTTGCCTGTTCATGCGTCATGTGTACATGCTAACTTCCACCAGCCAATCTGACAGACATATGCTGTGTGGTACATCCTTTGTACTTGATGCAGGGTGTCTCACTTGGACTGTGCAGAGGTCAGATGCCCCGCAGGGACATGAGTGCCCATTCATGCTCCATGTGTATTTCACGCATGCCCCTATGTGTCCTTGACTGGATGATCATTATAGTACGAGTCTAGGGTGACCTATATTGCATGGCATTTCATCACCCTTCCCATGGCCACTCTCGCTCAGTCCTGCATCGCACACATGTTTGGGGTGTGACAGTCTGTGTGGGTCACAGGCCTCAGCCTGTTTAATGGCCAATGACTCTGTCCAACTGGTGTACTGTCTTCTTCACACGTGGGTGTACTCCGATGGTTGCATCATGTGTCCTGCTTACTGTCCCATCATCATTTGCTGTGTTGTCACTTGACTCACATGATGTAGTTGATGCTAGTCAACACTGTCTGTGAATACACAGGTCTATGGTCATCCTTTTGATACCATGCAAGGCATCCCTGCATTTGCACTTGGGGGGAGGGGTGGTTTGCTTGTAGCCATGCTAGCCATTGAATGCACATTGCACGTGATGCCTGAAGTTGATCTTGAACTGCCTTCACATTTTCAGATACACATCATGAAGTACTTGTACATGTAGATAGTGAGTAACGTACAAATTTGATGTACTGCATCGACCCACTTCTGAGCAATATGACACCATTCTACATGCCTAATCACAGAAGCAATGTCAAGTTGACCCAGCATGCATGGCAGGTTCTCTTTTGTGTGTGACATGTCTGCTTGATGTGTTTGGTGTCTGTGTAATGTCTGTTTGTGTATGTGTTGTGTGCTTCTAACTTACATACACACACATGCACATGTACACAGTGCAGATACATGCAGCAGGAACCCCCATCCATGTGTGACACCAAAAACATGCCACAGTACATACACATAATTTTCACATGTGCGCACCCACACATGCATTTGGCCAGCATGCTTGGCAACACATACACCATCGATGTGCCTCACACATGAGATGAATCACATGTGGCTGGTTCACGTCCCTGTCCATATGCATCCATACATGGCCATACAAAGACATATGTTGAACCTGCACACTCCTGGCACACCACAACACGCACAGTGTCCAATCAGTAGGCATGTGCACTTACCGCTCGACTCCAGACGGGTCTGCCTGTCAAGGACCTGGACGTGGAGCGCTGGGCGTATGTGTTCCAGGACCCTCATTTGGTGGTCAGACAAGTGGCCCAGGCACCCCCTGGCATCCGCTGCCTTCAAGAGGCGCCGGGCCTTGTCGAGGGTTCTGGACCTGAAGGACTCCCAGCACTTCCGGACGTGTTGAATGTCGCGGACTGCCACCCCTCCGCGTTGATGGCAGTCACAATGTCCATCCAGATCCTCTTCCGTCCTTCATTGTCGGTGCGTGAACTTCCAAAGAGGGCATCATAATGCCCCAGGACATGCTCCACCAGGACACCAACTTCACTGGCACTGAAGCTGGTGGCCCTCTGCCTCTCTGGCTGGGGGTTGCCAGTGGTGCCAGATGGTGTAGACATGGTATTCCCAGAGGCAGGTTTGGGTGGGCAACTGGGTCCTGGGGCTGGGCTGTGAAGTGATGGTATCCCAGTCGGGAGTCTTCAGTTCCAGCAGGGGTGGTCACAGCAACTGCACCTCTGGCTGACGTGCAGGCACCAAATAGCAGGGCACGTGGGCAGCAGGCAGGAAGGCAGCAGCAGATGGCAGGTGGGATCGTGCTCGGGGCTCTGGGGGGGCAGGGATATGGCTTTCTGGGCAGGAGCGTGGTCTTCCGTGTGTTGTTGCGTGGCCAGCTTGATACGGAGTGATGTGGCACGTGAAAAAATTGCACGTCAGCATGTAATTCGAGGAAAGGCCCTTAGCGCGTAAGCGCATCTGTGACGCTATGCGCGTGGGCGTTGGCCTCATGACTTGGGCATAGTGGTTCAGTGCGTTAAAAAACTGCACGTCCGCGTGTGAATGCGTGTAATCCGACGAAAGGGCCTACTCGTGTAAGTGACGCGACGCCCGCTGGCGTTTCCCTCAGCACGGGTTAAAGGTGAGCAGGGCCAGCAGTTTGCTGTACGTGCCTTTCGTGGAGACCGACGTGTGTTGCTACTTCATATTGTTTTGCGCGCCATCACAACTTCACAGCGGATCAAGGACGTATCTCTTCTTTTGTCAGGGGTGTTGGCTACGCATGTTTTTCATCATCACACTAGTCTGACGGTGAGTCGCGCACGCTATTTTTACCACTATGGGTGCCCCTGTGTATCGCACCCGTTTTCGAGGTCATAGTAGCCTGCGTGTCCCACGCATACCCATTTTTCGTGTTACTGGGTGCCACCGCGTTCTGCGAGAGGTTAATTCCACGCATGTAGGCTGCAGGGTTGCATGCACAGTTTTACTGCAGTTTTGGGGTGCCTGAGCGTTGCGTGACCCGTCACTACATCACCGGGGTCACATACAGCCTTGCAGGTGCAGGGGGGTTGTTAACATCTTGCATCCCACTCCCTTCACCCCAATTGCCCAGGACAATTGTGGTGTACACCTCCCATTGGCACTCCTCCATCTGTGCCGGCACTTCTCCATCTGTGCCATGGTTGGGAGGCCACCAAAGGTGAGGGGCACCTCAGCTGGGTGTCCTCCTCATGGCGGGCGTGGTCAGGGACGTGGCCAGGGTGACCAGCGAGTAGGGGAACTCCAGGGTGTCCAGAATGGCCGCAGAGGGGGAAGAGGCAGAGTTGCGCCACTTGAGCACAATGTTGTGCCTTGTGTCGGTGCAGTCATGCCCCCACCCCCTGTGGTTCCAGGAGATGCAGCTTCTGCATCTGGCACTGGCGCCTGTGTGAGCCAGCAGTCCGTTTCATCGACTGCCACAGGCCCAAGGGTAGTGGTAGCTGCAGGTGCAACTGTGAACACCACCACCCAGGCTCAGGGTCTGCCAGCTCAGGCTGCGTTGGCACTTGAAGAGTCCTTGGGAGATTTCCAACAGGGCAGGAGGGAAACCGTAGGTGCACGAAGGGCTGCCCTGACCGAGACACATGTCCCTGGAGCAGTAATGTCATCTGCTGACCCGAACAGCCGGGTGTAGGGGCAAGTGTAGGGGCAGATGCAGCCAACAACACCCAAGGTGTGAGTTTGCCAACCAGGACAGTCGTGGTCAATGACCCTGCCACAAGGGATGTTGCTGCGCAGGGTCCATTAGAGGGCACCCAGCTCCCACTGACGCAAGTCAGGCCTTTGGTCGTCCCTCCACCTGCCACTGCCTTGGCTCAATCCACAGGTGCCACTTGCCATACTGATCATGGCGGAATTTGCCAGCCAGGGTCTGCGCCACAATCCAAGAGGAGGAAGGTTGCACCTGCAGCACAGGCTGGGACCCCACACACAGCCACGACCTGCATGTCGAGGAAGAAGCCTTTCTGCAACCAGGAACTGGACTACCTTGTGGACTACGTGCGGGACCACAGCCGTGACATGCTAGTGGGGCCTAATTTTCAGACTAAGGCTGCCCACCGTGATATCCACTGGAAGCAAGTTGCGGAACATGTGAGTGTATTCGGCCATGAGGTGCGCACGGCGCAAGAGTGCAAAAAGCGTTGGAATGACCTAAAACGCAGCGCTAAGGCTAAGCGTGCCTCAAATTACAACTTGACTCTGGTGACTGGCAGTGGGCCTGCACCTGAGGAGGAAGACCTCACTCCGCATGAGTCATTCGTTGCAGAGTTAATACCACCTGAATCTAACGAAGGAGTGGGAGAGATGCCGGACTTTGATGCCCAGCCCAGTGACTGTTGCTGCGTGTTTGTTGAGGACATGTGTGTTTTACTTGTGTGATGGGTTGTGCATGACTGCCACTACATGTCACGTGTACATGGTTCTGATGTGCAGGTAATGCAATGCTTCACTGATGCATGGCTGCTCTGCTGGATGGTGGACATGTGGAGCGGACGGGGACTGTCCGCATCACCACTATTGCACCCTACTCACATGCTGGTGTTAGGCAGAAACCTGTGCAGTTCCCTTTGGGAACACTGCAAAAGATTTAGGACTACAGGTGTTAGCAGTAAACCCACTTGGTAGCAGTCTGCACCACCCAGATTTACCTGGTAGCTGTGGCTGAGCAATCAGACTTCCCTCAAGAAGAGTTAGGCAGTATGCGAAGTATACACAATAGGCACTCAGACACAATAGCACAAGCAAACACTGACCAGAGCTTTGGTATCAAAGTATATAATTATTTATTTAAAAACACACTGGCCCTCATTACGACCCTGGCGGAAATCGAAAAATGATGGCGGAAATGCAATACCGCCATCGAATACCGCTCGGTGCGATTATGACCCGTCACCGTAAAGTACGATGCCATTAGCGACACCGTAGTGAACGCCAACGCTAACTGCACCAAGTACGCGCACGCGCGCACTGCGAAACCGTAATTACCACCATGGCGCAACGGTACGGGAATTCTGACCCTAGCGGACATGTACCTAACGCCATCAAGCATGGCGGAAAGTACCATTCCGCCATGGTGAGAAGTACGGCATCGCAAACCAACCGTAAAAGGCCCTACTGAGTGCCTGTACACCACTCCCTGGCCACATTGCACAACTCCTCGTAGGTGCAATGAAGTCACACAATGCAACCAGTGAAATGTACAAGTCACCCATGCATGCCAACGAACAAATGAATGTAGGGGCTCCAAGTGCCTTGTGAGTGGCCATCCATATTAGCCATGGCACCATTGCCGTACTGATGCAGCACAGGCATGTGAAGCTTCAAGTACAGCAACATGAACTGAAAACTGAGACAAACAAAAACAGGCCCCCCATCGCTTGACACCAGTGTAAGGCAACATACAAAGCAGTATCCTGAGTGAGACTGCACCAGCCCTGTACTCCTGCCAGTAAACAAACCAACCATCAGCATAAGCATGTACCACACAAGTTGGCAGAGTGACTGAGCAGCCAGGCACATCTCAAGAGGGGCCAATGGGAGCAGCAGGGCACAGATGGCACGAATACAGAAGCTATTCCAATGGACATGACCTCAGTCTCCCTCCAAGAAACGCACGCAAACACAGGCACATGTGACCAGCCATATTCTGAAAATCACATCATTCCACCAATCCACCTGGCTGACCGGCATCTGTTACACAAAAGCTAATCCCCCTCCCATGAGCATGACATCATCAAAACAGACATAAT